>NC_091115.1:2879166-3208055 GCF_024713975.1 Paralichthys olivaceus
AGGACTCAGGTTCGTCTGGTTAACCGCCCCATCTCCATTAACGAGTAGCTTAGTGTTTTAAGGGACCCGGGAAACGGTTCCAAACGGGGCTGCGTTTTTCACATCGTGCTGCTGTCGGCCTGAACACAAACCCCGATGCTGCAGAAGTGGTTTTGGTTTTTGTGGACATTTTGATATGTTCTGGCGTATTCTCTTTTTTCCGTAACTCTCGCTCGCCTTTGAAATAAATTGTGTCTGCTGTGAATCCAGCTGATGTCCTCCGTGAGTGAGCAGGCTGCAAACTGATCAGAACAAAGTGTTTGATACTATAAAAAGTATTTGGCACGTTCAGAACACATTTATAGTGCCCATTCCTCTTCTCATGGTTTTGACTTTCAGTCTGATCATTCATTCGGTTGAGTTGTGTTCTGCACGGTCATCTCAGATGCTGCCCCTGTCACTGTCCTGCCTTTCCGGACCGAAGAATCCTCTGACCTGCTCTTCCTCTCACTCACCTGCTCACCTATTTCCACCCACCTCATTAGCCTCCAAGTACATTGGTCCATTTCCACTCACTCTCGGCCATTTGTTCCAAATGCCTTACCTTTCCAGCGCTCCGTTCTTTGCCTGCCTCTTTCGATCGTGTTTTGGACCTTGCCTGTGTTTCTTTTTCTGGATCTTGCCTCAGCTCGAACCTTTGCACTTGCCTGCTTAGATTTTTTTTTTTTCGAAGACTCGTCCATTTTAAATCTGCCTGATGACAATATAATCAGGCCACCGTGAACCCAGTCCACTTGTTCTCACAGAGTACGGAGATGCTGGCTCAGGCGTTCTTCATCCCTGAGAGCATGTCGCCCTCTGAGACTCAAATATCTTCCCCAGAACTCGACTCCGGTGAGTCTGGCGGCTACTGGAATTTTTTTATTCACTGATCATTTGCCTAAGAACTCCAGGTCAAGTACACAGCTCAACCTGCAACAGAGAGAATGACAGGTGGATGACAGCACCATTAAATTCAAGACATTTGCTGCAGAAATTAAATTAAAGGAGGTCTTTAACTAATTCCGTTAACTAACCCCTGCCTCCCCGCTCCCCGTGCTTCATCCTGGACCCAGAGGTCATGTCTGGGGCTCATCCCCACCAGTCTCCTGAGACCTCAGGAGGTATCAATGGAGGGGAGGTGGTTCTACCATCTTCTCAGGTTTCATCCTATCATTCATTCAATGTAGTTGTTTAAACATACTCGTTCATACATGTAGAATTACCTGCTCCTCCTCCTCCTCCTCCTCCTCCTCCTCCTCACCTGCTCCACATTCCCTCTTTAGCTCCCTAGTGTAAATATTGGTCCATTTCCACCTGTTAGTTGCCAGACTGTCTTTGTGCCATGTGCCTTAAAGTTTTCCAAAGCTTTGTTCTTTGCCTGCCTTTTTTGATGTTGATCATGTTTTGGACTTTGCTTGAGGTTTTTTTTTTTTTTTAGTTTGCCTCGGCCAGACCTTTTGTACTTTGTTTGCCTGCATGGAATTTCATACCTTTGTTTTTTTTTTTAAGTACAGGCGCTTTACTTTTACATTTGCCTCCTGAGTTGTGCTCTTGGGTCCATTTTCTGAGAACCATGACACCTCTAAGGAACGGCACTGGAGAGAGATGGCTGGATTCCCCCATTCCAGAGTGGTATAGAAAGCATCTGAGTTTTACAGCCTGGTCATGGTCAATAAAAACCAGTGGATTCTTGGAGCCGATGCATCGCTCTTCCTGCAAAGTGTCAGGCAGTTTACAGCCGGGCAGGGACCACAAGAACTGCTAAAGCACTGGAAACTACCTCTTTATCACTGGTACCACAAAGAGTTTATGGCATGAGTGAAGTGTTCCTCACATTACTGCGCTGTGACACTAAAATCTGATCCAAATGTATTCCACCTAGAATCCAAAGTGTTGTTCACAACATTATCAATATAAATCAAAGTGTATTTATTGAGGGAAGGTTTTCGTTGGCAGAACATTTTTTTTTCAGAATTACTGCATTATATGAAAATAAAATCCCAGGGCTAATTTTAGGCTGGTTTTTGAAGTGTTTATAAATCTATGGCTCGTGTTCAGATCGTGTCAAAGAATTGGGTGAAAGTTACTTGTAATAAATTCCTCAAGTAAGATTGTAAATAATGGGTAAAATAAAACGGTGTTGGACAAGGTTAATTTATGCTTTTAAATTTAAATTTATGTTTTCAACTCATCGTCATCTTCATCATTTTATGAAGAACCTGCAGATTGATAAATAACAGGATGCAGGATTGCTTGTATTCACAGTATATCATATTGTCAAGGGGGTAAGGGAGAGTTGTTCCCTGTTACCATACGTACCACATGTGTTTATGTTGGAAAGAAAAGCTAGAATTTAAGTGTATTTCAGGTATGTAATTGGGGCTGAGACGGGGTTATAGTGTGAACAGGTGATCGACAGCGTGGGGTTGTTACAGCTGGAATTCAAGACAATTTAAGAGGCAACCTAAGATGACGAGAGAAAAAAAAGTCCCCAAAAAGTTCCAGGATATCAATTAGAAATCTTGATGATCTCTATACGCCCGACATTATGTAATTGGATGAAACTGATGAGGAGTTTGAAAGGTGAAGTAGTGTTTGGTACCAGAGTGTCCTCAAGTCCCTCAAGTCTCAACTTCACCAAAATGTCCAGATCCAAATCTGGAGGATGCCTGTCTGTCCTTTTCATGAGACGCCCTCTTTGTTCCACCGAGCAACGAGTCACAGGAGGGTCGGAGATTTTTAGTTCAGGTCTTAATGGGAAAACGACACCTTTTTTTTTTTTTTTTGCAGAGATGGGGAAGACACAGGAGGTCTTTCTTCAGATCTCAGTGCCTTCCGCTGTGTGCTCAGGTCCAGTGTACAGCTAGGGAGGGAGACAGGGCGGGAGGGTGTCCTGATCATCCTGTAATCCACATAATCCCCTGCTGCTGAGGGACAAGGCCGAGCTATGTGTCTGTTTGAGCGTGTGCATGTGTGCGTGCATGCATGTGACATGCTGTTTACACATTCTACCTCTCTCTCTCTCTCCCCAGCTCTAGAATAAAATCGACAGGGACGAACATTGAAGATCAGGTCTCATCGGTGGAAGCCAAACGATATTTTCCTCCCCTGTCGTTTCCACCTTAAACAGGTAAAAGCCAAAACACCTAAAAATCGAGTATCCATGTCGCATATTTGGCCTCTTTTTGCACTTTATGAGAACTTCATGTACCAGCATTTACTTTCGGTCCAAACTAATGGATTGTTCCACCTCGTCGTGATTCACGACAGCGTTGGACATCATTCATTTTGCTGAAATCAACAGTTAGATTCTATATTTCATGCTCACTCTAGAAGAAGTGAGAACATTTCACCATGAACTAAAAGTGACTTAGGACATGGAGCTACTTAGCACTTACGCTTTAGCCAAAAAAACTCCCATAACAGATCTGATTCATGGAATGAACATCCCACAGAAATCACGGGGCTGCCTGCTACAGCATTACAAAGACAACTGAGGATTTCTAGGTCAGGCTAATAATTGGAAAAACTGACTTGGGTTGTGGATTTTTTTTTTCTGTTTCTGAGACCGCAGTTTGTTTCATTACCTAAAAAAAAAGAATTTCCACCAACTGGTATTTAGCATTTCTGTCAGGGTAGGAAATCTGCAGCCTTCTGGTGCATGTGTGCTACTTTGCTGGTGGCACGCGTGAGGTGGATTGGCAAAAGCAGTCTACACAGAAAAGCCAATGTCATTGCAACACCGTCTCTGGACACATTATCAATTAGAGGGTTGCCAAGTTCAACATGACCAGGCTGGAGGGGAAGAGTTCAGGGAGAGGAGCACGCCTCCTTTGGCCAAGCTGTTACACTCCTGTGTCCTACAGACGACACAACCCAAATGGAGTCTCCAGATATTTTTATGCAAACAGCCACTGGTACATGTGGCGAGCGACGCAGAGGAGAGAAATAAAAAAGGAATGACAGTGAAAATATGAGCGAGCTAGAGGAACTGAGGGAAGACGGGGAACAGGATATTTTCCAAGGTACAGCACCCTGCTGCTCGAACCTCATCGTCGTTTCAGAAAGAGGATGGAGTGCTCGTAAAATACACCTCTTTTTCAACACAGGGAAAATGTGGCATTGATACATGGACGCTGTGCAGTTCAGTGGCTGCTCAGTGTAGGGTGATGCAGGAAAGACAAATACATTCCCCCTACCACAAAAGGGTCTGTTTCTGTTTAAGAAGTGTATCTTGCATCAGGACCTGTGAGTTACAACTCAACACTTTCTCACCAGATGATTATGGACAGCAGTGCTGCTCTTCTGTAGCCTGGGAGAAGCATTTATAGAGCTGGAGTAAAAGTCCATCAGTAGCCAGCACTAGTTCATGTTCTCGCATCATTCAGCCTCTGGACAGCCTCATACGTTGTCAAAGCCTTAAACCTTTCATCCACAACATGCAGACACTTCCCTGGACCAACTCACAAACCTTCAAACCGAGATACAAAACATTTCCAACGGCTCTACTTGGATCAAAATGTGTTAATATCACCATTTTTTTCAAATCCAAGTCTTAAAGATTTGACTGTTAAATTATAAATAAATAAAATATAAACTTCTATTGCTCACTGAAGCTACCCAGAAGCAAAATAATGGCTGAACAAACTGAGTTTCCAAGAAAAAAAATCAGGGCCCGCATTCACTAAAACGTAATACTTGATCATGTAGACCCATAATCTTCCACACTCAGCCTAAATGAAGAGAACATGGCCATTTGTACACGAGAAGTGCTGCAGCAAAAGACTCCAAAGACCAAAAAAAGTCTTAACTGGCAGAAAACTGGCAATTGAGCAGGCTGTCATGACCACTTCACAGCATGTGGCGCTGCCAGCAGCATCTGGACGAACAAGACTCGCAGCTTTGCAGCAGCTTGGTGAATCTCCAACAGCTCTCTGGCAAATGCTGCACAAAGGGCCCGATGCAGAGAATGATGTTGACTGGTCCTGGAAAAGCTGCATGCAGGGGTGGAGGAATTTGGCAGAGGGACAGTAGGGTGCAGCAGCAAGGTGCATGGTTACCCTACTGCCAGACACAACGCTGATATTGGATGATTCGGCAAAAAATCCTATTACACTCAAAGACCTTTTTACCAGCCTCTAGAATTCTATACTCAACGTTATGCAACTACAACACCAGGGGTCAGAGTGAATAGAAGTGTGCAGATACATACGCTAAAGGCTCTTTCTTCATTTCTATTAACAGCTGACATGAATTGTGAGCTGCACGATCATCCACAACTATAGTTCTGACAATGAGCTGTGCAAGAACAAGATGCAAACATGCAGAATTAAATCCATGTTAGACAATTCTGCACCACAAATACAACAATGCACAGGTATTGAGACACTGTGACGAGAGATGCCTCAACATCAGCGTTCTTATCCAGCAAAAATAAAATCAGAGCAGGAAAGCTCTTTGATTTTACTTAAACACACAGAGTTTTCAGTCCATGCAACAACAGCCAGTTGGGCTCTTGTAGAAATGGTTTGTGAAATGCTCACATACAGAAAACTTTGAGAAACCTTCGCAGGAGCAGTTTGTTGTTGCACGACAACGTGACAGTCGGTCCTGATGGAGTAAACAGGTGGTTCATGGTCTGAGACGTCAAACAGATGCAGACTCGAGCAGAGATGCTCCAGAGATGCCACAGTTGGTTGGTTGATCCACCGCTTTGCTTCAGACTGAAATATCTCAACATCTGTTTGGGTGCCGTGAGATTTGGTTCATGCACTCATGTTCCCCAGAGGATGAATCTTATCACCTCTGATATCACCCTTTAGTCCAGATTCCATGAAATTCGTCACCCTCATGTTAAACTGTGATTGTATGCAGCGTTTATTTCAACACTTGTATGTCCAGGTTTATAATCAAATTCCCATCAGCCTCAGCTGTACCGTGTCCTGTTCAGTGCTGAGTAGCAAGTGTTAGCACTAAAATGCTAAAGACTGAACCTTTGATTCAAAGACTGCACTTCTCCTGCCTCCTAATCTTCCATCAATCAGCAAGTTCTTTAGAGCGTGTATCTACAAACCATTTCAGTTTCAGGTTAAGGTCACGGCAATCGATTAAGAGAAAAACTGAAAGCACTATAGATGCTGCTGAGCTCCCACAGAAATCTTATATCTGTTTCAAACTGGCAGCTGACAAACTCAGCCACATGTGGAAAATCTTTCACAACTCTGGGACCGAACCAAACCATTAATAACGGATTGTTATGAAAAACCGTACGGGGTTCGAAAGGATGATCAATTCTCAGAAAAGTTAAAACAAAGGACTTTTGGTGGAGGGTTGTCAGGACATTTGCAAATTGGCTTAACTGATTAATGTCAGCAGAGGAAATGGGAATAATGAGGTTGTAAACTTCAGCTTTGTAGTGTTTGGGCCAGATATTCTGCTGATGTCCAGTCACGCTGCTCATCTCTGATGGAAAGATCAGGAAACATGTCCCAGGAAACTCTGGCTGCCGGTGGAACATTGCACCTAAACTCGGTAGCTCCATATATCCTGTGCTGCTCTGGGCTGGGTTGTACCCTTAATGGAAAAAAAATTGAGATTTAAATCCTGGATTCATGGTGGAGGGTTTTCTTTGGGTAGCTTTCCCTTCTCTGGTGGAAAAAAAAGAAAAACTTCACAGCAATACCTCCTCCTTTTTTCTGAGAGATAAAGTCAGCCAAATTCCACTTGAAGCCCACTGACAAAACAGGGATTTGCCACCGCGTACTTATCAATATTCTGTGTTTCATTTGTGTTCCTCGGGCTTCGGTGCATAAATGAGTTTTGAGCACTGACACAAATGAGTGAATGTACAGAGAAGATGTGAGAGGGAAGGGAGGAATGAATGGAGGAGAGAAAGAGAACATTGATGCAGGGAAAGTCAAGGCGAGATGTCAAACTGGCTGCTCTTTTATTTATGAGCTCGCTGGAGGTGGAGAGCTCTGGGACGGATACAGCCAACCTTTATGAATAAATAAAAAGGTGCACTTACTGAAATAAAAGCCTCTCTCTCCACACACAAACTGCAGCGTGTCGACCAGCTCCGCCCCGCACAGGGTCTCCGGTCCCGCCCCTGTTGCCGTCGGAGTCAGGGTGAGGACACACAGCAGTAGTGAGAGGGTGTGGCTACAGGAGATACAGCACATCGCACTCTGCGCACAGGGGAGAGAGAGAGAGAGAGGGAGAGCTTTAACATTCCCCCTGCTGAAAGGCAGAGCATCATCAAATCACACAGTCAATCAAAGAAAGTCACTTTTAAAGTCTGTGCTGGACGTTGAGCCATTGTGCTGTGACAGTTGTGGGCTCTGTGCCATGCGTAATGGCACCGAAGTACCAGCCAAGGTTGAAACCGAGGGGCTCAAGGCTGTTTCTGTATCATCCAGCACATTTCCCTCTGTTAGAAGGAATAAAAGGTTCTGGAGGAAGGTGTATTAAATGCAAACTTTCACTACATGCCACCGTTAAGGAGCCAAACAGGAGGCTGACCAGCTCTGATGCTCCGGAGCGCCTGTGCGCAACCGCTCCGAGCGCGTAAAAATTGGAAATCACACTTCTCTGCTTATCATCTGTCTGCTCAGCCCCCCCACGTATATGACCTGATAATTTAGCAACACTCCATTCTGATCACTGACATTTACAAATCTATCAATAATGACTCGTTTGTATTCTGGATTCGGCGTTTCACCTGTGCCAAGGCGCAAACCTCTGCGCATTGTTACGCACAGGACTCAACAGCTTCAAAATTGAAAAAGCAGAGTAAAAGACGCAAAAAAGAAAAGCGCCAGGGATCTTTCCGATCCAAAGTGTGAGATGGAAAACGGCTCTCCCGCCAAACCCAGCGGAGGAAGCGGAGTGAGCCAAATATACATAATAAAAAGAATAAACACAGGACATTATCCATCTACATCACGACTCCAAGTGCCCGTAAGTATTTCATGTTAAGCTCCCCTCTCTCTCCTCACCCCGCAGCATCAGGTTAAACATTTAGCACTTAATAATAATAACGCAGACTCAGCAGTAATTACTTTGAAAGTTGCAGAGCTGCCTGCATTAGAGCTTTCTGGTGAAAAAAGAGCGCATGCAGGGCGCACGGAGGATGAAAAACCCATCCATCCCCCGAGCGCTGGAACTCGTGCACAATGCATGCCAGGGTTTCCAAAAAGAAAAAGTCAATTCAATCAAAAAAGGGGGGCGATCTGTTAATATCACCAAAAACATGCACATGCACAGTAACTGCAGAAAAACGCGTCAAAATCTGCACAAATCCAACATTTATCGTGCACGTAAAAGCTGTAAAATATAAATAAGCAATTAAATATTCCCCTTTTATTGCTGCAGTTTACACTATGCGAGGATGCTGTGTGCAAATAGTAAGCGAGAAGCAAGGTGACAATGTATAGTGTCAAAGGAAATCAGGTAAGTTACCTTGAAGACATCACATAAATGCCACTGAAAGGAAAGAGCGCTAGACATCCCCACGGGTCTCGGCAAGTCAAAGCCCGGCGAAAAGGAACTTGTTTGAAGTCATTAAAAAACGGGGAGAAAGAGGATGAGATGCGGGCAATGTCACATCTCAATATTCCGACTTTGTTCCATTGCGCAGGCTCGTTTTGGAGAAGTGAGATTTAGCGAACAGGAGACGGATTTAGAGAGAAAATCCCTCACATTTATCTACATTACACAGACATTTTCAACAGGAAACAGCTGGGGCAGCATTTGCCTCCTACTCGTCCTAAGTTATTCATTAAGGATTTTGGGCACATATTCAAATAACGTCATTTCTCTCCTTTTTTTTTTCTCAGAACGGGATTGAATTTTGATCTCTCTCTAAGACTTGGTTAGTAGTTCAGATCAAGATAGAAAAAAAACGCAACCGTCCTACCAGCAGCAGCAGCAGCAGCAGCAGCACCAGCAGCAGCTCATGCTCATATATACAACACACTATTTCATTTCGTGCAGAATGTTCAGTTAAAAGGAAGAACTGCAGGTTTGTGATGTGACTGTTCCTGCGCTTAATTTGGCACTGCGTAATTCAGCAGCCACACTCTCCAACGTCTGATGTGATCAAGGGTAAACTAAATCATTAGAAACACTTTTCCACTAAGTCAACATGAATGAAAAGGTTATTAAAGAACCCTACACGTGCACTGGAGTGAATATGGAAAGTTTCTTTTTTTTTTTCTTCTTCTTAAATATAAAACAGAAAATATGAGCCAGAGATAACCAGCGAGTCTCTGCACATTGTCTGTGTAATTTGTTGTTATAAATCTGTCACTGCTTTTCTCTTCTCCTCTCCTCTCGCTGATTTCCAGTCAATAACAAGCAGGTTTGTCTGCAAATGACATCTGATGCTTCTGTGAACTGAGTGACTGATGTGAAAAAAGACAGGAGTGGAAAAACACAAAACACATGGGGATTTACGGTGAAGAGGACATTACTTCATTTTTTTCCTCTTTTTTTTTTTGTTGCATATTTCATATTTCAGCCACCACCACTCTGGAGACAGAGCTGCAGAGCTGGATTCTTCCTGGTGCACTAACAAACACTAGATGGCACCCACTGGGGCCAACCACCCCCCCCAATATACACAAAATGATGGTGTTCCCACTGTGACACAAGGAAAAAAACTGCAATTACAGAGTGAGGCTTCACACAAGGAGAGGGCGTAAAGAGAGTTTTTAACCAAAATATGGGATATCAACTCAAAATGTCCATCTTTGCAAGTCACACTCTGAAAAAGTCACAGTTCTCCTTTCCAGGAACTGTTCAAAACACGTGCATGTGCAGCATTTCACTAGTATTCCTGCTTTTTAAGGGGTACTGGCTTGGTCGAAAGGGTTATTTGAGAAAATCCCTGCAACATATTTGGGAACAAGCAGAGTTACAGTTGTATTACCACATTTAGAAGAATACCAGACAAACTCTAGAGGCACAAACTGGGACTAAGCTTCCCTCCAATATAAATAAAGCGATGCTACAGGAAGGTGTTCTCACTGTGACACAGGGAAAAAGCTGCAGCTACAGAGGGAAGCTTCACACGAGGCGAGGGCTTAGAGAGAGTTTTCAGCCGGCATGTGGGATATCTACACTGATCCAATCTCTAAACATGAGATCAGAGCTGTGACCCAATCATAAAACGGGACACCAGCGCGCATCCCAGCATGCTCGGCCAGTGAGTGTGTAAGTGCATCACAAGCAAGGTCGGATCCAAAGGGGACCGCGGCTGAAGTCACGCAACAGTTGTCGAGGGGTAAAGTGGGTCAAAAGAGAAGCGCGATCAAATGTGTCCCCGTATGACACGGACGGCACTGAATCACGCTCATGGTACAGAGGCCACACACACGCACGTTTAACTGGAGCGTGGGGTTTCCAACACCAGCATCAGGGGCCCAGGAAAGGTCGCAGGACAAATCTGAAAAGACAGAGGCCACTGAGTTTTATAGTTTTTCACTTGAGCAAACTAATAAGAAAACTTATCAGCACCAGTGCAAAACATTTGATAAATTTTACCACAAGATTTGATCGTCTCTTTAGATTTCCGTCAAATCTAAAATGATACAGACCATTGAACCTGTGATGTAACATCTAAAGTCGGCACGGATTCATTTTAATGAGCTTCGAGCCAAAGAAAGCTGAGTGACACTGATTCATCTTGAAAACAATAAGTCGATTCAGAGATTAAGTCGATCGACAGAAAGTTTAAGATGTAATCTGTGATTTGGCAGCGAGGCTGGTTACCGGGGCAACAGCAAGAGTGGTTTTAAAAACGACGGCAAACACTTGTTGAGCAGCTGCTTCGTCAAAAATGTGACAGGAAGAGGAACAAACTAATGAGATTCACACAAGAAGGTTTCAAATCTCTGCTCTTTGCTTTGGTGTGAATAAGGGTCATGGTGTTCCAGGGGCAGGGGCAGGGGTGGGAACCAGGGGGGCGATGGCCCCGGGTGAAATCTGATTCTGCTCCTGTCAGGTCAGTAATCTTTTTTATTATTATTATTATTATTAAACTAGTCACTTACTGACAATTAATGTGTTAACATTTTTGTTTCTAAGCCAAAACCAAAATGTCCTCTGACCTCTTTTCTTCCACTGGAGCACTCGGGTCGTGTCACACGATCACAACGTACAGCGTGAGCACGTAAATCGTGAGCTTTGGCTTCACCTCAGACGATTAACTTGCACAGCGTGAGATGGAATTCAACATTTCTAAAGTCACGCTCTTTAGAAAAAAAAAAAAAAAAAACCCAGATCGGCCGTGCACCGTGGCTTTTTCCTGCAACTCCTGACTCCACGTTTGCTGCCACACACGCGGCTCCGTGACCTCAATCTGTGACCTGACTTATTCTCAGGGCCGCTGGCGCGAGACGTGACGTGCACCCAACAGCGTCTCTTTGTGAATCCCTCCGGTGGATTGCGTCACCGGCCGGAGTTGCCGATACAACGTGGAATATGACGGTGATGATGCTCCTCTGATTAGAGGAACAAAGCTGCTTTCAGACCAGGGAGGATGACCCTGTTATCGAATCAGAGATCAGTGACGGTGGCTGGACACTGATGCCCGTAAGCCTCTCCGTCTCAGAGGGTGAAATCAGTGTCTCATCTCTCGCTGCCTCTTGACACAAAACATCTTCACGGCAGATTTTCCTGTTGTCACCGGAGCTGTGGTCTGACTGTACTGGTATATTGATGATGGGTTTGTGATGTAGATCAGCTGATGCAGGAGAAGAAAGGTGTGTGTGTGTGTGTGTGTGTGTGTGTGTGTGTGTGTGTGTGTGTGTGTGTGTGTGTGTGTGTGTGTGGGAGGGGGGGCTTGCTGACCTTCCCTTGTTCACCGTCTCTAATGCCCACTGCTCTGAACTGCCTCGTGCCAGGTTTCTCTCCCTCCCTCCCTCCGTGTCTCCTTTCTCTTCGGTTGCAAGACTTTTTGAGCCCCTCCACCACCTCCACCACCATCGCCATCTCCCCTCCCTCAACTCCCACCACCCCCACCCCTCTCCTCTCCTCTCACAGCCTTGTCTAAGGAAGACGTCCGCCACAGTGAACTCATTGACCAGGGAAAGGCTTGTTTTCACTCCCTTCTGGTGCAGGAAGGAGAAAGTGTTCGCTGCAAAAAATGTCCATCTCTGCAAATACTGTGGAGGAAGAGACGCTCAACAACTCAAACTCGTACTTTAGAGGAACAAAACAAAAAATCAAACTTATCTAAGTGTGTTCTCTTGAATTAAAGTGTTATTTCAGTGGTGATGAACACGCGATCTGCAAAGTTAGACATGCAAAACAAAACTCCCGCTGCTGCAAACTTGGCAACAGGCAGAGTTAAAGTTGTATCCCCCCACATTTAGAACAATGTGTTAACAAACAGCAAAAGACTTTCAGGAAGACGGACATTTCTTGCAGCGTTAACAGCACCCCCTCTGGTGTCTCCTGCCAAACAAATGTCCGAGTCAGACGAATCCACAGATACAGACAGCAGCGCAGAATGCAAATGAACGACAGTGAGAGGACGGAGGACGAATTAGAGTAGACGAAAAACAAGATAAAGCTTGAGAATGAAAAAAAAAAAAAACTGCGTGAACACAGGGAGGATGGGGGGCTGTGTGTGTGTGTGTGTGTGTGTGTGTGTGTGTGTGTGTGTGTGTGTGTTGCAGGGCTGGTACCCAAGATGGGAGGGAATGTGTGAGGGATATGTCTGGGCACACACACAGGTTTACTTGAGGAAACACACACATGCAAGCGCACACACGAAAAAACACACACTTGATTAGCGGAGCAATCCTTCTCTATTCTCTTGATTAGTCGGAGGGTTTTTCCAGCTCAGTGGTTTCTCTGTGTTGGATTCCCTCCTTCATCCATTGACTAAAACAAAAACACTTTGCAAAAACAATGAAAGTGGAGTATCTATTGCAAGTGATTGTAGGAAGAAATATATATATATATATATATATATATATATATATATATTTGAAACTCATATTGGTATCAAGGCCCTGCGCTGTGCCACACTCTTCATATGGAAGAAATAAAGGTGAGTCATGGAGCAAACGCAAGAAATGTGACGCATGTTTTGACACGCTAGGTTTCCGTAGTAACACGCAGGGGTCACAGGGTTTTGGCAGAAAGGTCAGGTAATTCCATCGAGCCTGGTGATGATCAGAACCAACTAGTTTCCAAATCATATCTCTGCTTAACTGTTTGATCTCCGCTAACGAATGAAAGAGACCACGACTGAAGGAGAGCAACGCTCAGGGCTGCCACTGGTGGGGCGCCATCTTTAATTTCAATAAACTGGAGATTAGACATAAAGGTTCAAATACAGAGGAATGAAATCATTGTTGTTGTTTTGCTCCCTGTCGGCTCAGCGGATGTGACTGTGAAACTAAATCTACTACAGTCAATCAAGTCAAAATGTTCATCAGTTGAAGCTGCTCTAATCAATTTTTAAACATTAAATTATCTGTAATCTGAAAGTGGCTGCTTGTTTTAAGAAACCAGGAGTTGTGGAGGCAGAGGGGAAAGAAAAGGATGAGGAATGATTCTAAAAACATCATGGATGAATGAGTGAGGAGCCTCCAGAGGGTTGTGTGTTCATCAGAGTGACTGAACCATTCAACTCCACAAACGTCTGTGTCGAGTTTGGTGCAATTCGGACACGTGATACGGTCGATATTAAAAAAAGACTTGAATTAACTGGCGAGCAACAAAATCCCCACCAGAGCATTTTGATAATTCGATTATTTCATCATATCGGACTGAAACAGGAAGACTGAGCAGAGACGGGTTCTGATCTTTCCCAGAATCAGTTCTTGCAAAATGTTTGTTTGTTTTATATCAAGCTGAACTTTCACTTTGAAAAGTTGTGAACTTGTGTCTGATGCTTGTGTTGCTTCACAAAGTGATGCAATGTATAAAAAAAAAATTAAAAAAAGGCCCTGCACTGGTATAGTGATAAATAAAAAACAAGTAGAAATGATTCTATTATACAGTAACAACATCCACCGCAGGGGCACTGATCACTCAGATCCTGGGAAACCACAGCAACACGTGGCACAGACTATAAGACAAGTTCCCCTAGTGGTGCTTTAAATCGCCATTAGGTCGATTCTCAGGTGTTCTCCATTATTTCCTCCACCCGGCCGAAGCTGTGACACCACGGTGATCTCCAGACATGTCTACGCCTGCAAATATTCCATCTGCTTAAGAATCCCAGAGTGTGCCGGGGTCAGGAAATCAAACACACAACAAATACCTGAACAACAGCATGTACAGTGATGAACAGTCCCAACCCGGAGAGACCGAGGTGTGAGAGAGAACCGTCTGAAAGGATGCACAGATCGTGACCTCTGCTGCGGCTCCTTCCTGCAGGGAGAGCTGGACGAGAGCCTGGGTGGGATGCCTCAAAGCATGCAGGGAAGTGTGCAGGGAAGTGTGCCCCACGACAACCGGTGCAATTGTGGGGAGGGGGGTGGGGGTGGGGGTGGGGGGGGGGGTCACCGCTGCCTGGCTCTCTCCAGCCGAGCGGTCGGCTGGGGAGAGGGTGCGGTGCTGCTCCCTGCCAACCACCTGGCAGCGGGGAGGCTATGTCTAGGAAAGAGACCTCTGCCAGGCCTCAATTACGGGGGGAATCATCCAGGACACACTGAAGCAATTACAGCCCCATATAAATCAATATGCTTCGGGTTAAAAAGTGATCTGCTCCCAACACTCTGGAGAGGCTCTGACTCAGCCGGCCTTTTGATTTTTCTGAGAGGTGGGAGCAGTTTCAGTGGAAACGGGCAGAGGATGCTGCTCGAGCCGCCGCCGGTTCAACTGTCACTCAGGCCGAGGCGTCAGGTGACACGGAGGAGAAGTGTTGGTCTGTTCGGGGAGGACGTGTAAACAGTTGTTTGGGTGACGGAACATTATGAACAACCTCAGCTCGGTTTGTGTGTTTGGAGGCTCAGGGTCAGAATCCTCCTGCACAAGCTGAGGCAGCAGGGGGCGCCACCGGCACATTCACCGCTGTGGAGCCCCAGATCATCATTAGTATTACTATACTGCCCCCTTCTGGTCAAACAGCACAAATGGCTACACACAACACAGTGTTTCACTTCTGCACAACTTGAAGTAAATCTAAACAAGTTTCAGTTTGTTTACTGCAAAAGGTGCAAAATACTCTGGAAGTCTGTTTGCAGAAAAAAAGAACTTTTGATGAACAGAAAATATATCCGGAGGTAAACGGTCACGTATAATTATGAAATTACTAATTTTGTTGTCATACACCGAGGTACGTGAATTTAGTCCAGTTAATATGAAACTGGAACTGATTCTACCCACAATTAAAATCTGTGTAAAACTTGTTATGGTGCATTACAGCAACTTAAAGTGTTAACAGTATTTTTCTGTTTTAATTATATCATTGTTTTATACCTGATTGTTTATCTCATATTTTACATGGAATCAAATTTCAATTATTTGAATCCGTCATTAAATGGATCAGTGGTTCAACAGTACATTAGCTGTATTTATATAAAATGTATATATAAATTTACCAAAGTACTGTGTAAACCTCAGAGTTAAACATATTTTAATAAGATAGAAAAAAGTTATTTAACGTAGTCCTAAATTTAATTATTAATTTATTTTATTTTCCCAAAGCACAGAGTGACATCTGGAACTAGTTTTTTTTTTGTTCAACCAAAAGTTTAATGCCAAAGAATATTTGATTTAAATTTAATCTGACACTAACGAAACTACTTCAGTCGTTAGAGGGCTTTTGATTTCAAAATGAAGGGAGTGAGAATTATACATTCAAGTTTGATTTATTTTCAAAAAAAAAAAGTAAGCAGAGATGCTGATGAGTATAGCTCATCAATGTGTCACAGAATGTGAATCAACAGTTTCTGTAACGAGGGAAACAAAAATACAAACTTATAATTTGGTCAAAATCAAATAACAAAGGTTAAATAACCATGAAATAAGGTTGTTTTTTGGTTTGTGGTCTGAACATCGTATAAAACAAACTCCAGCATTAAAACACATTTCTACTGAAACTCCATTCTCACTTCCTCTGTGAACGAAGATTCAATTTTCATGTTGTGAGTATGCGAGTGTTCCCAGAGGGATTTTTTCTGGAGGAACGCTATCCCACACTCCTCACACATGTAGCTCTTTGGCTTCCCGGTGTGAGTCCGCCTGTGTTTCTTCATGTGATATGACAACCTGAAGCCTTTGTTACACAGGTCGCATTTGAACGGCTTCTCCCCGGTGTGGATGCGCATGTGCGACTTCAAATACCCCGACTGGATGAAGGCTTTCCCGCACACGTCGCACTTGTACGGCCGCTCCCCGGTGTGATACCTGTTGTGTAGTCGCAGCTCGTTGGCAGTCAGGAAGGTCTTACCGCACACAGTGCACTGGTGAGGCCTCTCGCCCGTGTGGATGAGCTCGTGCCTCTTCAGCGACGTCTCCTTCATGAACTGCTTCCCGCAGCTGTTGCAGGGATACCGCACGCCCATGTGGACCTGCTCCACGTGGTTAGTCAGCTGCAGCTTCGTGCGATACGCCATGTCGCACTGCGTGCAGGTCCAGGGTCTCTCCTCCGAGTGGGTCCCCATGTGGACCGTGAGCTCTGAGGCCGAGCGGTAACACTTCCCGCACTGCCAACACAGGAAGGGCTTCTCCCCGGTGTGTTTCCTCTGGTGAACTGTGAGACAGTTTGAGGACCTGAACTTCTCCGGACACAAGGTACAGATGTAAGGGAACTCTCCTTTGTGGATTCTCTGGTGGATGGCGAGGTAGGGCAGCTGGATGAACGTTTTGTCACATTGTGCGCAGGGATACGGGCCGGTGAATTCGTGCTGCTTCGCGTAATGCTCCCTCAAGCGCCTCAGCAAAGTAAAAGTCTTGTCGCACATTGTGCACGGCATCGGCCGGTGCATCAGCTTGTGCCTCTCGAACGCAGCCTCGTTGGCGAGTATCTTGCCGCACTCGTTGCAGTACAGCGGGTCGTGAATCCTCTGGTGCACCTTCAGCATCGTCATACTGCTGAATTCTTTCCCGCAGTCGTTGCATTTCATGATTTCCCTCACATCCACCTTGCACACGTTTTCCTGGTGCTCCTTCAGAGCGGACAGGTACTCAAAGTGTTTGCCGCAGTTGGAACACCACACGGGTATCTTCAGCGGGGGCCCCTGTTGGGGGTCAGCGCCCGTGGCGTCGCTTTGGCTGGACCCCGCCCTCTGCTCTTTTTTCCACAAGAATCTGTTGATTTTCTTGTGACAGATGGCGTAGATCTGGTGCCTTTTCAGCCCGTGCATGTGTTTGAAACGCTTCTTGCAGTGGACGCAATGATACGGACGATCGTCTGTGTGACACTGAATGTGTCTGTTCAGTGTTTTCACACTGTCGAACACCCTGGAACAGACTGGACACACTTTCAGGGCCTTTTTGGAGACTTTGTCCACCCGTGCTGACGGAGACTCCTCAGAAATATCTGCCGGTAAATCTAGAAGCCCTTCTTTTCTGTCCAGGCTGCAAGTATCATCACATGTCTGAGCGTCTGCTTCGGCCAAAATCTGCTCCACTGACTTGCTCTGCTCCTCTCTGATGCCCTCGTGACCGTGAATGATCTGATGCTTCTTCAGCGTGTCCTTGTATTTGAAACCCTTCTCGCAAGTGATGCAGATGAAAGGACGCTCCTCTGAGTGAGAGCGTAGATGCTTGGCGATGTCGGCCGTGCACGGTAAGACCCTGCTGCAGATGGGACAGATTTTACTCTCCGTCGACCCCTCTGGAGGCGGCGGCGGCGGGTTTGGCTGCTGCATCTCTTTCCTCTTTGGCTTTTTCAGCTCCCTGCTCTTACAAATCTCCTTCTGGTGTCTCTTTAAGACGTAAGGATTCTTGAATTTCTTCTCACAGAAACAACATTTATACGGGCGGTCCTCCGAGTGGGAATTCATGTGTCGCTCCATGTCGACGTGGCGGGCGAAGTACTTCCCGCACAGTGAGCAGTTTTTGTTTTCCGACATCTCAGAGGTGCAAGGATCCCCTGGGTCGTCTTCTTTAGGATTCATGCCCATGTCCTCTTTTTCATGAACGCGCATGTTGTGTCGGTTCATGTCATAATGGTCCCTGAATCGCTTGTCACAGTTGGCGCACTTGTACCTGAGATCCCGGTTTGAAGAGTGAATTTCCTGGTGTCGTCTCATGGCTGCGGCTCGAAGGAAAATCTTATTGCACACGGGACACGTCTTATCGTTGGAGTATTTTTTTCTGTGCCTCTTCGCCGCCGCTGAGTCTTTGTCTTTCAAAGCTTTTCTTTTTAACTGCAGCCGTTTGCTTTGTTTCAGCGGTTGAAAAGCTGCTGGTTTCAAAGTGTCACCGACGTCCTCATCCGTTGCGTCTCCCGCCATCATTTCCTCCTCGTTCACCTCATTCTCCTCCTGACCATCAGGCTCGACCAACGACGGCTGTTCGATCTGTATGTAGTCCAGCAGAGTCACAGTCTCACCCTCCACCTGGACAGTCACACAACCCTGCATCTGTTCTGATGAAGGCTGCAGCTGTATTTGGTCGGCGTCGATTATAACTTTCTCCAGCTGAGGCAGGGACAACGAGGAGAGGATGCAGTTCCCAAAGGAAGACGGAATGGTCTGAGATTCTTCTGTGAGGGGAAAAAGAAGAATCACATTATGTTCGAGGCTGCAGCTGTAAACTTTTATTATGTCAATTCACGCACAAATAAATTCACATATCTTTTATTTTTGCCTGCAGATTAGTAAACAGGTCTTTGACTTATTTGCATTCGTAGTCTAGAGACTGAGTTTGCTTAATGTTTAATTGCGGATGATTGAAATCAAGTCAAATTCATCAGCTCTTCAAAACTGCCTTGAAATTTAACTGGAGCTGTTCTTAAGCCAAAAATCCATAAGAATTTTTGCACAGTTAATTGAATCGTGACGATTGAATCATTTTAAAAACGATGGTAAGTTATTTTGCAATTTGAGCATCCCCCCAGTTTGAGTTCCCAGAGGACTGCTGTGACAAGACTTACCAGAGAAATCAAAATTTCCAAGTGTCGTGTGGTAAAGGAGAACGGTTTTCATGTGCTGCAGGTCAGGAACTGAGTGCACACACTCCTCCAGGGCAGACGGGACGGCACAGAGCATGGACGCAGTCTGCAGAGGACCCAGAGAGGTTAAAACATGGAGAGAACATGCTGCGCTTCGACAATATTACGGTTCAGTCATGGCAGGGGATTCAGATAAACAACCAGGTAATGCTAATAATATCGGGCTATGCACTACCTGCTGGAGGTCTGGCACTGGAAGAAGCTTCTCCAGTCTGGACAAGAAATCCAGCATCAACACCTGAAGAGCACTGTCATACTCAGGCCCAAAATCTGTGGGGAAAACATCCTGGAAAGAAATTAAAGTTGAAAGTTACAGAACAAACATATAACGTATGCAGGTACGAGATTCTTTCACACGAATACACACAAATACAAACCTGGAAAAACTTTTCTCTCTCTTCGGGGTCTTTCAACAACAGTTCAACTTGATCCACAAAGTTTGATTCTGGAAACTCCACCTCTGCAAAACATGGCTGCAACAAAAACAAAACAAAACCACTTGATGTATAACGCAACCACACTGTTCATCTGTATATCACATGTTCAGAAACCAACCTGCGCTGCCCACGTGGACACGAGGGCCTTGATCCGCTCCAGGTGCATCTCAATGGTTTCTCTGTCATTGATCGCCTCAGTTTGACACAATTCAAGAACCACCTGCAACATATGATTTCAGGTAAAATTAACTGGGGATGATATTAGTGTCGCTTGAATTTACGACTCAACAGCTGCATGAGAGAAACCAAACTTCTACTGTTGCTAGGTTACGCATTCTGGTATTTCCCGAGGAAATCGTTAAACATCTTTGCTCAACACTTCACTGTCTTACCCGCGCTCTGAGTCCCAAGAGGAGCTGAGCTTTCTGATCCGCGTTCAACAGATCGGGAACGATTTCCGTGATGGTGCTGATGAACTCCTCCACCATCCCGTAGTCGTGCACGTTTCCCCTCTGGACGACCTGCCACATGGCGGCAGACACCAGGCGCAGCGGCGGAATGAAGAGCCGCAGAGACGGCAGCAGGAGAGGTTGATCTGGAAAATCACAACACGGTTATTAACACAAAGTTCAATATGGTCAAAATGAATTAGATACTAAATGATAATAGGCAGTTTCACAGTCTAATAATAAAGTCAAAGCATCGCAGCCACATATTCAATATTAGAAGCTGCTGAGGACTTGATTCTTTTCACATTTTAAGATTGGACTGAGATTAGATGATTAAAAAATACTTCAAACCAACAAGTGCTTTTAAACAAATGCTCCAAGACCACATGACCTCATGACCGGAACCTTAAAGGTTCAGTGTGTAGAATTTACTGACATCTAGTGGTGAAACTGCAGCTGAACACCTCACCCTCCTCCTCCATGACAGAGAACCTGTGGTTGCTTCAGTTGTCATAAAAAAAACTCAACAGTTGTTTGTCCAGTCTGAGTTATTTAGATTAAACACAAGTAAAAGCAGCATTCGGATTCATTTATATCCACTTTCTGGCAGTAAGACCTTCTTTCACCTAAATCCACTGAACCTTGAATTGAAGCCACGTGTATTTGGGATCATGCACGAGCTAATCACAAATAGCTGCGACATGAAACCTGGATTCTAATGATGCATTTGTGCACATTTGCAAAAAAAGAAAAGAAGCTTTTTTTGTTTTGTGCAGAACCAACTTCACCACAGCCTGTTGCCTTCAGGGACTCGCAGCTGTGTTGTAATAACGAGCACTTTAGCACAGTGGGACACACATCTGCAGCAGTCACAGGTTGTAAGTAAAAATAAACACGACGCACTTCTTGTAAATGGCTTCTTTCTTTTGAAGCATTAGATTCAAGATGAGGCTTTGCCTCGTGTTTACTTTGACGCCGCTCCGTCTTCCAGACACGAGCCGGTTTGTGATTTGTTTTTAGCCTGTAGCTAGTTGAAGCCACTGTTAGCCGCTACGATGCTAATCCAGCTGCTGATACCGCACGAGAGTCGAATCACAGCCGCCTGCTGCTGAACTGAACCATTCGCGATTTGATAGTAATCAACAGAATAGACTGTTTCGCTAACTAGCTTAGCTTTGCACCGCGGCACAAAGCCACCGCCATGTCAGGGAGCGGGGTACGCCATGTTCGGAATCGTGCGCACACAATCCAACAGAAAAGCCCACGACTCGCTGCGGGAGACTCGGACCTGGACTAACTGGCTCTCACCGTTCTCGCAGCAGCGCGGACTCTCCATCGCAGCCCCGGGAAGTGACCAGACGCGGAGGGAAAGTGACTCGGGGTTGTTGTGAGTCGATGTCCGCCCGACCCTGCGGTGCTAGTTGGCGGGGAGGAGGAAGGGCGGCTCGGTGCGCTGCCGCGGACTGCGCAGGCGCAGTCACGCTTCGGTGGGAGATGGAGAAGCGACGGACTGTTTCATGTTCGAGTCTACTCACACGATCCGATGACACGAGACGGGTTTCTCCATTTTCATCCAGAGAAGCGCTTCGTTCATCTATTTCACAAACTTCACGACTTCCTGTAACGGAGAGATGCGGCTTCTTCTTCGTCGTCGTCGGATGTGTCAGGCTCACATCAAGTGGTTTTGGTGCCTACTGCCCCCCAGAGGCCGTTTCTGCAAACGACTCCAAACATTCAATTCAAGTCAATGTTTTAAGATAAGATAAGATAAAATAAGATAATAGATAATATAAGATAAGATAATAAATAATATAAGATAAGTATAGATAAGATAAGATAAGAAAAGATAATAGATAAGATAAGAAAAGATAATAGATAAGATAAGATAAGAGATAATATAAGATAAGTATAGATAAGATAAGATAAGTATAGATAAGATAAGATAAGTATAGATAAGATAAGTATAGATAAGATAAGATAATAGATAAGATAAGATAAAAAGTATAAATAATATAAGATAATACAAGATAAGATAAAATAAGATAAGATAAGATAATATAAGATAAGTATAGTTAAGATAAGATAAGTATAGATAATATAAGATAAAAAGTATAAATAATATAATATAAGATAATACAAGATAAGATCAAATAAAAAGTATAGATAAGATAAGATAAGATAATAGATAAGATAATATAAGATAATACAAGATAAGCTAAAATTAGAAGTATAGATAAGATAATACAAGATAAGATAAGTATAGATATGATAAGATATGATAAGATATGATAATGTATGATCAGAATAGACAGGTTAAGATGAGATATTATAAGATAATCTTTTATTCATCCCACAATGAGGTCAATTTGTAATATTCCAGCAGCAAAAGTCAAAACTAGGCATCAGTAAGTAATAATACGTAACATGCAATACTTAAAAATAATAATAATGAAGTGAAGGATAGTATAACAATTATAGAAAAATATGAATGTTGTTTTCAATTTAAATTAATTGAATTGAAAAAACAATTCTTACCAGTTGGGGATCCACAACGTTAAGAGGCGTCATCCTCTGGGCACCATGAATCTGTATCTGTATAAAGTTTAACAGCAATTAATCAAACATTATGAACACACACAGACACACACACACACACACACCTTTCACTGTTAATCCATATATACAAATCTTGAACATGTGATAAATCAGCTGACAGACCAACTTCACCACAAATAAAAGAAATCCTGCACACGTTTTTAACTGTGGTCGTTTATTAGCTGTCCACAAAAGCATGTCATGGAACGACAGAAACTGTAGCACGAGTGTAACATTCCTGTTTGTTGTTATACTCCACCACATCCCTGCTTCTCACACCATGTATAATTTATATTCCATATACATACTTTGTACAATATACATGTTCTCATCGAAGGAAAAGGAAAATAATCAAAAGAAAATTTAGCAAAAGTTCACCCCCCGCCTCCTTGTGGATTTGAAACCTAGTGAACGTCCCATGCATGTTTCCACTGCTTCTATTGGAGAAATGTTGTTTATCACCAGGAGCAAATACGCAGGCAAAGAAAACTCTCAGACGACTGGAGGAGAGAGTCTCGTTTGGACAAAGCTGGTGAACAGAGCACATTCTCAACGACACCAAACATGAAGAGCCATGCGAACCGACGGTTACTCTACCGCCTTGACCCGGGGCTGAATCAAGAGCGCCAGAACAGGGGCAAGCTAAGGTTAGTCTTCTGCTAAAGACGCAACATTAAGACTCAAACATCTTTTTAACATTAAAGCCGGATCCAGCTGTTGTCACGATAAGACTCAAACTGAAGCTCACGTCTGAAGAACTAATGGTTTTGATTGTGAGGCGACAGTGACACTGGCACACAAAGTGCTTGACATCATTATGAACCTTGTTACCCTGGGTTTTGCATCTTTAAGTCACATTTCACATTTAAATAATCTGCTTCAAATGACAAAGGCGTGTGTGTGATGAGTCAACAAAAAGCCAAATATGGTGCGAGAGTGAATTATGTCGAGTAAATAACTTATCTGCTTCGTTAACGCTCTCAGGGAAAAAGTTATATTGTTTTAAAATGGCTGAAATACATTTAAAAGAAAAATACACAGTTTAATTTCACAAAATATAAACATAAAATAGTATATTCAGTTTTTCTCAGTCACTCGTTTGTCTGTTATGTCTTTTTAATTCACATTTGTACTGTAGCTCCAAGTCCATGTGACATATTAGTCAAAATAATACAATCTGATGGAAATATTGCTTAATTTCAAAACTGTAAAGCATCTTTTTATATCATCTTTTTTTTATATCTCTTTTGTAAAACAAAATACCTGTGGAATGTAAAATAAAATATATAGTGCTATGTATGTAGGTAAGAAAATAAAGTTGTAGGATAATATATATATTTCATTTTCTGTAACTATTTACAGAACTTAAACCAACTTGTATGTGCCTCTGTGTTTCTCTTGGGTTTTGGCCCCAAAACAAATATTTTGAGTAATGTTTTTTTTTGAGTGTGCTACAATATTTGAAATCAAAAGTTTTGTGTTTTATCTGAAGGTAAAATCAGATTAATGCGGAAACATCCACCACAACGTATGAGGACACTTTGCATCGAGAGCCGATAGAAACCGAGGGAAGCAGCTTTTTTCACTGTTACATTCATTAAATTACACCGGATGGAAAATCGTTGAGATGTGTCGTGTCCGAGTGAAAAGGTCGACGTGTTTTTCTTGAAATACTAAATAAAAGTTGAATTTCCAAATTCATGCAACATTTCTTCAAGGAGCTTCATCAGGAATCAAATTAAAACTGAACAACAACTTTAAACTGAAGCCACAAAAAGAGGAACCGCAACTCACAACAAATCATTCAACCGACACCAATCTGCTATTTTTGTAATAAAACGTTATTCCGGTTGTGTTCATTTGTATTTTTGCATCATTCAATTCATTATTTGTATCATTTATAAATATTTTCCAGAATAAAAGTTCCCCCTCTTTCCCCCCAAGTGGTTCAGGTGTTTGAGATCTATTCCCTTTTCTGTAGCTTTAGAATAAAACATTTTCCTTCCATTCTGGATTCACAACAAACATGTGCCTCTTTCAGAAACTCTAAGAATCCTGTTAACTCAGGTGACTGTGTGACCGCCTGTTTCTTTATTTCAGTTTCCTCACTGAAGGAATCAGGTTTCGTCTGTTCGATGCTTCGAGCCTCGGCTGCTGTTGCCATGGAGAAGAAGCCAGTTGGATCAGATTCATTCAGGTTTGTTTGTTGAAATCAGGGAATAAAAAAAAAAATTGCAATTCATGTGGATTTGACTCAGAAGCAAAAAGATCTCCAGCTTCCACCTTCAATAGACACAACACGGAACATCAGTTTAACATCAGTAGTTGGGAGTTTCTTGTTGAAAACTTCCTCATCAGTCTTATTAAAGTTTCCAGTTTCCCAGGCTTGAACATACCTTAACGTTTTCATCAGAAACAGACGTTTTCTTACGCAGCAGTTCATGTTTTGCACACTAACCAACTTAACATCTGAATTTAGAACAAATTTAAAATTAATTTTCCCAAAACAAGCAAAAGAAAATGCTAATTAATACATGTTTCATCCAGATGTCAGGAGTTGGAAACAATAAGAAGACTGGATGTTTTCATCTGCTGCCCTTTCAGTGGGAACGTCTGCACTGCATGCATCGTTTCTTATTTTCCAAAAGTGTCCGGCGCGTCCAGAAAAGCAGGTGGTCAGAAAAACATTTGTCGTAAAACATCGTCTACTAATAAATTCAGTGCTGATGTTACTGAGAAGATGAGGTGAAAAGTCGAACAAGCAAAAAAGTGGCTTTAAAATGCATCGCGTGATCGACCCTGAACGTTAAAGTAAAAAGGGAACATCCTTTGACTGAACTTCAGCTGGAACACACTCAGTCCTACCCGTCTACACACAGAGCACAGCGAAACAGAGGAGTCGTACTGAAACAGATTAAACATGCAACTTTGCATAAACAGAGACACACAGCAGGAACAAACTGTCCAGGGAGCAACATTCAATTCAATGAGACCGGTGTCGTTAGCCGAGCGAGTGTAGGAGAATACTGTACATCAGTTTACAAAAAAAGAAAAAGAACAAAAGAACCAGCACGATGATGTTCAGGACGTATTTACACTTTGCTTGAAGAGAAACTCCCCGCCAATCAAAGATCCATCGTCCGTCCCGCTCAGTCCCGTCTGTTCTGCGGTGGATAGAAAGTTTAATAAGCAGCCTTTTCCCTCACTTCCCCCCCTCCCCCCCTTTCTTTTTGGAAAGTGGTTGTTGAAGTAAGCTCTGCATAAAAAGCGACATCGGGGGGGCAGCTCAGTTTGAGGAGGGGTCATGCAAAAAGAACCCAAAACGACAGTGTTCGCGGAGTTATCACAAGTTCATTTCCCCGGTGGACGTCCGCGTGTCAAGCATAGATTTTCACTGAGCGCGGCCGTCTCTCGTCCGGATCAGCGCTGAGGTGTTCGGCCACGGACGGTGGAAGTTTGTGTGATTGGTTTGGCCTCTGCACACAGTCGATATATATATAACACAGTGAGAAACCAACACAGCAGAGACAGAGTGAAACGTCCACCGAAGAATCTGTCTGCTGGAATTGCTACTAATCACTTTTATCGGTTGTGTAGTAAGATTATTTTCACGTTTTGGCTTGTGTGAAACTTCATACTGTGACGGCTTCCACTTCCATGAAGTGATGTTACCTGTAAACCAAAGTCTCGTGACAGAGATGACGAGAAAGCTGCTTTTATTGAGTTTAAATTCTACTCTACCTTTCTTTAAGCAAAAAAAAAAAAAAGAAAAAGGTAAATAGTCTGTATTTCATGCACGTTTTCTATCTGAAATACAATAGAAAGTTGTATAATCGTGGTTTGGTCTAAGTTATACTGTTGGGTTGTGTGTTTTTTTAAATGCATTGCTATTATTTTCAGTTTTTCTGACTGTATGGGCTGTGAAGTGATCAGTGGGAGCAGTAGGACGACGAGTGAGAAAGTTCTCTCTCTGATTTTGTCACGTCTAACTTCAGTTAGCTGCAACAGGCAGAATTAAAGGGAATCACTGACTTAAAAAACTCCTCCTCCTCCTCCTCCTCATCATCAGTGGGGCCAGGACAGGTGGACGGGGCGACTGTGTGTTAATGGACGTGTTACATGGATGCTGCGGCCGGATCAGAAAGGCTCCGGAGGGGACGGCGTCACACCACAGAGCCCTTGGAGGTGGAGAGGTGGATGGAGTGGATGCGAGTGGCCAGAGTCTTCTCCAGGTCGAGGAGGATGTCGGAGCAGATGCCGGGGCTGGACGCGGGGCTCTCGGCCGGAGGGGGTTCGTACAGAAGCTGCTTGAAGGCGTCGAGCTCGATCAGCAGCACCATGTTCTTCAGGAAATAGCCCTCGATGAAAGCCGTAAGCTCAGAGGCACCGAGGAACTACGATAAAAAACAAGAGTTATAATTATTGCTTTGCATAAAAACCTTTGTTATTGTGGCGTCTGTCCATCTGTTGAATTAAATCCCTGTGTGGACTTTATCTGTAGCTCTGGTCTGGTCTCTGTCACACTGACATTCCACAACACGACATTCCGTCATGAGTTCCGACAGAGGATTCCCCACCTTGGCGTGTTTGTAGAGGTCCACGCAGGTTTCCGTGGTGATGTTCTTGGAGCAGATGATCTCACAGTGTCTCTGAAGGGCCTCTAGTTGGAAGAACTTGGCTGCAGAGAGGAGCTGCAGGGAACAGAACATCGGCACAGAATGAGGCTCCGCAGCGGGCGATTAGAAATGTTAACGCTGGCTCCGGTCTGACTCACCTCCATGACTTCAGTGTTGCGTATGTGCAAAGACTCAGTGCCTCCACAGTACAGATACTGCATCACCAACTGAAACACAACACATCAGGCTACACTCGGTTTCTAATTGTAACTTTACTCCTGTGCCTTTTTATCCCATTAAAGCTTTTTTTCCTTATAAATTCTAATTTATATTTCCCTGCATTAATAAAGTGAGTTTACTTATGAATCACTTTTACTGATGTTTTCGATTTTCTGAATAAAATAGACGTTGAAATAGATCAAAATGTGAAATGAAACATTTTAAACCCGTCTTCACTTGTATTGATAAAAGATAAAAACGCATTGCACATTGTTAAATTCACAATAAATAAGTTTCTCATATGTAAACACTGATTCCAGAGCTGAATATCAATATCAGGCTGGTTTTAACTTTAGCATCAAGGTGATAAACGTCTTACGTGAAATATATTGTACTTGACGTGACTGATCTCAATACAGGTGTTCTCTGCTGCTGGCCGGTTTTGAAGCAGCGACTTGAACCTGGAGGAAACGGAGGAAATCGAGGATTCGTCAAAGCTCTTAGTTTATTTCAACATCATGTGTTTAAGGAAAAAAATACAGAAAAAAAAAACAGTAAAATATTTTAAACAAAGTCAAAATGGTTCCTTTTACCTGGGTGAAGCTGTGAACAGCAAAACCTTATGTGCATAAAACGGTTTCCCCTCCACCAGGAACGTGACGTCAGAGATGTCCTTGTTGTTTAAGAAGAGAGGGTCTGAGAAATAAAAATAAATCCAATGACAATAAGATCCAAGAGAAACCGATGATGCATCATGATTCAAGTCCACTGAACAGCGGACATCGTGGTGTTTCATTCATCACAGAGCTTTTAGCGCCGCTCTGTCAGAATCGTGTTTCTGCTGCTTCAAGATGTTTCTTGATAAATACAGATAAATTAATGAGACGTCAAAATTTGCCATTTTATTATATTCGTTTGATTAATTGAACACTAGGTGGAGCTGCGGCTCCGTCACCGAGCTAAAGAGACATCTGAAGAAAAGAAAATGGTAAAATAAAAATAGTTTATGATCTTCTCAATTTTGGTTACACAGATAAATCACATCATTAGTGGCCCGTGATACAAAGACCATAAATTCAGTGTTCATTTGTTTAACGGCTTTTACTTTATGTAGAAAACAATGATGTGAATTGTTTTTTTTTCTCTGTGAAAACCTCAACAAGCTTCTAATTATTGAAGTGGTAAACTCTTCCCTCCGCCACAAACCGGACTTTTGATCCACGGTAGAGAACTGAAATGAATGATATGACCCCACAGAATGAAACATTAATGTAATTTTATATGGACTCTGCATGAGAACATGTACGTTATCTTCTGTCTAAGGTTGACTGGTCCCGGCGTCACCACACTGCATGTTGTGGTCAGACACATGAACCATGCACAGAGAAATTCTGCAAACTGTGAGAGGAAACATTTCTGTCCTCTGACATGAAGACATGAAATATTCCTGGATCTGTTTAATGAGCGCTTCTTTGACCCATACCACATTTTTTTTGGGGGGGGGGGGGGGAATCCATCCAGTTATTTTTGCACAGTGCTGACAACAAACAGACAAACAAACTAATGAAGAAGAAGAAAACCATCTCTGGAGTGGAGATAATTAACCGTGTTTGAGATCTGGGATCTTTGTGAATCCAAACAGGAAGTGATGAGTCGTTTCTGTATCTGAAAGTTTGATTTTGTTTAATAAACACGTTGATAAAATAATGTGTTTGATAATAATGATAACAATGTGACCAGATAACCAGATAACCAGCTCAGATATATTAAAGGTGGCAAAAAA
Source organism: Paralichthys olivaceus (assembly GCF_024713975.1). Taxonomy (NCBI): domain Eukaryota; kingdom Metazoa; phylum Chordata; class Actinopteri; order Pleuronectiformes; family Paralichthyidae; genus Paralichthys; species Paralichthys olivaceus. The sequence continues at coordinate 2,908,431 of NC_091115.1, forward strand.
GTCAGAAATCACTTTGTGGTGGAAGGTCACTTTCTGTTTCCACTCAGATCTACAGCACCGAACGATTTATTCCAAAAGTGACTCAACCTACAGACAGTTTATAGAAAAACAAACTCCCACTGAAAGGCTCAGTAAAAAAAAAAAACAAGTTGTTTCCAAGTATTAAGCAGAGTTTGATTGACATGTGATCTCTAACCTAAAGTTAGAGACAAATCCAGTCCCCTACAAAATAAAGTGTGTCCCCCTGGCGTTCCTCTTCACGCTGCTGTCACTCAGCTGCATTTAATGCACAAGTCACAGAAACACGCAGAGGAACAGAAACTATTTTTAACTCGCTCTCTTACCTAAGCGCGAGGTCTGTTTCCTCTTGATCTCCGTCAGCTTGGGGATGGGGAAGGGCCCGTAACACTGGGTGAAAATAACCGACAGCTGCTGGCTTATCACCTCGTTCTGCAACACACACAAACTTTATATTGTAGTTTCCCAGCCTCTGTTTTCCCTGAGTTATTTGGGACAAGATGCAAATGTATGATAATGTGGTTTTTTGCAGCTAAATATATGCAAATATGAGTTAATGTCCCAGGACAGTTTGAATTCCCAGAGAACCAGCCACACTTTGTCTAATGTTTCTCTAACAAGCGTTTTGTTTACGTGCACGTGACAGAAAGCCCCGGTGACCTTGCTGGTGCGGAGGATCTGGAACATGAGCGGCAGGCCGTGCGTGATCAGCTCCTCCGTGTACTCGTCCTCCTGGATGCAGCTGAAGTCTTTGAGCAGGCCCTGGATGAGCGGCCGGCGGTGCTGGACGAAGCAGGTACGCAGGGACTCGAGCCAGGTGTGCAGCGTCCAGGGAACGCCTGGGAACACGACCACACACACGGTAAATATGACACTTTGAGCACAGCAACGAGAGGCTGAGGAGGTTCAGGGAGGGAGAGAGAGTCGACCATGTTTCCATCACTTCATGGTGTTAGTGCGAGTTAAAGGGCAGTTTCCTCGGTGACTGTTCAGATCGGTGGAAAAGTAAAACCAGCACTTCAATTAAAAGATGTCCTCTGAAAACAAATGACTTTAATGTTGTGATGAGAGCAGGAAATAATCTTAAATCATGACATGACAGTGAAAGCTCTGCATCAACAGCACCTCTGAAAATACTCCATCATTAACTGAGTGGAAACTTCGTCTGAAATCATCCATCAAGCAAACATTGGCCCGTGTGAGGATTTTTATGGTTTGTGTCGTCGTAAATTTTTTACACCTTCGCGTTTCAAAGTGTCGCTCGGACAAAATAAGCAAATTAAAGACGTCACCTCGGCCCCCGCGACAGTTCGATGCTCATTTGTCACTATTTTCAGACATTTTAAAATCTGACAGTGGAGATTAAAAGGGCGACTCTCGACCTTGGAGGCGGTGGTTGATACAAACAGTCTCACCACAAGAGAAGTGACTGATCTGGAGTTCTGCGGTGAGAAGTTTCTTCAGCTAAGTACAAAAGGTAAAAACACAGTTTGTCACTTTTCATTTTTGTCGCCAGAACAGCGACCGACGTGACCTCGTTATGAGATTGTCCCAAATCAACAGCCACAACAGGTCTCGTGCACAATGAGCTGGAAAATGTCGGGGTGAGAGCCGATGACGGCGACATCTACAAGATGAGCTTCAGGACACGTCTCAACATCAAGCTCACGCCTTTGGCTCGAGCTATTAATCGCCTCGGATATAAAAAGTCCTGTTTCTGAGGCGGTTTCATGGTTGGATGAGTGGTGTTGGTTGCTAAGGGTGTGGACAGGACAGGACAAGGACAGGGACAGGACAGGACAGGACAGGGACAGGACAGGACAGGCACAGCATGAGCATCATCTCCAGGACAGCTGGAGGCACCAGAGCGCATGTGTGCCAGTGAAGCATGCATTAGTAAATCTGACCTAAGCTGCGGATGTCTATGGTGATGTCCACATGGCCGTGCTCTGCACTATGGTACATGGCCTCTCTCAGGGCTCTCAGTTTGGCCTTTCCTGTTCGCAGGGTCCCGCTGCCGCTGTTGGCCTGCAGAGCCAACCTCTTCTCCCCGGGGTCCGAGCCCTCGGCCAGGATCTCCTCCAGGGACAGCACGTCCCCCTTGTCCTTCTCCGACTGGGACAGCAGCTTTCGAAAGACGTTCCTGGAAGGAAGGGAAGACGGGAAAAGATAAAGACGCTGACGGAGATTTTGAGGAGAGCGGAGAGATGAGATCGAATGACGGATTGTTTTTAGCTGAGGGGAAGGAATCTCAATCTGTGGGGAGAAACTGAAAAACACACAGAATGAGCCTGAGGTGAGAAGCAGGAAGAAAAGCTGAGAGGTGGACGATCACAGAGCAGAAAATTAGACCTACACATACTGCGTTAACTCCACATTAAGCCCACTGAGCTCTGATGACGCTCACAATATCCTCATGCACTTAATGAAGCACAACCGCAAACTCTGAACCTGTGTCACAGCTCTGCGGAGTCGTAATACAGACAAACTGATTCTGTCTGCAGAAAGTAGTGCAGGGTAAAAATACTGCAGAACAACATTCGTTAAACATCACAACATCCTGGAGTCTGTCACATGTTCTACCTCTGAACATGACCAGAGTTATTCCAGGAGGTTTTGGTGAAGTGCTTACGAGCGAAAAAGATACAACATGTAAGAAGAACAAGTTTAGAGAAGTTTGAAAAATCCTTTTAACTAAATTCTTCTCCTTCACATAAACTTGGGCTGAATGTGTCCTGGAATCCAAAAACAACGACACGAGTTATATGTGATAAATATGAAGTAAAGAGTCTGTTGTTTGAAGAAAAATATATTTTTAAAAATGGTTTTAAAATGATTCGTACTTTACAGAAAACATAAAAATGAAAACCTACAACTTTGGACAAGTGAAGACCTTTTGAAATCCTGCATGTACATAATATCTGGAGGATTTTTCAGATACTAAAATATCAGTCGATATATATATTTTTAAGATCGGGTCCTTATGACAAAGAAATGACATTTCATCATTTAATCATAAACTTGACTTTAAATAACTAAAAAGAAAACAAAATGTACAGAACTTGAGTGAAATGACCATATCTCAGTTTGAACCAGCTCCCGGCACTCTGCAGCATCACCCTCATCGTGCTGTAATTGATTGTCTTATTAACGCTGCATTGTGTCTCCACATCCACGCAGCTCTCACTGCCCTGAATGTTAATGAGCTTTATCTCACTCAGCTGCAGGGAAATGATGTCAGAGCGGAGCCGTCAGTGACGCTGGACAGACTGCGGCTCTTATCGCTGCCTGCGGTCCGACAGAGAACTGAGATATCTGCTTCACTTGTGCTGCAGGATTTTGTGGGAGGCTTATGCAGCGGCGAGAGTGTAAATGGATCAATACAGTGGTAATAGATATATCTGTGTGTGTGTGTGTGTGTGTGTTACCTGTGGCCGTGTGCTGCTGCCAGGCTGTAGGAGTTCATGTCGCCCAGTGGAGCAGACGAGATGCCGTTTCGACACATGGTCCCAATCATGGGGTCTGCCCCTCTTTCCAAAAGCAAACTCACCAACTCAAAGTTACCTGAAGAGAAAAACACACAAATGAAACTCTGGAGGAGAGATTTACTCTGTTTTTACTGCAAATGATGCTTGAATAACAAGTTGTTCTGTAGGAGACGTTACATACAATACAAAACTCTGATAAATGACTTTACTACAACATTAAAAAAGCAAAAAGGAAATACTGATTTTTACTGTTTGTCTTTAATTTGATTTATAAAAGTTAGTAAATAGAAAAACCTTAAAGGTCAAAGGACAAATAATAATTCAAGTCAAGTAACTCATAAACATTTTAGTCTCCCTTCGTACATTTTAGTTTAAATGAACAATAAAAATTTGGTTCTGCTAATGACAATATCATTTATTTATAAGGTATAAATACTGGTTTATACTAGTTTTACAAAAAAGAAAATCCTCATAGGTCTTGTGGATTAAAATTCTCTAAATAGAAAGCAGTGTGACAGTATTTCCTCTCTAGCTTGTGCCACCTGATGATTGCGGTCAATCCAAACTTTATATCTTATGACTGAATAACAAAACTTAAAATTCACTGCAGGCCTGAATCACAGGTCGGACATTCACAGCGATAAATCAAGGAGATGCTCAAACATCGTCAGGAATAACACTCTGATCAAATATGAACGAGTAGATGAATCCACCTGCGGCGGCGGCGAGCTGAAGCGGCGTCTCCGTGTAGTTCTCAGCCCCATCCTGCAGGGCGCCCTCCACATTTGCTCTGTTATCCAGCAACAACTGTGGAAGTGGAGAGGGGGGGGGGGGGGGGGGGGGGGGGGGGGGAAGAACAAACCAGGAGGGAGGAAGAAAACAGGCGAGGAAGAGACGATGTATTAGAGTCAGGAAAAGTCTCAAGCACCACAAAGACTGTCCGAGCTCCTGTCTACACTTCCTCATTAGGGGTGTGTGTGTGTGTGTGTGTTTGTTGGTGTTGGGCTGAGAAAGTAAAACAAATCCAAATGGTTTCTTTTTCTTCCCCCCCACAAAAAAACTGATGATTGTGTTGGTGCAGATTAATAATTGAGAAAGAACTGAAGGCAACACTGTTCCTGCGGCTGTCGGCCGGCGTCGGCTCAAACAGCAACTGACAAAATGTATTATAGATTAAAAGGGAACAGAAAACGTCTGCGAGGCAGCGGATCATCTGGCCGAGGTCTGTTCAGTTCAGTTCGCCTCTGGACGTTTCTCCCTGCTGCTGCAGGAGCAAGCTTCAGATTCAGTGATGGTGAAAACTCAGGGTGACTCATCTACACATCTTCAAAACGTACAGAATTAAAAACTCATTCTGGAGAGCGAGTCGTCTCCGTAAAGAAACAATTACTGTACAAACAGGATCAAAAAAGACACGTGGCTTCATCATTATTATTATTATCATCATTACTGTGAAGCACCATAATCATCATCATCATTATCAAAGTCCTCTAAAGGGCCACAGGTTAAAGGTTACAGGTCATAAACGTAGCTACCTGCACGACAGGGACGTGTCCGTGCAACACAGCGAAAGTGAGTGGCGTCCCCTGGCGCGTTTCGGGATAAACTGAGGGGTGCTTGTTTACTGTGGTGGGCACCTGGGAAGTCATATAGGTGAAGTTCAGGGAGAGAGATATATATTTATATATATATGTACAGCCGTTAACATTCACAGCTCAGGGAGGAAGAGGAGGAGGAAGCAGTATGTGCAGGAAGAGAAGTGTGAGCAGAGGAAGGGGAGGATGGCAGAGGGAGATTTTCCTCTTGAGTTTCAGGGAAGATGTTGTGAGTCAGTTGCGTCTGCTCGATCTCTGACTGTCTGACTGACTGAGTCTCTAACCAGCATTTCATTTCAAATGGAAATGAAAAAATACAACAACCGGCAAATGACTAGACACTCTGGCAAAGAGGAGCCGCAGTGCTGACTCATGAACAAAGCGTGAAATTCAACAGACGTACAGGCTGATGTTGTTCTGTGATTCCTGAACCGGCTTCATCACGTTACCCGGAAGAGGCCTGCTTCAAACACACGTTTGATATAATGTCACTTTTCATTTCCGCTCTGGTGCTAAACATCAGTGTTTGTGTGTTTGCAGATGACGAGGGATTTTCGAATCATTTCAGAGAACACAGGTTTTAGGCTTCACTTTCAACAGCTCCCCTAAAAGTGAAGCCATAACATCTGGACTGCCCCTGGTGGCGGGCCGCAACACAAACCATAAACCCAGCCTCCTCCATGTTATCGGATGGGATGTGGGTCGAAATAAAAAGTACACGTCACATAAATGTTTCGGGATCGGGTCAGAGAGGCAGTCGGCAGCTTCATGTTTGGACGACGGGAAAAAGTGGAGATGCGTCGTCCATCTTTATTAACAGCCTGTGTTGTGATACAGAAAATATGATTTCATAACGTCGAGTCTTAAAATCTAAACTTGTGTGGAAACGGGATGAGACGTGACAGAATTTGGATTATCATCTCTTTGTCGATTTGTAAGTTAATAAACTCAGTGCACTTTGTTTTTTGAGTCAACACACAAGCACCAAACACAAGCACAGTCGACGGTGAGGTCGAGGCGTGGAGGAGGAGAGTCCAACAAGCTGCTCTTGTATATTCATATTGACGACTAACGCTGAAGCAGAGACACGCACATGCACACACACACACACACACACACACACACACACACACACACATACGCACACACACACACACAGGTCACAGCACAGACAGAAGCAGGGTTTATTAAAACATCACTTCACTGTTTCACACTCCAACACAATAAAAGGAATTTGTGCAAATGAAGTAGAGCCTCTGGAAGAACGTTACACCAAGTGCACACACTCGTACAACACTAATGCATTATTGATGTGGTCTCAGGCAAACTGCTGCCGGACAGCGTAAAACGTAATGAAGTAACATGGCTGCACTTGAGGGACTATCACTGCGATAATATTTCAGCATCAGCACAGACACAAACCACCATTGTTACCGTGCAAATGATCCCGGTTTATTGCTTATCAGTGCACTTCATGTAATGAGCTGCCAGGAGAACAGGGAGCATGCGGAGAACAGGTGAGGAAATGAAAACAGAGCAGAAGGGAGAGGAAGCAACAAACAGCCAGTTCATGGTTTTCAGAGGTAAACACGTGTAAATGAACATAATGGAACAAATACAAAAATGTGCAGCCGATGTGACTTTGTTGCAGACTGACGGAGAAACACTGACCTCGCTGTTGATGTCGGCGCCGGCGTCGAGCAACATCTGGACCATGGCCTCGTCGCCACGGACGCAGGCGTACATGAGAGGGGTCATCCCCTGCAGGAGGGAGGAGGAGGAGGAGAGGGTTACACGGTTTGAGTTGGAAGAAACATGTCGACAGAGTTCAGGAAGGAGAAGAAAAGGTAGAGAGTGGTTTTGGAGAGCTGCTGCTGTCTGTCAGGTATTAACTTCATATTGAATTAACCACTTTAAAGTATTGTTTTCTGAAAAGTGAAAAACCTTTTTGACGTGTGTGTGTGTGCAGATTGAGTGAATTCTAATGTGGTTTCATTGGCGGAGGTATGCACACTACTGAGGGCCATGGTTGATTGTACATTTCAAATATTTAAATTCAATCAAAATAAATATTCTTCACCTCGGAAGACGAGCAGGTACATAAAAATATGAATTAACAAAATATAAAATAAGTCTGAAAGAGTCTGGTGACGTTTTCTCTGCGTGTTCATTACTGAACTACTTCAATTACTCTGTGTTCTGTGTTTTATTAAGAATTTTCCAATGCAACATCTGAATAAATGTATTCTCCTGCTGTTTGTAGGTCAGATTCATTATCAAACCCATAAAAAAAAAAAACCTTGACATTAAATTTCTAATGCACGTTTGTGTTAACTGCACTTACAAATGCGCTCGTGGAGTTCAGGGCCATCATCAGCAAAGCTCTTTCTACAAGCAGCTCACCGACAGCTGTGCTCATTACTTTTACACGAAACCAGAACAAAATCATTTATTCTCTCTTTGCACAATGTTAATTTAAATCACAGTTTTATTCTACAGATGCTCAGAAGTTCAGCGCTGCTCCGTGTCTAAAGACTGCACTGAAATCCACATATATATGCAAAGTGGACATGAGACATTTCCAGCTGTTGATTTTCCACACATAATCACAACTGCCTCAGAGTAACCGCATCTTTGGGACGAGAGCGACAGCATAAGTGGGCTGTGGAGCTCCTAATTTAACGTCTTACATCTCTGCGTGCCGCCATATGCGCGGAGCACTCTCCTGAGCCTGACACGCCCACACACAGAACACTCCGAGCTGCGAGGCGAGGGCCTCGCTCAAGTGTTATTGTGAAGACAAAAAGAAAACTAAAGAACTCTGCGGCACATTCTGCACATTAATCACACGACCCTACACGTTTCAGAGTGTTTCAGGTGAGCCTCCATAAAACTGACTTCAATCATATGTCTGATCTGAGCTGTTACACTCAACAAAGGCCTTTAACGACGGGCTGCCAGCCCGCCGCCGCCGCCGCACATAACGGTGAAGACCAGCATCCCTTTGTGGTGCTTCATTCTTAAATATTTCCTGGACACCGATCTATTTAATCAGCTGAAGGGGGCGATGGACCCTGAGGACGATCACGGCGCTCAGTGATGGTGACAAACAGCAGATTTGACTTTATCGCTCCCGTCTGGTCCCTTGTTGCAGTTTAGCTTTTTTACAAGGACATAAAAGCCGGTATGTCACCGCGGCTGCTTCTAGACGCGGAGTGAGGAGGAGGAAAATGTCAGTCGATAAAATCTGTTATACTGATGAGGACATGTCAAGACTGAGAACTAAATCAGGGCCGTTCCAGTAAAGTGATCTGACTGAATCTGGTTTGAATCAACACATTCCTCTTACCTCGAGGTTTCAGAATATTTCAGTAGAAACCTGCAAATAGTTTCTCAATTGAACTTAACCAGGCTCGTCTTTCTGACCACGGACAAATCAGATTGCACCATTAGCCTCCACTTAGCAGAGCAGGGAATAACCAATATGAGCGGGGAAATCAGAAAATCCCAAATGACTTTAAGACTTAGAGGCAGTGATGCCAGGATATCGACCCGATGGTCAAAGAAAACCAATCAGAGCTCAGTTCAGGAGCAGTAGATCATATTCCTCTATTATCTCAGTAAAGCTATTGTGCAAAGGAACGATCAATCTCTGAATTGCGATCAAACTCTAGTGTGTTTAACATTTCATTTTATATTTTTTAAAATAGATTAATTCAACAATCTGTGTTTTAACCATTTACAAATCCACTTGTATATTAATTTTATATAGTATATTTCCTGCTGCTTGAATATGAGCCAGGGTCAGAGGTAATGAGAAACATTCTGTCTCCAGTGTAAATCATGTGTATTTTAACAATCTGCATCACAGCATATTAATTTATCCCTTTGCATGACTCATAGGGAGCCGTCTGTGCGCAGCGTGTGAGAACTGGGATGAGTTGCCAGGTAACTTGTTAGAAATGTACAATTCATTGTGTATTCCTCTCCACCTGCCTGCGTAGGTGTGTTAATGCAGTGTATATGTGTAGGAGTGTGTGTTCTAGCGCGTGTGTGTTAGTGCCAGACCTGTTCGCTCATGCTGTTTATGCCATCAGGCCCCAGCAGGTTCACCGCCTGCTTGACCAGGTCCGTCCGCCCGCAGTTGAGCATCCTGAAGCCCAGGTCCTGCAGGAACTTGGCCTCGGTGGAGGCTGCGTCCAACTTCCTGGTGGCACAGAAACAATCCTCCGCTCTGCAGATGGAACACAAACGCCTGGTATCATAAAATACGACCTCACACGTTCATTTCAAACACTGAGCTGTTTGCATACAGAGTCAATTAGCTCGTGTTTACATCTGTCAACATGACGTTCGTCTGGTTTCCTCATTTCCTAAAGTAGCTTTTTCTGCAGGTAAGCCTCATTTACTGTGACTCATTATCACACAGTGATGTATGTATGGTTCATGTCTCGTAATCCACGCTGCACTGTCACAGGTTTCCATGGAAACTTGGAGGAACATATTCATGATATCTGAGTTTCATTCTTCATGTCAGCCCTTCACAGGACAAGACCAGGAAAACAGAACACTGAATACAAAAGAACAAATCGCAAAAAACACGGGAGTTTGGTGTCGAGGTTTAACTGAGGCAGTGAGGTTGTTCTTACTTTATCTGTCGTGGTTCACAGTCCACGCCGGGGAGCAGCAGCCTGGCGGCCTGCCTCACGTCGTCGCTGTCCACGGAGAAGCTTCGCCGGTGCTCCGTGTGGGCGACCGCCACCCGGATCCACTCCATCAGCGGAGGCAGCACCAGGAACGGCCTGCAGAGGGAAATGTTTGATGTTCTCATTAAAGGGGATTAGGTTTCTCCTGCCTCGCCATTTTCTCTCCTCTAAACCAAACCAATTGAGGCACATGGCCGCCCGAGTCCGGTCCTGTTGGACGCTTTCTCCCTGTTTCACTTCCTCAGTGTGGGATGTTGTCAGGTCTCGACCTTCTTCTGTGAAGTACCTTGAGATAATGCATGTTGTGATTTGGTGCTATACAAATAAATTGAATTGACTCGCAGTTTTTTCTCTGTGTGCTCTAAAGACCTTTCAAATAGAGTAATAAAGACTCTGGTCGAACGTTGACAGACACATATTTCCTTATTAAAGATGCTCTTAGACATAACGCGGCTGCACCAAATCAGCTTTCATCATTGATAACTCATCCAGAACAGAACGAGATCGAGAAGTTAAGAACTCCCTAAACGATGTAATTATCTTATTTAATCAGAATCAGCAGTGGTTCTCGCCTGGATGACATATTCATATTTCATCATTTGTTTCTAGCGTGTGTGAAGAGAGAGAGAGTTCTCTTGTGATGCTTAATATGTCTTCATCGGAGTTCCCCAACCTATTGGAGTTTCCACAGCACTTTGCGACGTCTGCATGTGACAGTTACCTCCTGCTTGACGACAAACGGGCGTAAACAAGTTGCAGCTTTTTTTCAAAAATAGAAAGAAGACCCAAAATGGTATCGAGCAGCATCGTGAATCGAAACAATGTCTTACTCTGAATAAGATCAATTGTCTGAATAATAGCGTAGAGTTTATGCACAGTAGCTACAGTACAGCAAAGTACAGCAGGTACCCAGGGGCTGATTTGGTGCTTCAGTCCCACTCTGTTATTTTTTCAGTCGCTCATTTCATCCTCAGAGGGGAAAATGACCACGTCTCACATTTCTCAGCAATCAGCATCAAACTCCTCTGGGACAAACTGAGGGAGAAATGTTGCTCAGGTTTTTATGATAAGTGCAAAGGGGAATGTTTCAGCTCGGGAAAAAAAAAAAAAAAAAACACTTCTGAGAAATCTCTCCTCAAAGTAACGAACGCTCAGCAAGACGTCGGTGCTCTCAGATATCCAGTCATTCATTTCAACATCACAAAGCCACAGTGTGGACACTCACTCTCAGAACTTCAACCCTGAGCAGAAAAACTGAAGCATTTATCGTGTTCCATCATCTCTTAGCAGGTGTATTACCGTGCAGAGCACTTGTGATGTCTTGTCATTACGTCCAAGAGGGCTCCTTTATTTAAAAGAAAAACATTTTTCCTCAGAGCTTTTACACTGAAGCTACTACATTTGTATCTGTTTAGCACTTTCTGCATGACAAGCTGTATTTTATAGTAGCATCTTCTGATATCGCTGACAAGTTGTAAACATGGGATTCTCTCCTGTCTTTACTTCTCATCCCAGAACAACATCTACGTCTTTTATTCACCTGCATTAAAGGTTAAAGTCATTAACAGACATTTATTTCAACGTCATCTGAGACGTTATTCTCATATTCAGAACTTTACATTCTCTAATGTCCAGTAAACAGGAAAGAAACTTTGAACAGCATCATGTGTTTCCTTTAAAAGTTTCATTAAATGCTGTATTCTTCTTTTATTTGGCCACAACTCGGTTTTAAATACATCCAAGCTCAGAAATGGTTGTGGATGAGGTTCATCTACTGGCAGTGTGGCCTCCCACTCGCTCACAATAATGATCCTCTCAGGCTCATACAAATGGTTCTTTCTCTTCTCTACATTAGTGAGCTAATGACAAACACAACAACCTTGGGATGTGGTAAACAGCACATTAGACATCAGCAGTTAGACGTTGTGAACGTGCCCTTTTACCACCTCGTATATCTGTTTCACAAACATACCACCAACCTTCGACCAATCTCAGTTTAGATGATCATAAAACAAAGACATTGTCCGTGAAGGCTTTTAAAACCACCAAGTGGCCTCAGATGCACAATAGAAACCTCCAAGACACGAATTAAATGAGATGATTTCATGTTATAGTCAGATAATTACATTACGAATCCATCAGTGAAGTTCCCTGTGGAGGTTTTTCTCCATCGTGACCCTCGAGCAAAGATAATTTCTCAAAAAGTGATTTCAAACAGAACCTTCGTGCCCGGCTGGGCGGGAGAGACAGACCATTTGGGACTGTTGTGTTTACTGTGTATACAGCCGACTGCTACTTCTGTCGGTTTGCTGCGAGCACATGTTTAATCAAGGGAGCAGCTTTTAGACATTGACTTACTGTGTTTGACCGCTCCTCACGTTTGTGTAATTCACATGCAAAGTTATCCTCGTCTTTGCACCTACAGTCTGTCAGGAAGTAGAGTTTTAAAAAAAGAAAGGTGTTGTGCTCATAAACAGCCGACTGACTAATGGGACACTTCAGGCCTCCTCCCTTTTCCCTCTAGTGGTTTTGCACCAGCTGATGTCTGCTCCATGAAAGACATATTTACAGTTGGAGGTTTGAAAAAGAACGAGGGTAACGTTCTCCATGGATACAGACGGCCGCCCTGCAGCGACAGCTAACTAACCCAGCACTGCCAGGGTGCGACTTCCTCCTCTGAAGGAAACGTCTGGGTCAGAATACTGAATAAACCATGAAACAAACATCGACTGCACCTCTGCTGCTTTCCTCTTATACATTTTACATTTCATTTAGCAGATGCTTTTACCTGAAGCAACTTTCCCATAGATTTACAAAATTGCCACGATAAACCATAAGACTGTTTATAGAGATGGATGAAATGTCCCGACAGAGTAAAGCTCAGGTGAAAATGTTCTGGAAACCCTCGGACACTTGCTTTCTCACATGCAGCCCCTCCGAATAATTTCAGGTGAAAATCCGGAGTTCAGCGTCTGAAAACAGCGTAATGTGATAAACCAATTTGCTTCTAAGGGTAATTTAACAACAAATACATTAAATCTCAAGTGTAAAAGACAACTGAAGTTCACTCCTCCCCAATAATTTTGCTCCTGAGAGAGACTTATATCTGAAGCTTCACAAAACAAACCCTATCCCAGTGTTATTCAGGCCCTTTCCACTCGCCTCCAACCTTTCAGCAGAATGCTAAATCGAGAGTTTTCACTCTGGGGACCTGCGAGCCTGCTGACACGTCACTCCGCCTGACATTCCTCCCCCCTCCCCTGGAGCCTCCAGGACGGAGTTTTTTTATCTCCGCAGAGTTGAGAAAAAGATGTTTGAATATCTGTCCGTCCGTCCAAGTGAAGTCCCCCTGGTTCCCAATCAATCTGCTCCACGCCTGGGGAAGTGTCAGTGACGGCCGAGCCCACGCAGCATCTGACCCGGTCGCTTGTGGGGCGCAAAAAAAACTCGTGCAAAGAAAGTAGGGATGTCTGTACAAAATCTTTCAAACTGTTCCATTTGTGCTGGCTGCATGTGAAACCGACTCACTGCAGGATGAAGATGGAGAGCGTTGGGAAATCTAGAGCCAGAAATGAGGCTGATGGACATTTTAACTCACACAAACATTTCTCAGAGACAGAAATAATCTCAGTGTTTCATTTACAGCTTATTGAGTGGAGGTGAGTGTCTGCATATCACAGGGTGAAAGCTGATTCAATGACTGAAGTGAATGGCTTTTTTTATTTGTCTTAGTTCAGGGACCAACCATTTCAAAGCTTCCTGATTTTATCTTTTACACTATTTGATCTTTTACAATGTCACATTACTCAGGTATGTTCCTGCAAAACGAATGATCAGCGTCCAGAAATAAAAGACAGAGATTCTTCTGATTCTTGATGTGGTTCATCACGAGGAATCCAAAGTGCAGAAATGGAAGAGGAGAGATATTTATCTAGCACCTTCTGCCAGTTTTGCTTGCATCATTAAATGCATGTTTTTGAGCTGTGAGCTAAATTACATGACTTTTCTTTGATGGAAAACATTAATTCTGGTTTTAAAATCAAATTCATCATCAAATTTATATTGAAAATAAAACACGGTTGTTTCAGCTTCCTCTCCATCTTCTCACGTTGATAAGAAATAACCCGTTTTTACATACGAAGGGAGACTAGGGAGCAGTTATGCAAAGAAACAGTACGAGCGGGAGGAAACGTGAGAACATGAGTGAAGGGAACCAGTCCGATAACAACCTGTCACTCCAGGGTTACTGTTCCTCACCTCTCAGTCTGCAGTGTGACCTTGGAGGGCTCCACGTTCGGGTTCTCCCATTCCATCTGTGGGCAGTGCATGAAGTAACACAGGGTGTAGAGCGCCTCGGGCTCCCAGTGCACGGTGCTGTTGGTCTTCTGGTGGACCGGAGTGCCGTTGCTGGGGTTTTTGATGTGCAGCGGCTGCAGGTGGTGCATGGCCCGGGACACCAGGTCACCTGGAGGAGATGTTCATACACATGCATGAGAGGAGCACGTGGATTCTTTTCACAAACAGGATGTGACAGATACAGAGTGACACACAATCCCATTGAGTTTTATAACAAAGTGTGTGTACACATTACTCTCAGAGCACAAATCCATTTCCTGCACTCCTCCTTTGACACTTCTGAGATGATGTATATGTGCACTCCCTCTGACTCACTGTACATTCAGTAATACACAGTCCTTTGAGTGCTGCTTTGAAATCAAACCGTACGCATGTTATTCACAGCGTGGGCTCGTGTTCCCCTCTCGTTTCTATCATTAGCTCTTATTCAACTTATTTTTACTTAACTCAACACTAGTATCCAGTGAACCTTATTTCTAAGCAACGAAAGTCTACGACTCAAGTCGTACGACGGAGGAAGATCGTCAGCGCTGACATTCGGTAAGAATAAGTCGTTATTCTCAGATTCTGGCAGCTTCACAGCAGTTTATCGACGAGGTCGTTAGTTACGTATTTAAGACTAATGATGTCGCTCTGAGAGGGAGAATACTCCAGTGTGAGCCGTCAGGGTGGATTTCTCAGAAAAATCTACAATTTTAGGGCGGCGCGGTGGTAAAGGGGTTATCACTGTCAATTCACAGAGAGAAGATTGTAGGTTTGAACCTGACGGATGACCAGGGGCCTTTCAGAGTTTGCAACTCAACCGAACAGCTTATTGTGCACGTTAGAAAACCAAGGGCTGTTAAAATGTCCAACTGCAGCTCTGCCACCAGGGGGCAGCAGTAAGAGAGGGACAACGCAAGGTTCAATACTAAAGAATCCAAAGACATAATTTGCTGTTGTTACTTTATTTTCAAGGTAGAACGTTTAAAATATAAAAAAATATAGTAAAAAAAAAAACCCTGTATGCACAGAGCTGGTACTGGTGTGGATGGATGGATGTAATTATTTCCTGGTTTTTATTGGAGCTGTGGAGGTTTCAGGTGCATCACATCAACACTCAGAGTCTGACACCTCTACTGGACTCACTCCTGGAGTGGTATGTGGATAAAACAATATATGTGAAAGTCTGGAGCTCTGAGCGGCAGTGCAACAGTAAACACATCACAACACACACACACACACACACACACAGCAGTGTGGGGAAAGTTGAAAAGCTCATTCCTTCGACACTGACATGGTGAGTGGAAGCCCAAGGTTCTCCATCTGTCAGAGTAAAGAGCCCTGACACAGTTCACAGCCGGTCACACGTAAACACACCACAGTTCGCACTGCGGCTGCAGAGAGCGAGATACAGAGATTTAAATATTTCAATAAATACAATAACGATCTGTTTCCATGATTATGTTGAACTGACAAAACGTGATAACATGATACGGCCATTCATCTTATTGATCATCGTCATTGTGAGCGATCATCAAACCTCCCTTACAGCTCTGCAAGGTACAAACAGGATCTGAGACTCAGTTCCCTGAGCTTCACTCTGCAGCTCACACACTGTTTACTATGCATGTTCGGTGCTCAGTAGCATTTAGCAGGACCCCCTCAAGCAGGCGTAATAAACCGAGCATAGAGAATCTTTCCACTCCACGTAATCAGGAAGTCCCCGTGCTACTCAGTGTGTGTTTACACAGTTTGCTACTGAGCTGAATATTAACACAAGTGAGACATTAATAAAGACTAAGGAGACAAAACCGAGAAAAGGGGCTGAAATATGCATTTAAATGAAGGAACGCCCCAATAAAAGAAACAACAGAGAACCACTAACTGACAGCGCACCCCTGAGCGAAAAACAGAACTCTACAAAACGACACCACATAAATAATGGAGCGTCTAGATTAAAGATTAAACACAACCACCACACAAACGGTTAAACCGCCGCTGCCCCTCTGCGCTGAAGCTTCCTTTGCCTTTTATTAATTGTTCTTGTGACTTTGGTTTTGTCAGCACGACAACATTTGCTCCCGTCTCCTTCGCTGTAATTATCTAAGCAACACTCCTATGGGGTTCATGCTTCATCTCATCTGGATTAATCATCGGGGACAGGCGGCTTAGTGTCTTCCTCTTCTCCCAGCCAAGTCCTTTACAGTCGGAAGGACGGAGCAAAACTTACGACCAAAAATACATTTCAAAAAGAAAATTCAGTCCAATAATGTTCTTGTAAAGTCATTAAATATATGAAGGTTCACGAACCTATTTCAATTCAGCGATTCTATTGTCCTCATAATTTTGTTTAACTGTATTTACTTTACTCCTGTTTATATTGAGAGAAGTTCACATGTTCTCTACCATAAGTTGACGTACTCCATATTAATGTAAATGTGTTAATGCGATCTCTACGGGCGCTCACATCAGCAGGTCTCCTGTCTTGCTTCGTGGAGAATTTATGCACATTTGTATTGCAAAGTTTGAATTCTTCCCAGGCCTTCAATACCCAGAAGTCGTGTACTGCACCGGTGAATTATCTTCCTGTGTGTCGATGTGAGGGGGGGGTGTCAGTAAAAGATTAACAAGGAATTACTTCTTTTACTCCTACAAATTGTGTTATTTCATAGTTTGCACACATTATTCTGTATTTGTTGAGCATCGTATGTGGGGTTGTTTAAATCTGTAAAGTTTTTTCCTCCTTGACTTGGTGCAGAATCGGGGGGGGGGGGGTTCTGATGATATCAGCTCTGGAAGTTCATCTCCTGCTGCTACTTGGCACGGAGGCTCCTCTGGGACGAAGGAACGAATCCATCAAAAGAGCTTCAAATGTTTTTAAATGAAAATGAGTTGGAGAAGACGAATTTATCTTTCAATGCTTTATGTTTTTAATTCACTGAAACGATGAACACCTGATGTTAACCAAGTTCTTATCTAACGTGACCTGAGATTATCCCGCTGTGTGTGTGTGTGTGTGTGTGTGTGTGTGTGTGTGTTTTCACTAATGGAGGAGATGGAAGATTCCTCCGCTGTCCTCTGACACACTGTCATGGCCTATGTTTCCCCGGGGGCCGAGCCGAGGACATTTAATCATCACTCAGTAATATGACCGACTCAGAACTCGGCCTTTGGGGCACATTAGCAATTCCATGGCAACAATTAATCACAGTCAATTATGGGACATGTCATCGTCAACACAGAACTTGTAGATGCTTTTACCAGCAGTGCTCCAGTGGAGCTTAATCACCGTAGACGCATTAATCGAGGACATGTGAAGGAGGGTCACCTGTGTTTGAATAGAGCTGCTTCCTTTCAAAGATGTTAAAGCTCAGTTTGGTGGTTTAATAACCCAGAGTCCCACTTTTATAGTAACCAGGCTATGATGCAGTCGGAGGCGGAGGGACCATCTGGAGAACTGGGAGTTTACCTGCTGGGCCCAATGAAACAAAAGCGTAGTGGTATATCCAAGTGTGATTTTTTTTTATCCTCATCTGTTCATTCTGGATAAGGCTCCAGGGGCAAGAGAGGGAGCGCTGGTCGTTCATTTTTCTATTTCCCATTTTACACACTCGTAGTAGTGATATGGAAAAGCAGCACGGCACCGACTGCAAATGTGGAGGCAGAGAAAAGACAGAGAGCAAATAATGTGCCGTCACACAAATGCTACACAATGATTCATTCATTTTGGAGGCAGCAGACATCAGTGCAGCACCAGTGATGTTCCAGCTATTAAGCTGCCTTCAGCCTCTTTTGGAAAAGCTCACATGAACGGCCGAGGCACCGAGTATAAAAATAGCAACGATATAATGAAGGAGATTTATTTTTTTAAATAGTAGAGTTCAAGAGCACAATGAGAAAGAAGGTGTTGGAAATAACCTCCATTATCTTTAAATCCTGGCATGACAGCCTGCACACAAATAACTCATCATGCTAAAGCTCCATTAATCAATCAGTCAATATTTGTATTCATTGAACGCTGAATAAAAAGAGCACAGAGCTGTTTTTGTTCACCAAAGAAAATTAGTAAGATACAAGATAAAAGACTCAATAAACAACGATTTACATGTCGTGTTCCTCGAAGTGTGCAGTGAAAAGTGGGGATGACAAACCCAAGAGGATGTGCTGAAAGGTTACTGTGCAGTAACTGTTTAGAAAAAGTTGGATTATCTCTGCAACTTTGAACCTCTTGCATTCATCCACATCTCTGACAGCGAGACCTCAGCAACAAATCAACACAATGGATTTCTGCTGTTGTGTCGTCGTTGTTGGCCAGTGTTTCTATAAAGCTCATCAGTCCCTCCACAGACTCACAGTCAGTGTCTCTCCAGCCGCCGCTTCACTTCATACTGGATATCTGGAGGCAGGAAAGTTAAAAAGGACGACTCGAAGGCAACAGCAGCACGATACCATCTGTTTCACCCCAGGATCCAGTGATGATGCGGCACAGAATAATTCACTGAAAGAGTTTGTTTTTGAATTATAAATGATCGACCCATTTCTAAAATGTATTTTACAGAGTATAGATCTTCCTGATCTCAGCTCTATTCTTCACTTGTCTATACCCACCTGTCCATCAATCAATCATTCTGACCTGAGCTTCCTTCCGTCCTTCCTTCCGATACCTGTCTATCCTGTCCTTTTTTCCATCCACCAATATGTCTGTCTATCCACCTACCCTCCGACCCACATCCTATCCATCCGTCTACAGACCTACCTACCCATTCATCATCCTTCCAACACTCCTTTCTTCATTTACCTATCACTCAATCCTAATGTCCATCCTCCTATAATGATCCATCTATCCATCCAACCACCCACCCCCCCACCTATCAATTCATTCATCCATCTATATGTCAGTCCGTCCTTCTATATATTTATTTAATCCATCTATCCATTCCTGAATCCATCTATCTACACCTACAGCATCAATCTACCTACCTATCAGTCTCTCTATCTACCCATCTTTCCTGCGAGAGTCAAATGTCCAGACTCATTTTTCCACTTCCAGTGATCCGAATGAAAAATGAGGGTCCCATGATGCAAGACGCTGCAAAATATTACGAAATGTCAAATCTGTATCGCATCTGATAACACAGCTGCTGCTGAAGCCATCGTGGTCAATTCTCTCTGGCCCTCGAGAGTGGAGGGGAAAATAAGACAAGGCCCTTTTCTTCACAATGACTTCTCTCAGTCCAAAGAAGTTTCTGAAGTGTAGTTTCATTGTCTCTCATCATCTTATCTTGGCTTTTTTTTGTCTGTGGTGGAAATGAAGCAGGAGATTATACGTACTATCTCCCTCATTCTATTGTCGTCATCCTTCCTGCAGCTCACAGTGGGGGGGGGGGGGGGGGGGGGGGACTTCTAAATGGATGCTACTTTATTCTGTCTAATGGCTCTTTTCGGGACTTTAATTGCTCTTTTGTAAAGATGTGAGGAAAGTACCACTGCGGCAGTACTTTCCTATGTGTAAATGAACTTAAGTAGTATGGCTATAGTATTTTTGTTCAATTATAACTATCATTGGTGCAAATTAAAAATATAAAAAATATAAAAATGTTGTTTTTTTTAAGGGAAAAAATTAACTTTGACCTGCAGGTGGCACTAGAATATCAGAGGGTCCCCAAAGTCATCAGCGTTTGTCCTCTGCCTCATATGGACATTTATAACAATGTTCATGGAAATCCAGCCAATAGACGCTTCGGTTGTTCACTCAGAGATTGTTGTTGTTGTTCTTGCAGCCAAAGATGGACAGAAATGAAAGGCTCATCAAAAGCATGTTCCAGACAGAGCCATATGAAAGCCATTTCTTTAATTTCCTAATTCATGCGTGTCATTTATTGTCAGTCAAAACTCTGAAAATAATATATTGATGAAAACGACCACCGGAAAGAAATGAGCCAAGCATGGACCTTACAGCTGAAGTGTCTCAAACTGTGCAGTTACTTAAAACCCACGGATACACATCATATCTCAAGTCCTTCAGTAACCTTGTGATAAAGTTCACTCAGGCTCGACTAAATAAAACCCCCCTCTTACAGTAAATGAATCCTGACTCAGTGATGGGAAGGAGGATTTGATGAACGACACAGTTCCTGATAACAAAGGTTCCGTCACAACAGTGATTAGACCGTTGTGTGAAGTCCCCTTTCATCAGAGCACTGCTGCAAACAGCTGCTGCTATTTGTCTCCAAACAGCTGCCCCGTCTTTTTCTTTTCTGGAAACACTGAGGTGAGGACGAAGAGCAGCCTGTTCAATTCACCGCCTTATTACCTCAAAACTTCCATTAGCCCTCTGGGCTTCCTCCAAAACACTCTATTAGTGAGTCTGCATTATCTCTCCCCAGCACTGCTGGAAAGGCTGCGGTGTAATGTCCGTCTCACTGTGGCAGGACAAGAATGTAAAGTGGATGTTAAACACGGACAACTTCGGCCACTGCAGCCACTAGTTGTAGAGAAGGAGCAGAGAGAGGCGGACTCGAGGATGTCGGCTTGACGGGTAATAATTATTAACGAAGAACATCTGGCTGTCTGCAGAGAGGTGTCGCACACTGGACTGCGCACACTGGCTCGTCCAGTCGAGCACATGCATCCGCCTCATTGCAAACATTCAATAGAGTTTAATTAGAGTACTTGGGGAAACATATCGATGATAGAACGTCGACACTGACAAGAGACGCAAACTGAGACTCCAATCCAGTTAAGATTACATCTGTAAACACTTCACTTAGACGATCATTTGGCCGGATAATCTGTTCATTATTAAATTCAGGAGTTCTCAGTCAAGTTTGTGTCCTTGTGGAACAAACCTCTAAAGAAGATGAGACACAAAAAGCATCATTACAGTTAAACCTTTCCGGCTGTTTTTAGGGTGCGACCGGTCGTTCTTTAAACAAATCTCTGGCTTCTTCCCATTCGCTGCTGCCGTCCAAGTCCTCATGTGATGTCAGTTGGCAAGTGAGCTGCAGAAATCTTTGTCTACCCTCTGTCCTTGTTCTTCCTTTGTGTTTTGTGTTTGTATTTCAGCCTTTAGAAATGTTGTCAGTGGATTAGAGAGCACAAAAGAACACACTGGGATCTTTTTGAATAGAGTCCCAAGGTGAATTTCCAATTCCATGAACACAATACATTACTTTTATTCTTGTTGGAAATATTTAGTACCATAGAGTCATGGTGCACTGAGCCAGAACACAAAGTAGATGAGTGGATGCAGTCCAGTTCTGTTTAAAGTCTTATTTTGAAGTAACACTGCATTTAATTACTATGGCTGAATGGAAATGAAAGTCATGGATACAAACTTTTGAATGAACAAACCCACATTACTTTTCTAAAAAAGAAAAAGCCGCCTTAAACTTAAAGTCATTTGACCTTGAAATGACCAAAATCATACTTGTGATACTTCATCCGCTAAATATACACAAAGTGAGAAACCCCCCGATGAAAACAAACCTGGTCTTACATCTTCCTTTTGGAAAATCACTCCAGTTATTCCTCACGCAGCTCCTTCATCTCTATTTTAATCTTTGCAGCGCCGAGCCGTGATGTGCGAGCGGCATCCCGTGACAGGTACCAGGGGACATTAAGCCATTATACAATAATGAATTCAGCCTCATGTAATTACTGCAGCAACAGACTACAAGCTTTTCCTGTGTGTGTGTGTGTGTGTGTCTGTGTTGTGGGGAGGGTTGTTATGTCAGCATGCCCTCGCTGCCCTCTTAAAGGTGCTGGGAGACAGATAAGGAAAATGACCGCAGCCTGTTCTTCGACAAGTCTCAACTCTTTTTGAGCTGTAAACTAAAATTTCGTCCCATTTTTACAAAACAATTCACATTTCATAGATTCAAAATGGCTCGACTCAATGTCTCGTGTTTTAAATCGTCCTGAACTTTTCAACGCCCATGCCGACATGGACACGTCCCCCAACTGATTGTTCACCGGATTTCACGCAATGTTTTGCTCACACTCAACTTGAACCGACGAAGTTCACAGCCACGCAAACCTTCCGCCCTTTCCGTTCCCTGGTGGGGGAACATGTTCCAGTAAACTCCTCCTCAGATCCTCCACAACAATCCACTCAGCCACTTGCGCAGTGGGTGGAGTAGTGCTCAGAAATGGAGGGTGAATGAAGTCACACTTTAAGTCAACAGCTCGCCGACTCGACGATGGACTGACGGGAGGAAGTGAATTGTGACCTCAGAGAGGACGGAGGAGGCGGAGTAGAAAGGACAAAAGTGACAGCAGGAACCTTTCCCTTTGCTTTGACGTGTCAATTATCAAGACGCCGCAGAGGACATGAAGTGACATTATCAGCAGCAGCTGAAGTGGCCAAATGGAAGTGGGTGAAAACCTCATAGCTCAGACTGCGTTGTGCCATTCTCTCACTTAGATTGTGGAGCTTTTATCAAATTAAGAGAAAATATAGTCAATGTGACTCATTTTTCTTTTTTTCCTCCTCCGTCAGCCAATGCCGAGAAATGGGTCAGACGATGAGATTAGGAAAAATGATGCATGGCGAAGCAGGAGAAGTATTTTAGCGCTAATATAATGAAAAATGAGAAGAGAGCTGATGGTCTCAAGATGAAACGTAACACCTGCCCGAGAATCTCCGCGGCCCGTGTGCATCTGAAGCTATTCCATTATCCCAGACTCACATACTGAGCGCGGGATAATGGAGCAGAGACGATGGGAGAGCAGTCTGAGTCGTGGCTTTTAATACGAAGTGATATAAATGACATCTTGTTGAAATGCAGGTTGTTAGAAAAAAGAAAGGGAAGGGAGTGTTTTCTAAATAATCGTTAATCATGAGAATAATGTCTGTTTGTGGAGAGAAATTCGAAGCATGTGGTCGTAAAACAAGTGCAAACAGATGCTCACGTCCGCCCGGCAGAAATCATATTTCATCACTGGCTCAGTAAACAGTTGCTTCCTGGAAAAAAACAGAGAGGAATAGAATCACTGTGCGATTTTCACAGCAGCTTCTGCACCTTAGCAGGGAGGAGAGGGATTCCTCTGTCTGTGAAACCCTGAGGAATGAGCACTTTTCCTCTCTGACTATTCACAGCGGGACTCATGATGACTCACTCTTCGATCTGGCTTCTGTCGGCCCGGGAGAATACAGAGCCAGCGACGCCTGAATCTTTAAAGCCCCAGATCAAAAACAACATCATCATCATCATCATCATCATCATCATCGTGACAGTAAAAGTGATAATTATGTGTAAAGTTGTCAAATTAAAAGAAAAGTTGATGATTTCATCTTTGCGTACTAAGGTCACAATCCTGTAGATTTCACCGTGGTTACCATAGTAACAGCGGGTGCATGTTAATTCCACAGCAAAGTCTCTTTCAACAGCTACTTTTTCCAGAAATACGTCGAGGGACGGGTTTCGGGCGGCTGGTTTCATTTTGCATCTGGTGCGGAACAAACAAACAATCGCAAACTCAGATTCGAATGATTTCCCTTTCAAATCTTATCTTGTATGTCCTCTTATCCGTTTTTTATTAAAGGGCAACACAGAAGGTGACAGGTTCTCATTGTCAGCCGGCAGACAAAAGACAGACATGGCAGCAGGAGATTGGATCAGGTGTCATTTTTATTACCTCAGCCACGGAGGTTGTGTTGTTTGTTTGTCAGCAGGATTACGCAAAAAACTACACTAGGGATTCGCGTGAAACTGAAAAGGATGGGACGCGGGACTGTGCGATGCCATCAGGAAGCGTTGTGGGTTAATGGGAACGAATTACAACCATCAATCTGACTTCATGCTGCAGGAGAGGGAACAGTTAACTGAGGCTGATGTTAGTAAAAGTAAATTATAAAATCGTGCTGGGTAACATGCGTGCTCCATTTCCAGACTCTCCTGAGCGTGTGAGAGATTCTGTTCTATTTCAAGGGTTTCAGCTTTACCAAAGTTCATGCTTTGAATATTTGGCATCCTCTGCGGTGGAGGCACACCCAGCTTCAGGAACGGAGGGCCCCATTGTTGGAGACCTGCTCTGTATTACATTACGCCGTTTATTTGCCCAGTGGCTGCTCTCTGACCCGCGGGGCAGCCGCTGTGCCGACAGACGAACGCCTTTTCCCCGTCACACCTGCTCACAATATGTCAGCTCGCCGCCTATAGATCCCATACACCACAGACTTACACAGCACGTGAAGGGAGACAGACAATAAGTTATCCTTCATGGCAGAGTGTTGTGAGAGAGGAGAAGGCGAGCAAGGGCGTCCAAAATCTGCCGTCGGCGCTCTGCTCCCCTCGCTCGGACACAGACATGAAATATGAGGGTATGAGACGAGCAGGGAGATGATGGTGACCTCAGAAATGAAACAGCCCTCTTACTGCTCCGCCTCCAGAGAATGAAATTACAGATACAGTGATGAATGTTGCTCTTTAACATCCTCCATTATTCGTTAATTAGGGAACAAGTCAGGTGTGAAATTGCCCCGACATGTGGCCTTGTGTGACCGCTTCTACTTTTGAACGCTCCTGTTTATTGTTCAGGTTAAAACGGATTTTGATTTAACCCATTTGAACGTGTTGATATCGTGTAGATTTTAAACCTCCTCTCTCTCACAGACTCCTGTTTCCAAGTCTCTGCTGTGATCCCAGAGCTGATGCATCATTATCACATTATTTCTCAATATGAGAATTAAAGTTATTACCGCCGTCTCCCCCACTGAGATGACTGACATCCTCTATCAGTCTGCTCTGCATCACACAGTGAATCCCCCAGACACTAAGTCCTCACTCACTTGCACACTTCCATCTGCTTATTCCTGCATTTTGACGGTAACCTGATTTCTGTCGTGGACAGAGGCAGGAAATCTGTTGTCGTCTGGTGTCTGCAGGAATTCTGCAGGATCGATTTACAACACAAACGGATTTAGGACTATTTCTAAAAGGGTCTGGATCTGCAGCCCTGACATGAAAGTTAATGACCTCGGTTAATGGGACTGTCTCCCAGCAATATTAAATATGAAGCCCCTCTGGGAACGAAAGCAAACGCTGGTTATGGTTGATTTGTTTGTCACAGGTGAGCTGGAGCCAATCCCAGCGGACATAGGGCGAGAGGCGGGGTCCACCCTGCACAGAGACAAACAAGCATTGACACTCATATTCACACCTCCGAGCACTTTAGTGTCTGCAGTTAATCTCAGCTACATAACTTTGGGCAGTTGGAGGAAGGAATGGGTAGCAGACTAACCAGAAGGTTGATGGTTCAAACCCCCGGCACCTCCAGTGTCGTTTGGAAAGATACTGAGCCCCAAATTGCTCATGAATGGTTTGTGATAGACAAAGAACCAGTAGTTATAATATGTTTGGAACATGAGGATGCCACTGAATTAGTTATGATTCCTCCACTGGGCACCGTGAACATCTGATTTAGATTTCTGTCGCACCATCATCAGGCTTTGTCCTCTGTGCATCTTGTGGAAATACATTGTGATATTTCCGTCTGGACCCAACATGTGGACCCACAAAGCACTGCTGCCGAGCCTCTGGAGCACGATGCACGTCAGTGATATGATCCTGTGGGTAAATGCGGCCTAATGATGATTTAAATCACCAGAGTGCATCGGTACCTCACTGAGAGAAGATGGTCAGAGTCTGTTCTTTTATTCTTAGCAACCATAAAAATGTTTTTATCTTCGGAATAATTCAGTGTGAAAATGATTTTGTTTCACCGTCAGACTTTATCTTGAAATTTATTTTTGAGATACGAGTTCATTATATCTACTTTAAGACCACCTGTCTTTTTTAATAGACGTGCAACAGATAAAACAGACAACCACACTACATCTGTCTGACATGTAATAACCAGCGCTTTTTTATTTATCTGCAACGCCCTTGTTGGAAAATAGAGGTTATATCTCACCTTTGCTGCTCTGACTCATACTTACTCAGGTTTTTAGGAAGTCAAGACCGGAGAAGTTTAGAAATAAATGGTTTATCTCAGCACGCTCAAGGTGGACACAGTGAGCCTGACCTTTAACCTTCTATCATTAGATTCTAATCAGTTCCTTTTTTGAGTCCGAGCGAATGTTTAAACCAATTTTGAACAAATTCCTTGAAGGTGATCCTGACATCACACATTCATGAGACCAAAAAACCTGCTTCGAGATGTCACAGTGACCTTTGACCTCGTATCATCAAAATCAAATCATCTTCATCCTCCGACTTCAAGAAATCCCCTAGAGGCATTTCTGAGATATTGCATTCACGACCTTCGACCATCAGAGTCCAGGTGAATGTTTGTACTAATAAAAAGAAATTTGCTTGCTGGTTTTCCTGAATTCACGAGAATGGAACCGATGACCATACAACCCGACAACCTTCTGCTGCTTCATGAAAAGGTTCAAAAGTTTCCCCAAAACTCTTCAGCCCCTTTTCCACTGGTCAACAAACCCAATGACATCTGGCTTTTGTCTGCAAAATGTAAATCAATCAGCATTCACTCAGTTAAATGGCTCTACTGTAGAAACAGGTTTTTATTGGCTCCGATCGGCAGCGATGGAAACATGACACCCGGCTGAAAGCGCTGCTTCCTTCTTCCTCTTTAGTTTGGCAGTGTAGAAGCTGACACTGCACCTTTTGCGACTTTATGGCGTGCATTTAACTTCCAGGCATAGGCGCTTCGAATAGCCATGAACGTTTGTGTACTTTTTGTTTTTAACATCTTGGGAACAACGTGAAACAGTGAGGTGAGAGAGTTTCTCAGCTTCTGGTCGGTTTGTGTTTACCTGCACTTAAAGAACTATCATTTTGGGGGAATTTTGAATGCTATAGTTTTTGGCAAATGTTACTTGAATAGGAGGGAATTAGTTGGGGACTGTGTTCAGCTGGTGATTATTTCTGGCAGCAGGTCGGTGTATAATGAAAGATGAGAGCAGAGCAACGCTGCAGCTCATTGGTGTGTTTTTAATCGTGGAGCTCGAGGATTAAAAACACAGAGGAACACATCATGTTCGGGATACAAGGATAAATACTTGTTTTCAGGATCAACTGACTGTTTGATGGGAGTTATTAGAAAAATCTAGAATATCACACGCCTTCAAATGCATGCGTAAATCACAGGGGCTGATTAGATACTTCAGACACTTCACACTTGTTTGTGGTTAAAAAAACGTGTCTGAAATTTTTGATGCAAGCGCTGCAACAAATCTGCTCCTTTACGTTTCAGAGACAGATGGTAACATGCAAAAAGTCGCACGTTCAACGCAAATTCTCCCAGTGTTGATCAATCTGTTCACATGACGCGACATGAGGAGGAAAACAAGCCACGGAATCCACTGAAATCCCCGAAATGACTGCGAGCGGTTGGCAGCGACTTCCTTGCGAGCCACATGTCAACCTCTGGCAGCGTTTGACTGGACGACCCCCGGAGGTGAGGAGGCCCAGCTGAGGCAGCGCTACGGGAGTTGAACGCACGGTGCATTAAACAGGAAGCAAACTGCAGCCGGTGCAGCTTTTTTCTGTCCTTTAATGCGAGCACGTGAACAGAATGTGTTGGACTATATATTTTTCACATTAGCAAACGCAGGAGAGCTGCTTTATAATGTTTACATGCATCCCCACAAGCAATTAGAGCAGACGCACTATCTTATTTGCTTTTATGCTTAATGTCTTTGTCACCGCTGCATTTCCTGCTGCTGATGTGCAGAATAACTGATTTGTAATGAGGGAAAATCAAGTCATTATTTTACTAAAAGCCCCAAAGTAGAAACTAATTATGCTTTACTATAAAATAATACTAATATAGTTTCAATTAAAATCCATCTACCTTCAACATTTAAAAGGGATATTTAATAGAAACAGATTTTGATTTGTAGCTACTGAATAATATTGGTTTGTATGTATTGATGGGGGCGGTATGGTGGTGAAGTGGTTAGCACAGTCTCCTCACAGTATCGTTCTGGGTTCAAATCCCCCAGGGCATTGTTTCGCCTCTATGTTCTCTTAGTGCATGTTCTCCAACATCCTCCCACAGTCCAAATACATGCAACTTGGTTTAAAAGCCTGCAGGTGTAAATAATAGTTTGTCTCCGTTGACCCTCTGATGCTAAGACGACCTGTCCACACTGTGCTCGTTGGCTCCAGCTCCCCGTGACCCTCACAGGATAAGCAGTGTGGATAATGGATGGATGTGCATGATGATGGTAATTGCAGCCCAGAAACAGCCTCTGTGAGCAGAAGCAAACTTGCCAGGGGGAAACTGGGTGTATGGAAAAGTGGATGTCTCATTATTTTACATTTACTTAATGGAAAGAAATATCACAGTGAAGTTATGTCCTAGTTAGAAAAACATGTCGACGCTGTTGACAAGAAATGTCAGTG
This sequence comes from Paralichthys olivaceus, assembly GCF_024713975.1. Classification (NCBI taxonomy): domain Eukaryota; kingdom Metazoa; phylum Chordata; class Actinopteri; order Pleuronectiformes; family Paralichthyidae; genus Paralichthys; species Paralichthys olivaceus. The sequence goes on from NC_091115.1 coordinate 2,936,951, forward strand.
ATCGGTGTGTCAGAGTAGTTCTACAATTACTTTTCTACCGACCTGTAGTGTGATAAAAGTACCTACAAATAAATAAATACTAAGTAAATGTACTTTGTTACACCCCACCACTGGCAGCAGCTTCAACACACTTGCTGCTGTCCACATTATTATTTATGTCAAATGTAAAATGCATCTTCTTCCCTTGTGGCAATTCCACAAATGTCCAAACAGACTGAATCAGTGCTGTGACACAACATGTGTCGGTGATAACATTTACAAGGAGAGACTATAAATCCTGACTTTAATCAATGATGCATGGAGCATTGCTGCTTTATAAAGAGCCACAGGGTTGATCAGTCACACGCAGAGCAAATGTCCGGAAGGGGGGTGCAGGGTTGATCTGATCTGTGGCTGGGGAGTGGATGAGGGTGGAGGTGACGGTGAGCCGGGGGGTGTCGGAGTTAAGGGTGCAGCCCTTTTCTTTCAAGCTGAGCTTAAAAGCCTCAGAGGCGGTGACCTTGGATTTAAAACGATCCCCGGACGCGACGCAGAAACAGGTGCTAGAACAGCTGGAACAGAACGGTTCCTGGCTGCAGTGTGTCAGTGCGGGTGAGGGCTGGGGGGAGACGGACGAGGAGAGGGGTGACAGTGGAGTAGCAGGCGGGGGCGGGAGGTGGGGTTGGCCTCGGACCACCGTGACAGCCCGCGGGGATCGGGAGTGTGCATCCCTTCACACTAATGGGACTATTTGGCAAATGGACGTGGAATAAAGTCCTTGAGCGGATCAGGTTTAATGTGCGTAACAATTACTGCTGCATTGATAACGTGCCTTCTGAGCTTTTACACTGGCTGTGATCATCAAACATTCACTTCCGAGGGACGATTACTGTCGCCGTAATTCGCTGGTACTTTATGTCAGTATTTAATGTCTTTAAATGAGAATTTTTTAATGCCATTTTAACTTTTATAGAACTTGAATTTAATGTCAGCAGGGTAGAAAAGCTTCCGAAACGTAATTTGAATTGATAATTGACCTTTAAACGACATATTCCAGGAACAGATGATCGGTTAAATTCTCGTATGTGTTTTAAGCTACAATAGATAACGATGATGGGTATTTACCAAAAAAGGAAACGGCTCAACAAACAAAGAAAGATGTAAAATCACATGTTATCACAGATAGCAGTTGTGGTCACATCATCTCCATGGCAAAAAGCTCTGGGAACATCTAGACAGTTAACCTAGAGTTTGAATTCCTATTTTTCAAATGCACTAATGGGGAATCCTGAGAGCATATTTTCTGCTCGTTGCACGCCTCAGGAAAAATAAATTGGGACATTCGTATTCACATTTCGCTTCACACTTCACTCCAGCTGTGTTAAAACCCTCTAAACCTCCTCTGACTCTGTATAATCATGGTGGAACTTCACTCACTCAGCTCGGCGATGCTGCCCACACGGGTTGCGAGGAGCGACTGTTCCAGCGTGCGGAGCTCGGCCTGAGAGTATCCGTGACCCTCTCCGCCCCTCCCGGAGCGCTGCTGGTCCCGGTGCAGGTTCAAACTCTCCGGCAGGCTCAGTGCACCTGCAGACAGCAGAGAGAGAAAAAGGTCAGAAACAGGACTTCATGATTAAAAGCATCAAAAGTTTTTACTCTGCAAGCGCATTTCAGCTTCTCACTTCATGCTGATTTCTAATTAATCGTCGACTCTGTGGGGGAAGCATTTTCAGGGAAAGATATTCAAAGCAGAGATGTTAAGGTGAATTTTAAAAAACACACATTTATTTCACATGAGGTAACGAGAGAGCAAACATTAATTTAAATGATTTAAAAGGAGACAGAGTGAAAGATTAGACTCTACATCTTCATTTATCCGGTGAAAACATCCGACGCAAACAGAAACTGACTGAATTGCAATGAACAGGATTCTGTGTGTGGTCTTTAACTGTGCACAGCGCTATTTGCCACCTGCCTACTCGTGCTATTGTCCACGGAGTTTTTTACCGTCCACGCAGACAGTCAGACCTCATAGTTTGAGGTGCAACTGCGCACGTACTTGCAAGTGGCAGTGCAACGTCTCTCTCACTCTTTAGTTCGTGTACCTGTCACCTGGAAACTGTAGCGTGAGAGAGTGACCTTCATGCCTGTGCTCCCCTGCTACCACCATAGTTTAAATAATTCCGTTTTTGCGTAATCAGTGCACGATTTTAGCAGAACCGCTCATTGCTCATTTCTTTTTTCCTGGAATTTAAGCCCTCTTGTGGCTCAATATCACTCCCACAATTCATTACTTGCACTCTAATTAAACCAATGAGGCTGAGAGCCACATTTGTTACTTCAAAGCTGTAAATTCAAAGCACAACCTTGATCACTGGCGACGTCGGGATGCACATTTTCTTTTCGTTTTTTTTTTTTTTTACATAACCTCTTGTTCTGATCACAGGTGTGTTCTGCATTTCTTTTCCAAACCTGGATGCGGAGGCGCAGCAGATAATGTTGGCTGGAGAGGATTAATCCATTTAGGTGCTGTTAGTGCGGCCAGGCTTTGTTTAGCTGCAGCGAATGGCTTGTGACAGATGGGATATTGAGTTTGCTGCAGGAGAATGGAAAGCAACACCCCGCCGAGTGCTAATCCTAATGACACGGCGCAGGGGGATACGCCGCTTCTAAACAAACAGTAATTACAACACGGAGGAACTTAAGTCCGTTGATACCAGCACATGAAACAAAGAGCCACACAGCAGACACCGGCTCGGGAGTCTTATTTTGTAGGAGTTCTGTGGAAAGAAGGGCAGGGAGTTCAGCTGCAGATTCCTCCCACCACGTCCTCTTCCCACAGTGTCCAGCCCAAGAATTCCAGTATTCCCCAGCCAGAGTCCTGCTCCCTCTTCTTCCCACAGCCTTTCCGGGGAGGTCGGCTTTTTTCTTTTTCATTTTTTAGAGCCACCAGTAATTATTCTAACAGCTTTTTCCATTGCCGTTCAACCACCGAGCAGTATTGATGGAGCAGCTGGTATTAGGGTGTGTCCACGATGGAATGGTTGAGTGAAATATGTGGTGCTGATGTGAGGCTTTGCAGCATTTCTGTTTTTCCAGAGAGAAGCGGTTTTTCCCCGGGAGAGCGCTGGTTTGGTGGAAGATGAAAACCTGGCGACTCTGAATTGAGACGTTGAGCATTTAGACAGTATTTCATTTGATTTCAGGTGTCGTCAGGGAGCTGCCTCACTCTGACATCATTTAAACACCTCTGGCAGTGGATTTACGTAACCTCCACGCATTTACCTCCATTAATTAATTATCCGCCATAGCTGAATCTTGACCCGTGAATTACCATAGACACAAGGGGCCGAGTGAGAGAGAAGCGCATGACATCAGACATGCAGCTGATTTACAGTCAGAGCCTGAACCCTTATTTCCCAAAGTGAATATTTACTCAGTTCTTGAAAGTGTCAGGTTATTGGTTTTACAGACTCTGGATTAGGATTTGCTCGTTATGAAGCGGAGGATCGTCTTGGGTATACCTGACATGAATTGGTTTGTAAGTCGTGTTGCCCGATCATATCAGGAATGTTGTTCAGAAGGGCCTCACTCAGGACAGGGTGAAAAGCAAGCTCCTCATAAACAAGGGGCCCTGGTGAGCGGGTTCGATCCCCTGTGAGGAGTGTGGAACTGACTGAGAATCAGGTCCATCGAAGTGACGAATGATGCAGAACTGTTTCAGTTAAAAACACTTAGAAGTCATTAAAAACCAGGGTTCATTTTCCAATATTCATTTAAAATAGGAAGAATTCTCAACAGAGTTTGGTGGATTTGTTCCAGCAGCAGGTTCAGGACGGATTCTCTGGTTGGTCAATGAGCCTGTGATTCCAGATGCCTTCAAGGAAAAGCCTGTCTGAAAGCACATCTCTCGCAGCGATGACTTCAACTTAATCCGTTTGATAAATATGAAATAAACACGGTGCCAGAGCGATGCATGTTTCTCTGAACAAGATTAAACATCTTTTCATTTTCGCTCTTCTGCACTGCAAATATTTTGGGATCGCAAAACTCCAAAAGGGTAAAAGCGTAAAGTAAAAATTCTGAAAGAAGACTTCAAGGCAGGGATTCCTCAAACCTCGTGTGAAAAAGAGGCCGTCAGTCGATCGAGAAGAAGCTCAGAAATCACGGCCTCCTCTGCTGGAGATTCATTGCACTTGTATGTTTTTGTGAAAAAGGTTTGAATAATTCACAGTAATCACGGCCTCTCATCTTTGCCACAGCCCAAACCTCATCTCCCCCCAGCTTTTATTTTTTCCTACTGCCCAAACTATTCTCTTAATATGATTCCGAGGTGCCAGGGAGCCCTTTGCTGAATTATTCATGCTGTCAGATGAAGACATATAAACAAGTCTGCAGCTCCCTCTGTCCCCACCTCCCACTCCCTCTGCATGTTATCTCTCACTAACACTTGGCTTCCCCACACAGAAAAAAAATAGGAATTTTTGATCCTAGGTGCTGTTTGTGTAATAAACATCAGAGGTGAGAATGAAGCCGGCCCCTCGGAGACGGAGGAAGAGGGGACGTAAACTTCTGATTAAAAAAATGACAAAAAACACGAGACTCCTCAGCGTCACAGGCGTGTTTTATAAGCTCATTTTTCTGTGTCACTTCAGCCACATTTTGCCTTGACCCCTCGAGGCAATTGCATGAGCTCAGCGGTATATATATATCTATGGATATATATATATTTATATATATATGTGTACACGTAAGCTTGAAAAACGGTCTAATACCACATAAACAGACCTGACCTGGATATTCTATTCCCTGGCCTCTATTGCTGTCGGGCAAATGAAGATGGAGACTGGGTCAAGGGGACAAGACGACACTTTGGAGCTCCGGGCAGAGCACCGAACTCCCCCGAGTCACCGCCGCAGGAATACTGCGCAAGTCGTCATAGATAACGCCGGGAATATCGAGCTCTACGGAGGAAAAAAATCACAAGGCCGAAAACAAAGCGTTGAATATAACTGGCACAGCTTGAAACTGTAAAAACAAAGATGCCACTGTATCCAGCGTTAAAGCCCAGAGCTGCTGCTGCTGCGCTAATGAAACAACTTGTTAAACCACATTTTTGATGTTTGCGTGAGTCTGATGAAATGGAAACAAAAATGTGGTTTGTTTTTTAAAAAATTCAGACGATGGTTCGGAGACAAAGTTGATGAAGTTCCTGGTTGGTTTCTTTTTCTAAATGCTGGAAATATGGGCATCAACAGGGATAATAACAGCCTCACAGAACAAAGAACTATTCTCAAGTGTTGTCCAGAATGAGAAATGAATATATGAAATGAATGAAGAGACAATCAGGTGCACTGCTCACCAGTTTCTCAGGTGAATATATAACATTTTTATATTCGTGCATTCAGAAACCTGTTCTCCTTGTTTTAGGAAGCTTCAGCTCATGTCACCCTGCACCTCTGCTCATTGCTCCACTGACATTTGATACAAATGCTCACAAATTTACATGAAGTCATTTTATTCTGCAAAAGCAACGTTGCCACATAATCCGACCAATGATTGATTAATCGTTGGTCTTCAAGAGAGCAAACACTAAACGATGGTCTTCAATTAGCAAAAATTAACAATTCTCCTAAAGACTTTGTCCTAAAAAAAACAGTCAAAAACCCAAAGAGACTCAGTTATTAGACAAATAGTGGAAAGAAAATCCCACTAATGAGAAATTCAAATAAGTATTTTGGGATTTGTTTGAAAAAGCTTAATACACGCGTCTCGGAGAAATTAATTACACGGCTCTACATGCGTACACAGATGTGACAGTAAAATCAATGCATGTGTGTGTGCATGTAATTAATAGTTCAATATGAAGGTTTCCTTCCATCATGAGCAAAGAAACCATTAGAGAAAGATCTGTCCAGAGGGGGAATGAAGAGGGGATTGTCTGGACTGTTTGAGATCAAGCCCAGGGGCATAATGGGATTCGTGACCAACGCCATCCTTTTATATGACAGACAACCGATCCCCTCTGAATGGCTTTAACCGCTCAGCAGCAAAGACAAGCTCAGTTCCTTAATGCCTGACCCCTGAATGCTTTTAACACGGCCAACGAGGGCCGAGGCTTCAACCACCGCGATGAGCCTCCGCTGAATGACAAGTCAAGGTCAGTGAGGTGACTGGAGCTGCGACCCTCTCAAACACGTGCAGGTGCTGCAGCATCGTTCTTCCCCGTCCCCGTCCCCCCCCCCCCCCCCACCGCGTGGCTCAACTCGCTTATTTCTCTGCAGGAATGTCCAATCGATTTCTCCGTAGTGAGAAAGTGGCGTTCTCCCCCCCCCCCCCTCGTCAGTGAGAAAACTCTGGCGGAATATTAACAGGTAGTTGCCATGGCAACAGGCGGCTGCTGCCTCAGGGCGCGGCGATTGGCTGCGGCGCGTCTTTTCTTTTTATACTGTAAGGGGGGGAAAAGCAAACACACCAGGCAACAGCACGAGCTCGGTGGGTTGAAAGCCCCAGAGCACACACACACACACACATATGCACGCACACACACACACACATACACACACACACAACATGGATGACCAGCCGTCTAACAAACTGCGTCTCATCACAGGGGGATGATACAGTTGGGTAATTGCAGCGTTTAGTGCACCACAGAGACATTTATTCTCTCATCAATAATGAATGAATGTACTTGGGACTCCGACCACATTAGCGGGGAAACGGCCAAAATGATTAAACAGCCGACCCGACTGGCGAACTGCAAATGTCAGGCGTAGATCCATGACCCAGCTCTTGGTCGAGGCCCACGGCCGTGACCAGAACAGGCTGGGGGAAAATATCGGAGGGGGACAAATCCAGATTCATATTTAAAGTCCTTTGTAACAGCGAGGCTCGTGTGATTTAAGCTTTGTGATCAAAAGCTCTCATCTCTGTTCAGAGGAAGGAAACACGTGGCTTCTTTACTCACTCAGACGTTTGTAAACTGCACATATCTGACACCTCATGGCAGCGCAAGGTTTGTGTGAAAGGAGCATCACAACAGTTGATGGCCAATTAAAACCACGAAGGAGGTTTCTCACTGAAGTAAGATTTCAAATGAAATTTTTGAGCCACCTCAGAATGGAGAGAATAAACAAAAGTGTCGATTTGCGTCTCTGAGCACGGAGATTCACACTTAGTCGCACTGAGGGTCATAAATATTCTAAACACGAGGTCCTGTTACTTAGATAATACTTATTTACTGACTCCACTGTCAAATTATTCAACACGTAATCGCATCAGTGAAAGTCGAGTTACTCAGGTAGAAGGTATCTGGGACACAGGAAGCTGATGAGAAAAAGCAATATTGATATTTACCGAAACACTGAAATCCATTAAAGCAGGTTAATAGTTTTCAGCAGGCGTCGCAGTGCAGCCCTGCAGGAATCACTGACAGGCTCCCACTCCATCATGAATAACCACTCAGCTTGGCACTGCCCTTATAAACATGTGTTTCACTGGCTCTCAGTGCTGGGGTTCTGCAGCACACATCACACAAAGGCTCTGACGGAGAACCTCTATTATCTTCCTCACACAGAGCGAGAGCGGCTCTCGGTAAACATCGCTGCTCTCTTTCAACTAAAAGGGGCGACGGGGAGGCCCAACAGTCATTATACCATTAAACGGAGCTCATTGAGGATCAATGGTGGACAAGAATCTGCTGCCTCACATCCAAAACATTTCAGCAGCACAAAAATTCTTCTCCATCAGACGAGAGGAACAAACTGTCGCTCCTCCAGACCGAGATAACAGTCATTCTCACTCTCCTGGACACTGATGGGGAAACTATCAGGGCCTGAGATGACTCAAAACTGCAGTGAGCCACTGAGGACGGTTCTAATGGTCTTAATGTGAACCTCTATCACCTGCTGCTCTGTCACAATTGTACTTTATTATGTATAGAGAGGGTTTTTCAGGCAGTTTCACAATCATCCAAGGTGCATGACGTGAAACTTCAAAAGGTCTGAGGAGGATAAACTTCCACTCTGGTGCAACTTGTAGATATTTCATAGTGAGACCAATGTTTTTCAGCCATGTCGTCTTCTTGTGGTGTGTTGAAGGATGTTACCTTAACCCTCAAACTAAGGTCTTTTAGCAATTCGAGCTAAACGAATGTTAAAACACACCTGACATGCGAACACCTTGTAGCTTTCCTCCCGAGGTCTCCATTGTGCATTTCATTTTGGATGTGAGAGTGTTTTGCAATTTGCTCGGCACCTCGAAAGGCTGTGCGGCGCAGGGCATCGAAAACAATGGCGGTGCTGTTGTAGCGTTCTATCTGAAAGGGACTTCAAGTCCCATCAGGCCCGTCAGGACTCTGAGATAAAACCCACGTCAGTGAAAATACCTCGTCTGCTCCAGTGAAACATCGTCCAACACGCTGAGCCCTCACATCCTCATGAATAAATCACAACAAACAAATGTCTCCGGTGCTGTAATACAAACACATGCAGATGTGTTTACTTGGACTGATTTTGCAGCATCTGCTACAAACTGGCTGTTTCTCACCGTCACTAAAACTTTGTTTTTTTTTCCTCCTATGACCCATTCGCCATGTTTGCATCAACAACTGCATCGTTCTCTTAAATTCAAACATCTCAGACTGAAGGTGAAATTAGCTCATAGATGTGGAATGGACCAAATTAAAAAGGCAAAGTGCACGTTTAATAAACCTGAGGGGTGTTTAAGGCAAGAAGAACAAAGAAAAACCAAAGTCAGATCACTTGCTTTGATTGCAGGAAAAATCTCTGCACATGAATGAAATGTAAAACCACCTGAGTAGTGAGGTTCCTGTGATAAATGTTATCTCTCATCTTTCAGAACTTCGATGTAAAGCTGATACGTGTCCTCAGGGATCTCCAATCACTTGTTTCAGTCACCAAGCGAGCAAACCGAGCACCACAAACACCTTTAGTCCTGGCGTTTAATGAAACACATCCATACGTCCTGTGTCATAATTTACACGCAGCGTTCAGTAAAAACAACGTGAACGTGTTGTGCCGGTCTGCGCGTTGTTTTGTTTGGTTGTTTAATCTTCATCAGCACGATGAGAAACCTAATCTTTCACCTTCATCGTGCGGAGCCAGATGGATTGCAGGTGCCCGCCAGATGCCTTACTACATTTACAATCTCTATCCAGTGCACAGGTCCGTGTCACGGCACAAATTAAATCAGCACGCAACCTTCTTTGTGGATTGAACTGTCAGTCAGTCAGTCTGTTGTTTTCATTACGCAGATATTACATATTCAGAAGTGGTCTGTGTTGAGATGTCGTGTGAGGTTCAGTCTGTTCTCAGTGGAGCCGCCTGACTCATCCCGATCATCAGCAGCGAGGAGACAGGGAGGCGACGCAATCAGACGCAACTCAAATATTAGCCTGTGTGTAACGAGCGGCGACGAGGCCGAGGAGGAAAACAGTCGAAGAGGGTTCATAGTAATGATCGGAAAACATCACGACGAACACACACACACACACACTTGTGTGCTCAGGTACTCCCACTACTCCATTATCCGCGCTGCTTATCCTCTGAGGGTCATGGGGTTGCTGGAGCAAATCCCAGCTGACATTGGGAGAGAGCCAGCTGCAACAATTACACATAAAAAACTAGAAAGGCGGAGGTAGAGTCCTGTATGTCGTCATTCTGTGCCACTGGTTAGTGATATTTTAAAAAAACCAGGCATGAAAATCCACTTTGAACAAAGACGAGTCAAAAGCTGCACGCAGATTCGGACTGGCAGCTCTATATTTGGGGGGGGGGATATGACCTGGTTTTGATGTTAAGGTTGGCGACATTGGGTGATGTGGCCACGCAACGTGCACACAGGTCACTGGGCTGCGGGGCATCGCGGCCAGTCGTGGAGGGTTGGGAAGAGGCTGAGGTTACGCAGCTGTGACTGGCCGAGGCCCAGGGGCCAACCTCCAATGATTTCACACATCCCAGCAGTGCTGCAGAGGTCTGAGTGCAGGGCGAGAGAGAGAGAGAGAGAGAGAGAGAGCGTGAAATGATCACGAGAGCGTGAAAGAACAACAGGGACGGACGACAATGGACCTGACGACAGAGGCAGATGTGCAGAGCGGAGAGGATGGAGAGAATAAAAGTGATGGATGTGTAAAGAGGAGAGAGACAGAACGATGGGACGTCATGTTTTCATCTCTCAGCTTCACAGTGACGGTCCCTCTGACGACTCATCCTCTCTTCCCGCCCTGAAGGAAAGTGACCACTGGTTGAATGATACAAAATAAAACATATTGTAATGCGACTTGACTTCCACAGAAGGGAAATACAATCAAATTCATCGGTGCCCTGTTTAACGAATACTTGACCAGAACACCTCCCGCCGCAGCTCTTCTCACGCTGCCATTCCCAGTTAGCTCGTAACAACAGTCAGCCGTCTGTCCTCTCTTCTCTCGCCCGCCACCGAGGGGGGTTAACGCAAACCTGCGGGGCCTCACGAATATCACCCAGTCGCAATGTTCTGACATCCCCGGGCCTGCCCAGATGGTCGCCATATGTCCGAGCACCGCGTACACCGGGCGGGGAACGTGAGAGCAGACACGGGGCGAGGAATGCACACTTTTCCCAGGTTTGTTTACCGTTGTGCCCCTCTGGTGTTTGTTGTGAGCGCGTCTGACAGAGCATCTGCAGCGACAACATCTGATATTATGTGCAAATAACACACGAGTCATCAAAACAGCACAGCAACAGTGGCAGGGTTTAAAAAAGAAAGAGCCGTCTGCTATTCTCTACTGAAAACTGGACATTACCTTAAAATCATCGGTTTCTTCTCGGAGGAGTTTTCTCCATTATCAGGAGAAGAGAATACAACAACACTGTTTTATGAGCTGATGAGTCCATGAGAGCTCACATCCATAATAAAACCTATTCTGAAGAGAAAACTAAAGTATTTCATACTAAAGTACTGAACAATTATGAAAAAAACATGTCAAATAAACAAATCAATAATCGCATGAATAAATAAATATACACATACTGAAAGAAATCTAAATGTTCATTTTTATTTATTTAAAAAAATGGGTGTAGGTCAAAATTTAAATAATAGGTCACACTGAAAATGAAGTTTGAAAACATTTGGGGATTGATTACAACTTTAATGTTTGGATTAACTACTGTAAAATGTGTTTTTATTACTGAATAATTAGGAATAATCAATAATTATGAACAAAGAAAACTGGTTTTAAGTATCAAAAAAAAAAGAAAACTGGACAGAAAAGTCAAGATGGGAACTTTTCAAACATGTTAAATCGATCTACGTTACCAATCCTTTGCAGTGAATGGTGAGTGAGCTGAATATATTTGTTAAAATATATAACTTAAATGTACATTTTGACTGTTTACATCTACTATCAAGCAGATACTATCTATTGCTTAACTTTGAATGATGCTTGTGTTTACATGTGATGGAATGGATGGTGTCCATGGGCAAAGTGAATCTCTGGGTTGAGGTTTATGAACCTCGACTTTGTGCTGGACGTTTTTATTGTTCTCTGATGTTACAGAAACTAAACAGTTCGACTTGTCGCATCAGGAAAACTGCAGATGTCACTAATAAAGTTAATGCCGGCTGAGTCAGTGGTGACAGCACGAGCCGCAAAAAAACCCAGAAGCGGATAAATGTTTCTCATATCCAGTCACTGTGTTGCATCTGCAGCAACACATGCTGGAGTATTCTGCACATGAAGATGAGAGGTGGGCAGGAGCGCCATGAATATAACATTTATCGAGGGAGACGACACGGTGAAGTCGGCCTACGCGTCTCGCAGAGAGGAGGTTACAGGAGCTGATCCAAATGCTTGAAAGGGAGGAGTTCAAATAACGTGGACTTCGGGGACAGGAGAGGGAATTCAGACAGAAAGGGTGGGGGGAGGGGAGGGGGGGGGGGGTGTTGCTGCTTTTATTTTTTCTTGAGGTGTCAGACGGACGTGACAAAGCACGTCTCAGTGGAAGAACATGAGCCGGCTGAATTTACTGCAATTACTGTCTCGGTGACTCTGATTCAAACAGGTTTAAATTGAGACACCGACACCTGAGGAAGAGTCGCAGCAGGTCTCATCGTGTCCGTCACACACACACACACATGTGCAGAGGTCACATTACAAAGACTCAAAGAGCAATTCATACCGAGGAGTTATTCACCGTGCTGCATCTGATAATAATGTTGTTTAACATCTTTTAATTACACTGAGGTTTTACGCTCCGTATACACGACAATCTAATCAGTGAGTGAACCTGTTCATTAATCACAGAGTGAAATAAAAGTGAATTCATTAATAGCTAACGAGCATTTAGCATCTAATTCTGAATGAGGGTAGAAGATTAAACAAATGATCACAAAGAAGTACGTCTCCATCTTTTAACATCTGTCCGGTTACTTGATTTTTCAGCAGGATTCCGCAGAAAACTAAATCAGGCATATAAAGCGTACTGATATCGATCAAAATAGAAATCGTATAAAGGTTAATAAAGGTGACAAACATAATACAAAAAGGAATAGTAAACTCTTTGACACTGTGAGCTGTTGGCAAAATTGATATTTGGGAAAAACAGACGGAACTTCCGAGTTTCTCGGCCAAAACCTGTGACATCAGGATCATAGATAACGAGGAGCAAGCAACAAGAATACACAATATATTTAGTCTGAGGAAAGTATTCTCAGTTACAAAGAGGAATAATAATATAACACATTTGAAATATGATTAAATCCTGGATAGTTTTGCACATCCTGCAAAAAAAGGGAAGCGTCTTTGTCTGTGGCTTTCATTCAGGGCTCCGGTTACAAATCATCAAACCACAGCAGCAGCCTCGTCCCCATTACACCGTTGATGTGTCCTCAGGGACTCAGGTGTGGTCGTGTTATTACGCCTCACTTGCCTCAGTGAAGAACGCAGTGATATTGCTGTAAGTTTCATACAGTGCTTTGTTTTCCAGATTCAATTATGTCCAATTATTCTCAACTGGAGCCCAGAGACGCTGCAGCCGTTGGGTTTTTGTGCTTCTGCTTGGAAAAGGTTGTGAGAATTGTGGACTTCGTGTCTTATTGTAGTGTCAGAATCTACAAATGCACTTTGTACGATAAGCTGTCAATATATCACGGCATCAAAACTGATGAGGCTTCGTTAATTGTTCAGAGAACTTTCCTCAGACTGCTGCAGCTCCTCCTGTCAGCCTCTGTCTGAAACACTTGGTTTTAGCTCCTGTCTCTGATTGGTTGACTACTAAGGTACTGTGATGTCACAATGGTGCGAGAGTGGAAAAAATGTTTGTGATGTTTAAAACAGCGAATGTAAAACTTTTTCAAACTAAAGATGGCCGACGTGATGGCTCCATAGAGGTGAAGCGTCGAAAAAGTCAAAGTATGAGTCAAATACATATTTGAAAAAGACGGTTTCTGTCACTTTTGTGTGGTTTTAAATAATAAAAATAATTTAAATAAGTCTAACGTCATAATTGACAGCTGCACTCGTGATCGGGTTCATTTGTGGGGAGAGGGAGGAAGTAGACATCCATCTTTATTTACGTTCTATGAAATGAGGCCACAGTTTGGTGAAGTTGCTGAACTTTAATAAAAATCACTCAGGCAGAGCGATGCATCAGTGGATCTGTTTCTCACTGTGACTTACTCAACATCATGAAACCAGGAGCCCAGAGTCAGACTCGACACGCACGACGACCGGCTGCTACAAAGGTGGAGCTCCGCTGGTGTAATCACACCTCAGGGAGGGTGGAGTGCGTCTGGTCCATCTCTTACAACTTCTCCCTGGAGGTGAATCAGTTCATTCTCTCACAGGAGGATCACAGGAAAAGGTTTGGGTGTTTATTATAAGAGAAAAAAAAAAAAAATCCTCCCTGTGCATGTATCACATGTCAGATTAGTAAGGTGGGAGGAGGCGGGGGAGATGATTTGGCATAAATATTGTGCTTTGAAATCTGAAATCAGACTTCACTGGCTCCCTGTCACTCCTGCGACAGCCGCCCTTGCGTGACTTTGCAGCGCTGGCGTGTCGCTCGCGGCCTGTTTGAAGGGAGATAAATCCTCAGAAGAAGGGGAGATGAGGAGCTTAGTGTCGGGCTCTGACGGAGCCTTGAAGCCGGGGATCGGCCCTTCATGAACACGATGGGAGGAGTGGAGCTACATGGTCACCGACTCGCTGCCTGTCTGCACCTAGCTAACAGGGCGGAGCTGCTGGTGGAGACGATATCAAGCGGAAATTCTCCAAAAACAACAGTGAGAAAGAAATTTCTCTCTCTAAAAAAAAAAAAAAAAAGGATTTTTGGGAAAATGCATCATTATGCCAAGATTAGCTTCAGGCCTCTGCAATAATTCAACATTGTCATTTATCCACTTTAATGCTGCACTAATTAGAATTTTTTATTGGAAAAATAAATTAAAAACCCCCCAAAAAAACTCAAGTTCCTCTGCAGCTCCACACAGACTTTTTATATCAGCTCTCAGTTTAAGGCTGGAAATTTCTGCCCTGGATATTAAAAAGACAAAGTTCTAATAAATCAACTGTAATTAGACGGTGAATACAGAACAGTTATCAAACTACGGAGTCAGATATTTGTAAAATGACCAACACTGAGGGGAGATATCAGACGTTAAGGTGCCCAGATATGATAATGTTGCTTCATGTCTGCTGGAGACTCATTTTCCATAATAACTTGGTGTCAATAAAATGAATGAGTTAATAAAGCTTTTAATGGACTCATCATAGTGATAAATACACTGGTTAGTGAGTCAATAGTATAATAATGGTGAAAAAGTGTAAAATGAATTTTACTGATATAAACCATAAGAGGATAAAAGTACTACTTTAAACATCAGATAATCTGATTTATATATATTCTTTATATATATATATATATGACATTAATACACTAATATAAAAGAATATCTTGATTGACATCCAATTAGAAACTAATATATTTAAAAATCTCTGTAACCAATCATGATGACAGAAAGATTAATTATTTAATAATTTCACCTCTGACCTTTTTAAAATAACTGGACAGTAAATATTAGACTTCATGTGTTTGGCGAGCTGCAGTCACACGGCGGGTCCACACTCTAACTCGGTATAAGATTTGGCACAAGGAGTCACAGAGCGACAGCGAGCCGACTCGCCTGTCGGGAGCTCTGCTGACAGCAGACGGTGACAGGTGGAGCTGACTCGTAGAGGGGCCGGGGGCCACCCGAGAACCTGGGTCAGAGCTGCAGCGGGTGTCACATCAGGGCACCGTCTCCGTCTGCCGCTTACTGTCACCACTCTGCTGGCCAGGGGGATTGTGGGTGACGGGGCACGCTGTCAGCCGTGACTGTGCGGCCCCGAAGAAAAGCAGATGTGTCACCTTTGACCTCCGCTGTCACCTTTTAATGGAGGTGTCAGTTAAGAAAGAGCCGTCACTGCCTCCAAAGCTCGGTTACAACACACATGTGACACGCTCTGATGAAATCACGCCACATGTCCAACAAATAGAGGGGAGGGGTCACGCAATCTCCGCAGGGCAACAAATCCTCCGCCTCTCCTCTTGCCAAAGCTTTTTTTTCTGGCGACCTGCTGCTTTCAGCTCTGATTAGCTCACTGGCATTACGACAAAATGAGACAATTACTGTGCAGAAATGGACGATCGAGACCGCACAGGAGCAGGTGTGTCTGCTGTCGAGCGTGGAATCTCCAAATTGACAAAGAGAAAACAATCAGAAAAGGGCAGCGTGACTTCATTTGTCTTCATCTGTGTCGGGTTTAGATACAGTTTCTGTTCACGTGTGAGGACGGAGGTTTGCTGCAGAGGAACGAGATTGCGAAACAGGGCGATTGTGATTTGTGTCCTATGGAAGTGACACTGAAAATCAATGGGATGTAAACGTTTTACCAGTTTCATGTTTGTCACTGTTAACGATTTGACTGAAATTAATCAATAGCTGTTTCAATTATTAGATAAATGATTATTTGACTTTTCTACATTTTACAAGGAACCATTTTCATCCTAAAAAGGAGAAGTTCATGAAAAATAAAAAAGTTGTCTGACAGCGACAACCTGGAGTCCAAACTGTTTTCTATGAAGTCCTTCATCTTCAGTTTCCTGTCAGCATCACCTCAGGCCGCAAAAGTGCAAAGTTAGTTTGTTGCAGAAGGCAGAAGATCTATTTTTCAGTCGGTGGAGACATCAGATCATCAGTGACGAGCCGTGAGTGACAGGTCTCTACTGTAAATCTTCACCGGCTGTCGAACTGGATGCAAGTCTGAGACCCGACTGACGCGGCCCGGCCCCGTTTCCTGCTGCGTCTACAGCCGCAGGAAGAGGAAGAGTCGACCTGACAAAGACAGTCTGGTTGCTTACATGAACTCCTGCATGAATTAAACATGCACATCACTCCAGGAACTCGGAGCGCACACCTTCAGAAACACAAACAAGACGGGGGGGGGGGGGGGGGGGGGGGGGGGGGGGCACATCCTGCATGCACCGAGGCAACTGTGAGGCAAAAATAAAAAAAGTAAACCTGTCACCCATCCCACGCATGATGCGGAATAAGAAAAGAGAAAAGCCTCTGGTGATGTACAGTACACCGGTGAATCTGCAGAGTAAGGACAGCTGCATCAGTTATTCCAGCGTGTGGGGGCGACATGCTTATTAAAATTCATAAGTCTAGAGTTGTGACACACCCAATCGGTAAACGCTGCAGTGTCGTGGTGATGTGTGAATCATTCCCTTAAGTTTCATTAAAACAGATAAACAACACAGATGGATGATCCCGGCGCTGAGGGAAAACAGCTCGGCACAGTCTGTACCATCAGAGGGCAATAAAGGTGAGTCTGCTACGCCCACTCTGCAATCACGATGTGATAAATAATCCCCAGAGGTAACGAAAATCAATTATTTATTCAGAAAAGCATTAATGCTGTTCCAATACCATATCTGCATATTGCATAACAAATGTTTACCGCCTCTTATGAGCTTAAATCATTTATCAAAAAGTCGGAGAGGGTGGGACGAGGAGAGCTGAGAGAGTTGAGAGGCCTGGGGGTTTTTATCATCGCTGATCATAAGCCAACAACGTTAGTGACCCAGTTCTGGGCAGAAACTCCCTCCGCACATTTCCTCTTCAACCGTGTCCTGCACCATGTGGCAGGCAGCCCGGCTCGGTGGGAGTTGGGAGTTTGGGAGAGCCAAGAAAACGACAAGCCTCAGTCTGCCTCTGCATTTACCGATACAACTGCATGAGAGGAAATTCCTTCCACACACACACACACACACACACACACACACACACACACACACACAGAATATATATAAATAAATGAAATCCCCGACTTTCTGACCCAGCTGTGAGCGAAAGCCCCTCATCTTCCTCTCTCTCCGAGAGTGACGCAAGAGCAGGATCTCAAAAGTCACGGTCTCCTCGCAGCATCCTCTGCAAAGACCCGGCTCCGTCGGCGGACCGGCAGAACTGTTGCCTAGTTACCTGGCTCTGCAGAAGTGCACTGAAGCATCACGGGGTGACGACTTCACTACCTGCACCTTCTGTGGTGCCACGAGGGAGAGAAGTGTGTCAAGTAGTTTTACAGCAGGAGGCAGGAATGATAACAGACGACGTTATGTCACACGGCTGAAATTCACGTTATGTTAATGCGACTGAAAGTGATGCTACTAAACTGCATCATGTTTTACTGGTGAAGATTAAAACTGAGCCTGGAACTATCATTTATTTTCATGACCAAAATCAATCTGTCTATTTACTCAATTAACTGAGAATTGAATCATAAAACAGTCCAATCCTCAGAGAGAGAGATATATGGGATTAAAACATGACTTTCTTTAATTGAACCTTGTTTTAACGATTAATTAAATATAAAAACTGTGTTGTGTTGAATGACAAATCAATTAACTTGTGGTCACTCTAATCAAACCCGACCATCGCTAATTGCAATGTATTGTACAGTAAAACATCACATGTGAGTAAAGCGTCCTTCAGGATCTCAAATACAACGACAGTGCAGTGGTGAACCAAAGAGCCGTGATTAACAAAACACTGGTGGGAGATTTAAATCCCACAACAGAATCACCGAGCGATTACTCCGCTTCTTGTTTTCTCTTCGCCGCAGTCGGAGGCTCGCTCGTGTTTCAGCCCCTCGACGTGATCGTTTTCTCAGGCATCTCCCACCGTGGATCCCGACGTGAAATAGGTTTCGATTGCTCTGAACATGATTTCAACAATGACATGGATCCAGCCAATGTGACCAAAGATTGATTTCACGGTTCGGGAAGATTGCAACACCTCCCACATTCCTCTGCTTGATTACCACACAAACACACACAGACACACACAGACACACACACACACACACACGTAAAGGTCGAGTTAGCATTTATAATACGTCTCGTTTCTCCATTAGATTCGTTCCTGAGTGTGTTTGATCAGTGGCGTGTTCCTATTAATTATCCTGCTCACACCGGACTGTCAGGATTTTAAATAATGACCGTGCTCCGTCACTAAATTTGAAACTAATGAACGGTATTAATATTTATTTCTCGCAGCACAAGCAGGTTCAACATGAACAGCCAAACAACAACTGTCACTAATCACACTCAAGTCACGTCTCCAGGAAAAGTCAAGAGGAAGTTCACGAAGGGATAAAAAAGAGAAACACGAGTCCAGATTTGTTCGGTTGACGAGAAACAAAGCGATGCCAGACAAAGGTCAGATTTCTCCGGTGAAAGTAAATCACCTGTTTATCAGAAACACGATCTTCTGTTAGTTTGACAGTGATAGTGAAGATGATTGTGAGACAGTTTGAGTAATATGCTCACTGGCCCGTCCATCACTCACACTCATCAAGGTGGCACTTTGGTTTTTCCCCGTCATTAATGAAGATGCACTTTGGCAGCCATGCACCCTCTGTTGCACATTACTGTGTTTTTCTTTTTTCTCCTGGCGACCCCCGAGATGAAAAGTGCTTACCGAGCATGAAACGTGATGACCTGCCTGCCAAGAGGTCCAGCTCTAATAACTGAGCCTGGCAGAGGCTAAACTCCAGGTTAAAAGCCAGGACTCGGCCCCTCGACACCCGAACTACGCGATAACAATCTGCCTCCAACGCTGCGACACGAGAAACCCATGAAGACTCCTGAATGATTTGATTTGAAAGTAAATCAGGACGGCTGCAGACGAGCTGAAAGGAACAATCGGGGATAATCTCTCTTTCACTGCCGAGCCAGAACATCTTCCATTTCCAGGGCCTTTCCTTCTCTCTCCAACTCTAACGCCATGTTACCTCATCTTTGTTTACTGAGGGATTCTGTTCAGCCCTAAAAAAAAAAAAACAATTGGTGAAAAAGGCTCCGTCTCCTTTTGTGGTATTCATAAAATTCCTTCTTCTGCAAAGTCATGATTAAGTGAAGTGTTCCAAGTAATCTGGTTTCCCACGCTGCCTGCTGTGGACGTCAGGGACCAGAGTCAGGAATAATAAACACGTACAGATTTTTGTGATAACGTCATATTACATATTTTTACAACAAGTCTTTATCCTTCAGGCTACTTCCTTGTGTATTTATTTATTCATGATACCAACATAAAACTGTATGAAAAGATGGAAAGTTCCCTCAAAGTGAAGCCTATTGGTAAAACCCTGACTCCTCCATGTTAGTGGATGGACCAAATACACATAAAATCCAGTTTATGATATAATTATGTTGTAGTTTCACATCTTTAGAGAGAATCTTCAGGACTTTGTTTGAGTATCCATGATGACGGCGTTTCTATCTGGGAGATTTTTGGCTATATTTTCGTGCAGTGGGAGGAAGTGGAGACATGTCGTTCATTTTTCTACGATACCGACGGCCGCAGCAGACGTGTATCATCACACGACTGATTACACAGCAAGTATTAAAGAAGACGTTGCATGGGCGAAGACTAGCTGAGGGAGAAATGGGAAACTTTTGCATCACTATACATCACCATCCTTTCAAAGAGAGTGTTTAGCCACCAAGGCATGAAACCTAAAAAGCCTCTAATCCTCCACCAGCTCTCGTATCTGCTCTCGCAGCTTTGCAGCATTTAATTTTTTTAAAGCCTTTCCCCTGCAAATAACAAGTAAAGCACAGCAATGGATTTTGTACAGTATGAAAACAACATTGTCATTTCCTGCTTGTTGCTGTTCATTGTCTGACGTCTCCTCTGTTGTAGAGCAGAACAGGAAACTCTACAGATGATTAAATGAAGTAATACCCCGAGGTCTGAAATACATGTCTTGTTTTTTGGCTCTCTCTCTCTCTCTCGCCTTGTTATTTGAGAAACTGAGTTTACGAGTCTGTGTTTAACAACCTCACGTTTGTGTAATGAACAAGCTGTAAGTCACATTAACAAGAGAATATTCAAAAGCTTTATCGCGTCTGGTCTGTTCTGAAAATGTTTGAGGCGGCTGTGATCGTCAAACAATGATCTAGAGTGAGGCAAAATTTGTAGTACACACTAAACGATCCTGGAATAAAGTTTTAGTGTTAGGTACAATATGAGCAATCGACCTTGACGTCAGGAGGAACCAGAAGAAACCATATTTATATAATTAATATTTTTATATGAAAGTAGTTGCATATCGTCAAAAACGCATCCAGCTCTTCACCTCCTCTCCACTTTGTACTACTTTTTATTTTTCTGCTCTCGTTGTGTTGTAGCATATTTTAAGTTTTGGTGTTCTGACCCCGAGCTTCACTCTCACCAGCGTCGCCCACAGAAGCAAACAGTTTTCAGCAAAACAAAAGTAAAAAGCAGTGAAAACCCACTGTAGACTGTCCGTCAGCTAATGTCAGACGAGTAATTCATTATTTAGTGGAGCATTTAGCTGCTTAACGGGAAGATATTTCCCTCCAGAGTTGATGGAGACCGAAAATAGAGCCAAATATTTGACTTTCATTCACCAGGTGCCCAGAAACATGACTGCAGTGAATTGTTTCCTCGGAAATCTCACCATATTACTTTGAAAGGAAGATGTCGGAACTGTATTTAAGGCTTTTTCCCCCGGTTATTCTTCCACGATGGCCAAAAACATCAGCGGTTTAAGACCGAATGTTTTCCTTTATTTCCTGAGGTCTTTCTGGAGCCGTCTCACCACATGTCTGTCAACAGCACAATACAAAAACGACCTTGTTGATTCTGAACACTGTCTGCTCACAGTTTATCTTAATGTGAACACACAGGGTTTAAACCAGAGACTGTAAAATAAAAGATAGATGACACATTTCCAATTCCTTCTACCAGTGCAGAGATACAAGACCCATTTTTTAAAATCATTTTAGGGACTTTGGGAAAAACTTGCAATAATTATCGTTTTCTCTCGTAGACGTAAAACTATGAAGTCAAAAGTTAAAATACTACAAACAAATACATAAATGAACTGTATCATTTTATAGATATAGCACTTTTATAGTCTTGTCACTATAGATCTTCTATATGTTGCAGACCCTTTCACACGCTGCCCCCACAGCCATCAGGAACATCTTGCCCAAAGACACTTGCAGACTAGTGGAGCCAGGGATCGAACTAAAGACATTTTGGTTAGTGCACGACACTCTGTACCTCCTGCGCCACAGTCGCTCAAACTGGTTTGTGCTGCACCATTTCCATCCCACTGAACACACACCACCTCGTGCTAAAATTAGCCGTGCCATGATTCTCCCGATAGCTCTTCATTAGATGAACTGGAGATAAGCGGCGTTGTTCTCCGAGAAGCATGTGGCCAGAGGACTTCTGGTGAAAACTAATTAACCGATATCAAAGCCAACAGGAGAATTTATTGCGTCTATGCGGAATCTGTGAAATCCTTTGAAACGCTGCACACAGGAGAGAAGCGTGAAGCTTCTGGACAACATCCACTGAACCACTGCTGCCAATTACAAGTGAAACGCAATCAGGCTTGACGCATGAAAACAGCAGAAAGATTCAGTGTTTTCAGTCACTTTGTGCCGTTGCTTTGAAAAGCTCCACAATTTCCACTGTTTTCTCTCCTAAAATCTGGAGAGAAATTTCCATTTGAGCCCTGAAGTCAAACTGCACACCACTCCACACACTGTGCATCCTTGTGTTTTCCCTCCAGCGCTCTGAAGGAGTCCAGCTTATGTAATGACATCCAATTAGAGAGCTGGGTCAGCTGGAGAACCAGTCGGCCATACGCTGCAGCTCTCTTCCAACGGGCGTGGTCATTCTTATGCCCTCTTTTCTTTTCCCCACATGGAGCGTCTGGCACTGGTCAAGCAGAAGCAGAGGACAGGAAAGGCCCGTCTGGCTCACTGCTCTGGCATCGCACGCCTGACCTCTCCCACTGCATAAATATAAGATATACATAGATGAACCGTAAATATACGGCGAGGAAGCCAAGGATGTGGCCTTTGGAGAGTGAAAACGGGATTAGCAGAGGGCCGATCGGAAAAAAGAAATCTGCAGCAAGCTTTTATTTCTATTAATATGTCTGTAAAAGTGCAGCTAAGGTCCTGAGAACACCACAAACAGTGTGCACACTGAACATCACTGGGTTAAAAACGTCCCAGTTCGGGTAAATATAGCAGCAGCATCATCGGTACAGTAGAAAACCAGAGTCAAGGGAATGTTTTGACCCAGTGAGACGTATTAACCCACAATAAAAGATGTTATTACTTGTAATCTTGTAATGGTCATGGTGTCAGACATTAAATACCTGTAACCTGATTAATCAGGAGGAGACAAACACAAGCTAGTCGTATATAATTCAATATTTTATCTCGTCATTGGTTAATGATCCAATTAGAGCTTGACCGATTTATATAATCGCAGCAATCACATCAACAGACATATCAGTAACTGTATATGTGGGTCCAGCCTCTCAAATGTGTATGTTAGCACAGTATATTATTCTTTGTACTGTCGCTCAGGACACCAGCCCGCACTTTACTGTAATTACCATTTCTCCCCACTCTCTGACATTTTCTACACTCAAAATAAATCAAAGAGCAAATCATCAGTTGCGGCCTTTCACTGATTTAATGGAGAACCTGCTGAATAAATTCAACGAGATAAGCCGACTTCTCTCCACAGTAGTTATGAGAAATTCTGGGGTGTTTTTCTTCACTTTGACTTCAAAAAAACACAAACCCTGCTTTTTGTTTTGACGAGTTTTTCTTATTGAGGTCAGTGAGGAACAAAAAGCTCCATTAAAGTTGCTGTGGGCTGCACGCTGGATGAATTTACTGCCACAGAATCACCTCATTATTCACAAACACAGAGCTGCTGGTGGAAGCTGCAGACAGGTACATCCGTTAATGAGGCGCCGCTTCTCTCCGTCTCTGTGCGCAGATTAAACTCGGTCTTTTCTCAGATGTGACCGAAAAAGGAACTTTATTCTGTTAATTTGCGGGAGGTGCTGAAGTGTTTCGCCACCGCCTGCTGCGGAACAAGGCCCCCGTCATGTTTCATACGCGACACAAAGAGGAGAAGCTGCCGTCGTCAACATCGTAGACGTCTGCAGTGCACATGCTCCGTTTTCAGAGCCGTTTTTTAAATGATGCCGCTGCTCGGCTCCGAGCCGCAGGCAGGAAATGAAAACAAATGGTGCAACACTTTCCTGGAGCGCAGAGTGTAAATATTTCACTTTGAAGGTTTTTTAAATCTTTGCAGCACGATGATATTCCTCTGCATCCTGCACACTCCTGTCCTGAATCCATCTGCCCCAACATTCCCCCGAATGGGTGGAGGCTTTTACATAACAGCCACTCCCTCTGCAGAAACACACTGGAGCCAGAGAGCAGCTTGTGCCACAGCCGGCTCAAATAACCCCAGTTATAGTAACAGAAAAAGAAGAGTGTATTTCCAGGGGTCATTAATCAGTCTGGAGGAGAACGAGCAGCCGGGTTCAAGCTATTTACATTGACAAAATGTTTTTTTTTTAGGTAAACCCATTCACGAGGGTGCACCGTGCTGCTTGATGTAAATGTGTCCACATAACAGTTGGGAGAAGATATTATTTTTTAAGACGCGGTTCCTCTTCTCCCTCCGGGGGGTGATTTATCTCACGGTGCATCTTGTGCGTGTCAGATGAAAAGAGGAGCATCGGTGCACAGTCTGGGCTCTTTCAAGTATCTCGTCTTATCCTGATCAATTTTCCGGAGAATGTGTTTTAATTCTCTAAAAGCCGCGCTAATCCAATTTGTCGCCATGCTGGTTTACGGCAGCCTGAGCCCCAGAGGAATGAAAAGACCCTCGAGATTTTCTGCGTGTTTTCTCATGAATTGAAAAACTAACCTATTATTTCAGCATTGTATCTCTAATGAGGACGTTTTCTCCGACGTTGCAGGAACTATGAGACGAAGCGGGAACGCTCCCTGAAATGTGATGGTCGTATTGATCCTCACAATCCTTTTCTTCCCAGAAGTCGAAGAGTCTTCTGTTTTGTTGCCTGGCTTCCTGGTGTGATTGAAGCAAAGGTAGCACCAGGAATTATGGCAAATGGTTGAAGGTCCGATGACCTGTCCAGGTATCGATGGACGACCCACTGGGTCTATTCTGTCCTCATCACGCACCCAGTCAGGTGTCAGGTGAGCAAATCACACCTCATGGAACTTTACAGCAAATGTGGTTTTTGACTCAGTGGAGCGGTCGACACAGAAACACATTGCCGTCCTTTAAAGTCAAAATCGATTCAGATTAGCATGTAGTTGATTCAATTGGCCAGAGTAATTAAACAGCTTCTGTCGGAGGAGAACGAGAGTAGGTCGAGAAGATTCTTCACGCTGTTCGGAACAGAGACGAGTGAAGTACGTCACTGCGAAGCTGAAAAACACTCATCCTGAGCTACTGTGATGTAAAGAATAATGGATCCTGGGATTCTGGAGCCTCATCCCCATGTTACTATAAAATAAAGAAATAAATAAAAGCCTCAGTTTGAATATGACAGTAAATATAAATGAAAATGACTTTGTAAAGTGAATCATTTGGCACAGGTGAAGTGAAATGTAATCATTCTGGCTTCATACTTTCCAGTGCAATCATCAGAACATCAGAAGTGCACTTCTGACAAGAGCTGCTGAAAAGGATTTTATATAAAGTTGAATAGAGAGCGAGCAGATCTAAAGATATCAAACAGACTGAACTATAACATAATATATATATATATGATATAATATTAATCAATCAGTAAAACCTGATTCTTTGGACTGCAGAAAAAAAGGGGTTAGGGTTTTTGTCACAAAAGTTTGACGGATCAAATCCTCAAATCGCTGCCAGTAAAATAACTTTTGTCACTTTAATCAGGCTCAAAAAAGCAACAGACCCTTAAATAGACAACGTGTGCTGTGTATAAATACACACGTGTGGGCGCATGTGATCTGGGAACACATATGTTGGGGCCTAGATATGTAAATATGTTCATATGAAACATGTAGAATCTGTTTCTCATGTGAGACACAAAGACGCTTTGAGACAAACTTTCTTCCTGGAGCAGAAAACACGATGAGCTGCCAATAACTTGTTGTTTTGATCTTCAGTGTCTTCACGACAGAATCTTTCAATAAGCTAATGAGCAAGCTGGCGTCACTGAGAAACTCTGATGCTCTTCATGCACCAGAAAAAAAAAAAGGAGGAACATTTTACCTTAGCTGTACACTGCCCTTGTTGCTGAAGCTTCACCACCAATGAATCCTGGGATAGTTATTTTGAAGTATTCGAGTCATTAGAATATATATATATTACAGACTTCGAATGTGCTGAGCTGACTGTAAATCAAACTGTTGAATCGAGGGCGATGAACCACATGACTCTGCTCGGGGCTGAAAACATTCTGTGTTTCCCCGAGAACTTTCCTTTTTGGAGAAGCGGGGGGGGAAAAAATGAAATCCCCTGAAACAGTATTCATGCAACACTGAAACCAATTTAAAGAAGTTCTTTGAAATGCACTGGCAGCTCCTTTAGGCTGCTTCAGTGTAGGATTTACTACCCGGCACCCCCGACGCTGTTGAATATACATATATATAATCTAGTGGTACAATGAGTTAAAGCCTTTAAACTTTGATTCTTTAAAACCAAAAGTTAACCCCAGAAAATACGGCGATATTAAAGTTTAAAGTTAAAGGTTTTCGCAGCCGCAGCCTTCGGTCTTAAACAGGCTATCGTGTTTCTTCCCGAATGACAGTGACAGCAGAGACCAGAGCGCCTTCCTGTCCGAACAGATAACAGCAGATCAAAACGCTGCATCAACACAGCTGCTGTCCAGACCAACGACACGAGGAAGACACATGAGGGACATGTGAGTCACACGGAAACGCACAGGGGTCGAGGGCATTCATATCCGTCAGGGAAAATATAATTATAAAGGTAAAGATTCAGAAATATTGAATTCAATATTTAGTTTAAGAATCAAAAATACTTCCAGTTATACATTATGGATTTCATTATTTCATCTGTGCAAACATGCAAACCACAACTTAAAAAGTTTTGTTCATATAACTTTTTTTGGTTAATATTAAATGTTTATATGTCAGAATTTTACGCTCTATAATATGATGTTTATCACTGAATATATATATATATATTCTAAAAGATATATATTGCAACACATTATTTTGGACTGGTGATTAAACCGAGAGAGTTTCACGCTGATGAATTCAGTTGTGCGTCATGTGACATGTGCACGAGGTCCATTCATCACATTCAAAGGTAACCATGGCAATAACAGATGACCTGCTTCACACCCTCTTGCCTGTTGTTTTGTCTCTCGTGACATGTGTAGTGTGTTATTCCTGTACAAGCCTAACGGATGGAACAACAACAACAGTGTTTTTAAATCGTCCTCTGATCAGCTCTGATGGTTTTTCTTTTCCCTACAAGTGACAGAACCAGATCACATGTTGTATTTTCCTAAATGTCCTCTAACATTACAGGTCAGAAGCCACAGAGACCATAAACCCACTGTCAGCACACGTCGGGGGAATTAAAGCACGACAGAGTTTTCGCCTCAGAGCTTGAGTGAAGTCTTTAAACCGCTCTGGGGAATTTCACAACTTTTCATCTTCACACTGACGTTCTCTCTCCCCTCAATGCCAAACCTCAATTAGCCGGCGCAAATGATTTGGCAGGTACCGATGCGTGTCATTACATTAGTGGACAAGGACACTCTGGAATCACGTCTTAATTCATTTACGAATTTAAAAATATTTTGTTTCCTTCAAAGTCGAATGCAGTTTGCCATCTTGTTGAGTCATCGTGGTTAAAGAGGTTTATTTTTCACTCTATGCACAACGAGAATAATTAGATTTTAGAATCTTTCTCAGTATTTGTGTCCTGAAAGTTTCGAGCACTGACAAGTTCTGCTGATCCTTTTTTTTTTTTTTTTTTTTGAGTCAGAGGAGAGGAGCCTGCAGCACACTGGATTATGACTTTCACTTTTACAGTAAAAACACTGGGACGTCTTATATAATGCCGCGTGAGCTGCCTGGTGAATTAGAGGCCGGCACTTGATGGGGAAAATGTTTAGAGACGCAGGAGCTACGCCTTCAACAGAAAACCCCCATGTCAGCCCAGAGAGAGAGAGAGAGAAAGAGTGAGAGAGAGCGAGAAAGAGTGAGAGAAGAGAAAAGGGAGAGAGAGCAGGCCTCAGTGCAGTATCCTCATCAGCAGATCTTTGGAGCGCTGCCACGGTCAGGCTGGGTCACAACTCAGAGGGAGTCTACTTTAATCAGAGACACGCTTCCTTCCCCACCTCCTTCCCTGCACTCAGTGTGTGCTGTTGTTGTGCAGGGACGGAGACGCACAGCGAGGACGACTTCACTGGAGCAGAAGCTCCGTCCGACTTGAAACAAAAAAAAAAAAGAGCAGATTGATCCGGCACTCGCACCGATGATGATGTTTGTTCAGCTGGAATGGTTGATATTGACTGTTACTGGCGGGACTGAGGACAGGAACAGAGACGCTCCACTACAGAGCGGCTCAGTTACACTCAAATCACTCAGAGGACGTTTAAGACCCAAACCAAAACCAGCTCTGTCCAATGTTTCATTCATTCATCAAAGGATCATCATCAAAGTCCTCGTTTGGTTTTATTTCACAGCACGATTTGCCAGAAAAAAGAAAATTAAACGATGCTGCAAACACCTGGATTCAATTCAAAGATTTTATTCAATCTGTGGGAATATTTCTATAATTCTGTCTCTCTACGTTATCTCCACATAACCCTAGAGGAGGGTTGAGGTTATGGCAGAGAGACTATGGCTGGTGGTTATGGGGTTAGGGGGTTAGGATCAGCATTACACTTTAGCATGTAACATAAATAATGAAGTAAGGATTTGTCTCATATGAGAGAGAGAGAGATAACAGGCAGCACTTCAAGCGTCTCATTAAAGTCAATAATCTCGACAGTAAAAGTTATTCACATGTTTTCTATCACAAGTCATATTCATCTTGCTTTTCCCACGCCACATACAAATCAGCCCACTGACCATTCCAGCGGTTGCACCCATCAGGGGAAACACAAAGCCTACAACAACACATCACATATATTTTTGTTTGACCACAAGTTCGAGCCCTGGCTCAACCTTCAGCAGATCCATTTACAGATTGACATCATCGTGCAGCAGAGAGGGATCTTGAACCACCTTCAGAGATGTTGACAGTTTTTCTTTCGGATCAGTCAAAGGTCAAACAAATACACGACATGAACGTCTTCTTCCAAGATATTTGCAAAAATAACAGACAATCAAGGCATCTCTGCAACTTATGGTTTAACTTATTACCATATGATCACGACATCATCGTGTCATCTCTATGAAATCAGCAAACTTTGTCATATTGTGTAGAAATGCATTAACAGCGCGACTATTTAAAACCATGTGCAGAGTTTCGGCTGAATTCTTTCAACCTGTTTTTATGTGTTAGAGGAACAAAAAGCTCAGACAAGGTCAGAGACTTCAACAACACGTTCACTGTGTAAACTTTATACGGCGATAATATAATCTGTTGTGTTTACAGCTTGTTGTTGTTCAGGCTGTCAAAGAGTCCATAAAAAAATAAATCCATACAAGTTTGAATATCGAAGTGAAAGAAAACGACCTGATTAAAAGTCCCAACTAAAGTCTCACTCAGACAAACCATCTTTGTTCTTCTACTAACTGAACTTTTTTTATTTCAAAGTGGAAAACACAAGTTTTTTTCGTTACGCAACTACAATCTTGAGGTTCTCTTGATACAGAGACGTCGATCTTTCCCATCAGACGTTGCATAATCCGACCAAAGCACCCGAAAGGTTGGAGGAGAATTTAGGGAGCTGCAGCAGACGTCTCCCACTGAACAACACTCTTCACGTGTTTCTCTTCTCGTCTTTACTCTAATTCTGTCTCTTCTCCACAGCAGCCTCGGGGACCATCGCTGCATCTGGGGCCCGTGATAACGGTCCCGAGCACAAAAAGAGCTCTCAGCAAACTCACAAAAACACAAAAACCCAAAACGACAGAGACGCGCAGAGCAATAAAACTCGCTCCTGAAATTACACTCGCAGCAGTGAAGCACTTGAAGTATCACGCCGCTCGCTCTTTCAGGTTCATCGGATCGAGCGAAAGTCGTCCGACTCAATGTCCCGAGCCGTGACTGCAGAAAACAAATGAAGGCATCCGATATTAGCTAATGAAGTGTCAGGGACAGAATTACGCCTCTGCAGGTGGTTATTAACCATGAATAATTAACAGTTGGAGTAACAAACCCAGGAGCGAGCGTCGTACGTGTAGTTCTCTCATGGAAGGAAAATGAGCGCCCTGCACCTCACTGACATCCTGCTGGTTTGTAATTTATCCACAGAGAGCAATTAAACATGTGGCGTCTTGTGTTGGGAGGCCCGCTGAATAAAAGTGGCTCCGTGTGTTACCCAGTGGCCACACACTGATATCCAGACATGCATTTAACATAACACAATCTGTTGATTTTCATATTCAAATGAAACTTTTCAATTAAAAAAGGAGCTGAAACAAACAGCTAATTATCTGATTATCAGATTAAACTTTCATTTTCTATGATTTCCAGTCGTTTATGGGGAAAAGACGCTGGGATTTCCTCTATTTCTCTGTTTTCTATGATTCTAAATTGAGTATAGACGTCACCATGGACGCTGGGATCTGATTATAGTCATTTCTCACCATTTTCTGACACGATGATCAGAACGTTGTGTCGGAGAGCGGGTTAAAAACTAAAAACAACCGAGGAGGATGTGACTCACCCCGTTAAACGTCTCCTTTCTGCAGGAGACACAGCAACATCTGGAGCCAAGAACAAACTGTTGTGCAGGGACAAAGACAGGAAACCAAAACAATGAGCTGAAGGGTTTGAAGCTTCAAAGTAAAGTGGCTGGAGACAGAAAGGCTAAACTGAGAAGAGTGAATTTCATCAACAGACGGACTCACAGGCTGCGCGGGGTTCGGAGGACGGTGAAACCTCAGAGTCCAAACTTCAACTAAACCAAACAAGAAAACCAAATAACAACAGGAAGCAAAACTGAAGCATTAAAGACCATGAGGAGCAAAACCCAGAGGAACAGGAAGTGACGCCAGAGAGCACATGACTGAACACAGGTGAGGGGGCGGGGCAGCCAATCACAGGAGCAGGAACCAGGACACAGACAGGAAGTAAACCAAGCAACAGCACAGGATTTCAAAGTAAAAGCTAAATGAATAAACTTAGTCCCTGCAAGTGAGAAACAAGTTCAAACGCTGAGAATTAAGAAACTAGTCCAACACAAAGTCTCACTAAGATAATTAAAAAGTTCATACAGCTGAAAAATAAGTTTAAAACAAGCAACAAACAACCTGCCTGAGGAGATTCCCCTTTATGTGATGTTATCTTCCTATTGCTTCGATTCTTTTAACTGTATTTAATTAGGTTCATGCATTCATTCTTTTTATTTGTGTTAACTCATTTTTTACGTGACGCTGGCTACTTTTATTTCTTAATTGTTTTTATCGATGTGAATGCATTTCTGTCAGTATCCTGCATCTGCTCTGTAATCCTTGTTTTTAAAGGTGACATGTGAATAAAGTTGTTCTTCCATTTTTAATTTAAATATATTCATTGGTGCAGTGTATGTTTATCCAAATGCCATCGTCGGTCAATGGCAGTGTTTCTATGCGGGATATTTCGGCTTAATCTCGGGATATTGGGAGAAAGAGGAAATGCTGATTTAATGATGTATATCAGCGTTTCTCTACTGAATGTACTTTTGATGACTTGGCGCCTGATTGCAAACGCACTTGTCACAGATAAGAACAATAAATCTCTCTTGAATCTCAACTGCATCGGAAGAAAACCAAACAAAGAAGAGATTAAGCGACAATGAAAATAATTGTCTTATAACAAAAACCAACGAAAACACTTTTCGGTTAACTTGCCGACCATCTTGTGCCGTTCCCGCTCAGCTATCTCTGGACGCCACGCAGAGAGACTGAGCGGAATAATTAATAGACCAATGTATTCTGCTGAAATTCTGCTAATTACTCAGCTCTGTTTCCATCAGCTTGCTTTTGTGTAATAATCCGATTAGGGGGGCTTAGCCATGCTATAAACCCACAAACACACACTGACCGTATACACTGTACACAGCTTTCAAAAACTCAGCCAAATATTCACTTATGTGGGGGAGCGACTGTTTTGACATTTCAAGGATTGTATTTTTTTTAAAATTTTTTTCTGACCTGCAGCAAAAAGCCAAAGTGGATTAAGATTTGTTTAGCATTTAAAAACAAATCTGAAATAAACGTCTTATCAAAGCCAGTATTTCTGCTTATGCTCTGAAATTTGAGTCCTCAGAAGCAGGAGTTTGAGGTTTATGTAAATGTCTGACGTGAAGCTTTTCTGAGAAAGAGCGCAGTGGGATTATTATCACCGAGTGTGCATCCAAAGTAAGTTTTTACTCAAGAGCAGAGAAAGTAAAACATCTTTCTCCTCTTTTCTGAAGGTGCCGTGTCTTCTTCCTCTCGTCCCTCGGAGCAGCAGAATGAGACAGCAGTGCTGCCATGCAAGGCCGGAGCCGCAGAGTTGCCCCCGTTAATAGCCGCTGTGAGATTAAGGGAGGGAGACAGGGCAGAGACAGCTCGTGAAGACGCAGAGCGAGGAGACGAGGGGAGAGAGGAGGGGGGAGCTAGGGGGCCAAAGAGCAGGGATACCCTCCTCCTTTAAAACCCTGAACCATAACTGTGGCTGACAGGGTTATGAAGCAATCAACACTGTAAAGAAGGATGTTTTGGTCCCCGTTCGTTGGTTTGGCTCCGGTAACAGCGTGCGCCAGGACTCATGGTGAAAAAGACAACTTGAACTGAATCAGACTACAGCTCATGGAAGTGTAGTTAGAAAATGTTGCATCTAGAATAAAACTGCAAACTGTGGTTATTTAACTCTCAGAAAATAATCGTGTGAGACGCTGTGATTTAGAGATGATGCCGTATGTTTATGAAAACAGAGTTGTGTCGGCACAGTGAGATCAATGTATGTTTGGCCCCGGGCGGAGTCCACTCCGGCTGGATGGGCTGAATAATTTTTGCCATCACAACCCACAGAAGATCGATAATCGCTGCTGCTGCCTCGCTCATCACCACAGCGGCTGCTGAGATGATTTTCTCACTGCTGCTGGGTCCAGTTTAGGTTAATTGCAGACTCAATTTTATATTTTCACCTATTTACGAATCTCTGTTTATATTCGGATGCAGAACTCTGTAGCGACCCCTGTGGTGTAGTTGCCACTTATATTGCAAGAACGATATTTAACCCTGTGATTATTTACTGACTAATCTTCACCTCAACACATCGTACAGCCGTCTACACAGACTGGTGTATTCAAGAGCCGAAGAATAATCCAAACCAACTTCGGTGTGGGAGTTGGCAGAAAATCAAGGTCGCACCCATCGCTCTGTGAAGTCCCTGAAAGACACGATGATCTGTTGGATTGAATCCGCCCCAGTCCAGCCCCCCCCCCCTCGTTGCGGTAACCTACAGAGTGCAGTGCATAAAGGTGACTGCACAGGGTGAGCTGCACAGCACACAGTGTGAAGCCCCTCCAAACAGATCGCCTTCACATAATCCATAAGGTCAAGAAATACCAGCTCGGAGAGGTGGCTAAGAGAACACTGAAGGATCCCATGATTGCTTTTTTAAAAAGCCCATTATTCACTGACATTGCCAGAATGACAATGTCCTTCATCTCCCCTCTTCAGATCAATACAAGAGCTTAACAGAGCATATTTCAAAACCCTGGCGCAGGGAAAATCTTCAGAGCGAAGACCCATCTCTTTGCAAAGCCCCAATTCTCCCGGCTGTCCCTGCGGCTTCCCTCCGAAAGCCTCGCTGCCGCCACAAGTGGAGCGGCATGACGACTGCCCTAATCACCGCGATGTGAGACCCTGTGAGTCACGGCTGATTCAATTGATCCCTTCAGGAGAGTCAATCCTGAGTCAGTGAGGCCGACGTGGGCAGCGGCTCCTGATTAATACCTCTGCTGGATGCGGCACAGCTGTCTAATTTACTGCCACAGAAATATAACGATCCCTCGCCACTCTGAAGAAACATATCAGCGATGCCGAGCACTCGCACACACTCACAGAGCGAGAGCAGGAAATGAGCTTTAACTTGACTGTTTCTCAATTTTGTCTCTTGTTCCCCTCTCAATGCATTTGTCTCTGAGTGTGTGTGTGTGTGTGTGTACGATGATGTGAAGTGAAAGCGAGGGGGGGACTGCGACAAATTCTAATTCAGCCCCTGCAGCAGCGCTTCTATCCCTGAGCTGCTTTATCTGTTGGATCACTCGTCTGAAGAGTTTTTAAAAAAAAAAAGGAGCTGCTGTAACAACATTGGAAAATTAAGAGATGGACAAGGAAAGAGATAAAAGGTTTATTTCATTGGAGGAGGAGGTGGAGGAGGAGGAGGAGGAGGGGGAGGAGAGGGAGGAGAGGTCTTGTTAGAGCAAATAGAAGTGTTGCACACAACCTCATAGTAAATCTGCACGATGCATTGGTCTGTGTGGAGGAATAAATGCATCATCCAGCAGATTGTTACAAGCGATTCAGTTGCTATTTGTTGTTTCTATGCAAAAAAATAATTTGTGGTGAAGTGAAAAAGAAGCTGCAGTCGTCTAATAATGAAACACAGTAACACACCGGTCTGACTCCACATGAATACAACACACACATTAATGTGTTGCTGTCGCCCGTCGAGGGACGAGCACTAAAAATGAACTGTGGCTAAAAATGCTGCGACATCGAGCTCAAATAAACTTAAATTAAATGAAAGAGTCGGGTCGTTATTTATAGAGAAACGTCTCTTTGTCTCTTTCCTTTTGCCTTTCGCTGCATTAACGTCAACTCTTATCTGAGAGGAACTGTTGAGTTTTAGTCCAAAGTCTTTTCAGTCGAGTTGACTCACTCCGTCAGTTCGTCTCGCAAGAAAAGTTCGCTCAATACTTTTGAATTTAAGTTCAAGTTTGACACGTAGATCTGAGCCACGGAGCAATTTCTTCTCCGACAGAGCTGACTTTTAAAAGATAAATTACTCACGATACAACTTCATCTTTGGAATCCTCTCTGCAGAATCAGGCTGAAGGAGCATTGTATCGAAATAGTTCACGGGAAATTGCAAACACGAAAGTTCATAAACCGTCTAGCACAAAAAGCTCAAAGTTAATGTATAAACTTAACGAGAAACTATCCGACGATGATGATTGTTCTTCTTCTGGAGTCTGACGTGTTTAAAGAAATTAGACCCATCCAACATGAAGTTAAGACTTATTACATTTTAAGGCCTTTTACTGGTTGAACTTATTATATTTCTTTTGCAGGACCTGAGCTGTTCATGTGTTGGAGGAGGGAATCCCTTTTCTCAAACCAAGCTCAACATATGAGAAATGGAAGTGACAAAAACTATAAGTTATGGTCTGGAGGTAAATCCCAGACGCTAGAAGAGAAAATGCCACATCACCGGGGAGAAGTCCCGACATCAGGGGGGAGATATTGTGTTAAAAAGTTTGAGTGTTTGTACGAGCTCAGGTACAGTATCACACACACACACACACACACACACACCTCTTAATCTCTCTCCCTGACGGTTATGAGAGTCCCAGCGAGACGACTCGACAGTAGAGTGTCCACTCGTGACCTCTCAGCTGACGTGAGGGAGGCTGACAGCCCGGCCCAGCTCAGGGCGGCGGCGAGGCCACAGGGGCATTCTGGGAAGAGCCCGGGCTTTTTTCCTGAGTGCTTAACGTCGATACGAGCGGAGCTGCTTACTGTTACACTTCACTCCATCACACCCTGTTTCTGACACGGTTCATGCTCAGCACTTTTTCTGGCGATGGGGATCCAGTTTATTTATCACGTCTGTTACTCGCGGATGAGACCGTCATTGCCTTCACATGCACATTAACTATCTCAGTGATCACAGCCTCCGTGTTTAATGTTCAGTCTCCTGATGCTAGAAAAGCTCATTCATTAAACCATAAATATTTTAGATAAGGAATCCCAAGGCCTTGTAGAGACGATGACTCAACCGCCATGTATCCGTCTCTGTTTTTCTCGATAAGTCATTTTTGAAATTCTTGTGTAATATCGACCGGAGACCGCAAACAAAAGCAAACCACGTGTTTCCACGTCCTGCCAAATACAACCTCGACAAAGTTCAGCAGCCACATTGTAGAAAACACACTCTCTATACACTTCTTGCTTCTGTCAGTCCATGACTGTGACCGCCGCCCCTCAGAAAGCAGCCAGCTGATGAGGTCTGTTTGCTCCAAAGCCCCCAAACCCTGTGTACCCCCCCTGTATGGGGTCTCTCTCTCTGTGTGAACCCCCGGCGGCCGGCGTACCCTTCTCCTTCACGGTGAAGAACATGACAGCAGAGAGGTCGGACGAGGGCGGCGGCATCTTCATGACAGCAGCTTTGAATTATTCACGGAGAGAGCTTCGGAGATGCAACTGAAATACTCTGGCTTTCTAATGTTGCGTAACTTTGTTTACAAGGTCAGGGGCACCGTGGTGGAGCTGCGACGCAAAAATCAAAACACAGGTGAATGTAGAGCTGAGATGTAGGTCAGCGGGACGGAGAGAGAGCCATGTAGTAAAACCAGGCTCTGCAGCAGGCGGCGATTAAAACATCACACTGGAGCTGCAGGAAGATTTATTTAGTTTAAAATCTGAACAACTTAGTCTTAACACGTGTTCTTCATTGTTTCAGCTGCTCCTCTGCGAGCTTCATTTATTCAAAGGCCTTTAAAAGCAGCAGCAGCAGCCAACATCCGTCCAGTTAAATCATATTCAGAGTAAATGGAATTGAGGCGCTGGTTGAATCTTTTTTTGCCTCAGACTAACTGACCTGAGTCAGACACACTCCATTAGCTAATTATTCCCCTGTAAATGACGAATGCAGAAGTCAGGAGGGGAAGTCCCCGCATGAATACTAAAAAGGATTTTTCCCGTACGGGTGTGAGTGGTGGGTTTAACAACCTATAGTGAGAAAGAAGAGGAGGGAATAAGCTGTGCTGTTCGAAGATGATCATGAAGAGATAATGACGAATCAAACAATAACGGCGGGAAGTGGGAGTGAGACGTCATCTCACAGGAGGAGAAACTTTAACCCTTGTTCTGCGTCTCTGGGAGTGAACGATAAATCACTTCACCGTCACACACCGCAGCGTCTCTACCAATCCTGCAGCTCACTGAGGACATGGCTGTAAATACCATTACACCAGGGATTCAGGCGTTAACAGCAACAACACTGAACAAGCTGAAGCCGTGCTTCACAAGACAAATTTTACAAATCCTAGAAGTTTCTTCAACAACAAGCTGTTTTTTTTAAGCGAAGCATCAAGAACCACAAAGTGTTTCCTGTAAAATCGGTGAAAATGCCAAAAAAAAAAAAAAAGAAAACTCCCTAAATCACAATGTTAAAGTGAAAAAACTAATCCTGGATCTGTGCTTCTCTCACACATATCACACCCAAGTTTCATGGAAACCCGTCGAGTCGTTTTAATGGAAGAGTCAAACATCAGAACGACAGAACTGAAACATGAAGGGGAGACTAAACGCTGAGAATCTGAGCGTTTCCCTTTTCTTCTGTGTGAAGAGCAAACATTGGCACAGAAATAATTGCACAGTGATCGAGAGCCTCTCGCTGTGATGAATAGTCCTGCTGCACTCATCATGTTAATGTGAGACGTCTGACGCACGCTCGCTCGCCTGTTGCAGGGCACGACGCCCGACAGCCGGAGACACGACTTAAATTCCCTTTCTTTGTTTTTTTTGGGGTGAAACTTCATCAAACAGGAACTTCCTTAAGTGTGATGTCTGTTCTGCTGAAAACTTTTGTGTTATGACCTGAAATAAACAGCAGTGGTTCAGATTCGGGTTTTTTTTCATCATCTTGGTTTCTTGCCCTCACGTCCTCATCACAGTCTCTCCCTGGTTCACACAAGGGTCACATCATTGTTCCAACATAATCTCATAAGACTGCGATGTCTGTATCTATGAGAAAATATTTGAACCACCCAACTAGTCGGTGACCCCGTTTTTTCTATTTCCTCGCCAAAGCCAGCGCTTGCCCGCGTTTGGCACTCGGCGGGCGAGAGACTGGTGCAGCATCAAAGCTTTAAATCCCTCCTGGAGGAAACATGAAAGCAAATACATGAAAACGCTTTGTAAGAGCAGCCTCCAAAACAGCTACAGGGAATCAGACCTGGGAATGTGGAAGAGCTGCAGAATGACTGTGCAGAAACAGTCGGCTACAGTTTGATTAGTATGAGAGAGCGGGATCATTTTTAACTTTACCTTTTTTCTGTAAAGTCTACAAATTTGTAAAAACCAGAAATACCTCTCTGTGGACCTCGGACCTCTGATTATTTGTTTCCAGCAAACTCATCCTGAAATTATAATGGAACTTGATGTTATGCTTCTAAAAGCCTGAATCTGAAGTGGATCATCATGGTTGATGAAGGAAATATATCTTATTTTAAGAAATAATTATCATTCAAACACATCCCTGTTCAGACACTGAGCTTTCAGACTCGAGTCAAGCAAAGAAATGATTTGATTCGAGTTTGTTCAGATTCTTTCTCCCTTTGAACATCAGAAAAGGGAAATGATTTCAGGGCGAGGACTGACCCGTGTGTCTGGGGAACGGGAAGCTGTCTTGGATAATGAGTATTGGCTGAAGTCGCTGGAGTGTAAACCCAGATCCAATGAAAAGCAGGTTACAGACACGCAAACATTACACACGTGATAAAAGAAGCTTCCAGGATCCGCTTCCATACGATGACATGAGGTTTTTATTTGTGTGGTTTTCTCATGAGCATGAGCATGACCTCTGATATAACCACTACTGTAACGAGTTAGCTGTGCCTGCTAACTGTTAATTGATTGGAATTCCTAATTAATTGGAAGTGCTCTGATTGATCATTCTCTCTGCTTCCTCTATAATCAGCTCAGAATGAACCGTCCCTCTGTTACACTCACAAACCAGTGGGACGATATCAAACCAGTGACACGCTACAACATTTTGTGGCTTTGCAAACTTTTCTTCTTTACTTTTCTCCAGAGAAGCAAAGAGAACGATCAGGCGCTGGACAGCCTGTACACCAACCCAGTAACATTACAGCAGAGAGAGAAAGGCCTGCAGCAGCACTGACCTGTGCTGCACCCTGAGCACTTAATGGTTTGATAAGTCTGAGATAAAATGCACAGCCAGCTGTTCTCAAATAACTCCACCATCTTGAAATGTGCTCTCCTGATTCTCCTGATGCCCGAGAACTCAGAGAGCTCAGGTGGTCTGAGGATTCGAGCTGCAGGAAGTTCAGAGTCACGCTGGAGGTTTTCGGGAAAACTAAGGCCTTGTCTGCTTTACAGCTGATATTTCTAAACGAGAAGAAATGTGATTCGTCAAATACCAGAGAACAAGTATTGGGCCAGGCAGAAGCTGTGACGTGCACCGTTTTACATGTGCACACAGAAACCAGAGTCTTTTATGCGTTTGTAAAAATCGAGTGACATAAAATGTTTCTGCTCAAACGCAGAGGGAAAATATTGCTATCAGAATATCTGCATCACCAGCCGAGCGTCAGAGAGCTCAGGTGGTCCGAGGGTTTGATATCAGCTGCAGAGACTTCAGTTATTCGTCTGATGCATCACAGATAATAAGAATATTGAGCCACAGAAGGGAAATAAGTGTACAAGACAAACTGTGGTTAATATTACAAGCAGCGTTTCACCAGGCGCAGAGATTTTTAAGATGACAAAACCTCCAGAGAGCA
Organism: Paralichthys olivaceus; assembly: GCF_024713975.1. Taxonomy (NCBI): domain Eukaryota; kingdom Metazoa; phylum Chordata; class Actinopteri; order Pleuronectiformes; family Paralichthyidae; genus Paralichthys; species Paralichthys olivaceus. The sequence continues at coordinate 2,976,270 of NC_091115.1, forward strand.
CAACGGTTAGAAAAGCAATGACTAGCAGAGTAAAACCATCCTGTTAATGACACATCACACTCTCTTAACTGTTGAAGGAACAAAACATAATCAAGGCAGTAATAAGCTGCAGAACCACTAACGAGATGTCACGGACAGCGAATGCAAAAAGCATTTCTCTCTCTAATCTGTCACAAAAACATACCAGCAAAAAAAAACAAAAAAAAACAACCCTGTTGGCTTTTCTATTCCGCCAACTTCAGATCAACGAAATGAAGCCGCTACGTCCACTGGCTGTAATACAGTTGGAGAAAGTACCGATTCCAATTTCACAACTTGTTAGACTGCGGTAAATTGTTTCCATGCTTGGCAAGTGGCCTGAGCCATTAGGCCGCAAGTGCAGAGAGAGAACGCGCTGAGATGTGTGTTGGTGCTTACCTGCAGTGGACGGCAGGGACGACGTGTGTCCGGCGGCGTGGAGAGAAAACACAAGAGGGATGATTACGTTAGGATCACATGGTTAAATACAGAGACACATGGATTCATATCACGACTCTCATCCTGGATGTTTGTCCTGGTCGATAAGAACACGGATTGCTTTAGAAGATGCTGTTTAATGTATATTCAAGTTGCTCTGTGGATGTTCTCAGAGGAATAAACTCCCTGGAGGTAATTATCTATCAAATGATATCATGGTGGTGCCACGGACGCCTCGCTTTTCTATTACAGGCCCTACGCCTGAGGAAAGCGCTCAGAACACAGAAACCATGTCAATGAATTATTCCACTTCTCTAATTTCACTGGTAATGATTTTTTTTTTTAGAGAGCAGCATGGAGGAGAATCCAGAGATTTCACTGTTAGCAATGTATTTACTTTTCTTAGAGCAGGAAATGTGCTACAGACAAACACACATCAGGTTTATTAAAACTCCTCGTGCAAATAGTATATATAAATATACACATATAGTGTGTGATATTTGAGAAATGAAAAATGTAACTTTGATAAAGTAATGAAAAATCATGTGGCTGCACAAAACAACACTGTGGACATTTGTATCCAGGTTTCAGTCTCGGTGTCGTCGTTACACAACCGAAATGTGTGTAACCTATTCGGTCTCAAGGGTTCACACCCCCTGGTGGCAGTGGAATGCCTACACGCAACATGCATGAGCTTGTTCACGGCAAAACGTACCGAGAATTAACAAAGTTACACAGCCGGAAGAAGTTTTGACTCACTAGCACCAGAGTTTTCACGAACAGTGAGAGATAAACAAAGCACAGATGAAGGTTTATTGTGTGATCAGTCCGGTGTCGTGGTTTAAAAGTGGATTCGCTCAGAAATGGCCGCCGATCTTTGCGTCAGTTGAGGACAGTTAACACCTCACAGGGGAGAACTTAACACGGGCACACAGTCTGAGTGCAACAGTATTGTCGGGAGTTTGACCGTCAGATGAACTGCTGCATCAGTCGGTCCCAAAGAGATGTTAATAAGTTCACCTCTGTAATATTCAACACTCCTGCATTTTAATGAGCAGCCTGACAGGAAAGGGTACGGAGAGCTCACTGCTTAGGAATTGGTGGAGGGTGAGGGGGGGGGGGTGAGGGGGGTGGGGTTCTTGGTGCTGCGGCGCAGATGTAAACAGACGATGGGTGTCAGACTGTCAGGAGTGAAGCACGTAGAAATCCCCCCCCCCCCCCCCCCCGGTACGTTTCCATGCCCAATTATCTCCCCAGGAAAAAAAATGACATTTACTTGACTCCCGGCGGAAACAGAAAGTAGCAAGGAGACAGGCCCGAGAGGAGACTTGCATACTAAGTAAAAAAAAAACTGGAAGTGCAGAGGAGGCACCTTAATAAATCAGCCGGAGAAGGTCAAAGATTTACTTGTCGGAAGTGCAGTTTTAGGAGGTCAGCTGAACCGAGACCGGGGGACGGAGTCAGAGCTTTTAAAAAATCAGTCGACACATGTTGAAGTCAGAAGCTGAAGGTTCATCTCGTCAGGAGAGCTCTCTATCCATTTCTCGATGAGGCGCGGAAATATTCTGCTCTTTTATAGAAAGTGAACGGAAGAGAAGACAAAATGACAGATCTCACAGGACGGGATTATCACAGCGGAATGGATGTTCAGACTTTAACATCAACATGTTCGGTGCTGACTCAGTGAAACTGGAGTTAAATGTCAAACCTACACGAGAGATAGTAAAAGAAAACAGAGTCAGAGAAGTTGTAGGAGAAATTTAAATGTTTGTCCTTTTCCACCCGTGTGTGAGGTTTGATATCAACTCGTCTTCATGACGACTCACAGTCACACACGTTCATTCAGACATCAGGGGCAATTCAGAGTTCAGTGTCTCGGCCAAGGACACTCCAGCATGCGCGTTGTCGGGGATCGAACCATTAACTTCCCAGTTATTGGGCAAACCGTTCGACCGCATGAGCATAAAGATTAAATAAAGATGGATGATGCGTTTCCACTTTCCACTGAGATGTTAAATACAAGAACAGAATAGATTAGAATAGAATAGAAAAGAATAGAATTACTCAAACACAACAAAACTAGAATGGTGCTCAGTATCAACATGAAAGTTAAAAACAACACATCACACAGTTTAAACAACCTAACGTAGTTTAAGTATTATGGGGTACAGCTACTCAACCGTGAAATTATATATTATTTTCAATATGTTGGTTTGGCTGGTTTCTGAATTCTCATCATGAATCTGCTCTCTGGGTTTTATCTCCTCTCTCTCTGAGATTCCTTGACGGAGACCAAAGAAAATAAAATGCGTAATTTGTGACAGTGACGTGGTCTTGATGAAAACCCAGGGCTGCTGTCGTCCTGACGGAGACAAGCAGCAGAGACCTCCTCTCTACTGTAGGTACTGAGTGTGTGTGTGTGTGTGTGTGTGTGTGTGTGTGTGTGTTTCCTGTGGCTTTCTGTGTGCGGTTGCGTCTTTTTTTTTTTTTTTCCAAGAGCAAAGAATGACAACCATGACCCGACCTCACCCTGCAAGCTGACAACATGATTCACACTCACTGCTGATGAGTGAATTTGGCAGATTTCCCCCCAAACTGTGTAAAATACCTCCAGACAACCTCCACTCCTCAGTGGAGCGCCGCAGCCGCAGCGGTTACAAAGCCAACAGCTCTCTCCTTGAATCAGGGCGTCGATATGACGAGGACGAATCCAGGGAGAGCAGAGAGGTCACGGTGCGTCAGATTTATACTGAGCCGAGGCGGCGGTGGGTGAGAGAGGTGGTGTTTACACTGCATTTCTCTCTCTCTCTCTGTTCTTGACTGTTTTTACATCATTGTCTCTGTTGAGGATGTTTTCATCCACATTTGTTTGTGGACGAAATGGAAGGTGGAAGGATGTGGGATTGGTCGGGGAAGAACCCGCCATCGTCTATCTCATCCTGCTGCCATTTCATAATGATTACATGAAGTGAGTATTTTGCTGCGTGGAGCTCCGCTCTCCCTGCTGCCGCTCTCTCTCCCTCACAAACACATTGACCCTTCTGTCACAGCTGGACTGGCCGTCGGCAGCATCGGGAGAAGCCCTGCTGTGTTGATCGGCCTGTAGAGCGTCCAAAAGAATCCATAAAGTTTGGAATGCCCTCGGCTGCCACGCACAGCTCTGCATAATATTGGTGGTTTCCTCTTTTGCTGCGCGGACCCCCACGGCGCCTGTCGATTTCCGAGGAAACGCCGCCCTTTGTTAAATATTTGTTTTCTGCTGCCGAGCGTGGAAACTGTTGCTCACAAGTAAATGAGATAATCTGTGTTTTTTGTAATTCAGAAGAACATATCTGAAAGGTGGGTTGTTTAAATATCAACCCCATTCTTCTGCTGTGGCCGGACTCAAACCCCCTGTGAGGTAATGTCACTCCCGCTGTAACGAGTCAGCGCGAGCGTGACAGCCTCATCCGACCCGAGGCCACGCCACTGTAGCCGCGGCTGCTGTAATTGAGCTTGTTAGCCGGAGCTGAGCAGAGATAAAGGGACGCTGCGGTCAGTGTGAGGCCGGCTGGGACATCACGGACGCAGGATCCTGAGCCGCCCGGGCTTCTGAACCGGTCCCACGCCTCACTGAGCTCAGAGAGAGAGAGAGGGAGGGGGAGAGAGAGAGAGAGAGAGAGAGACGCCAACTAAATGTACATTTTGGGGCTAAATGTTGTTTTTTCAAAGTGGAACCTTGCCGCAGTTCATCAAGCTGAGGCTAGTAAACTAGAAATACTGCACTGTGGTCTCATGCCTCCATCTTCATCATCTTCATCATCCTCCTCCTCATCAAGCTCCTCATCATCATCTTCATCATCATCATCCTCATCTTTCTACTCATCATCAACATCCTCCTCCTCTCCATCAAGCTCCTCCTCATCATCTTCATCCTCATCGTTCTACTCCTCATCATCACCATCCTCATCAAGCTCCTCATCATCATCTACATCATCCTCATCTTTCTACTCATCATCAACATCCTCCTCCTCCCCATCAAGCTCCTCCTCCTCCTCATCATCTTCATCATCACCATCCTCATCAACCTCATCCTCATCATCATCTACATCATCCTCCTCATCGTTCTACTCCTCATCATCATTAACATCCTCATCAAGCTCATCCTCATCCTCATCTACATCATCCTCCTCATCCTCATCGTTCTACTCCTCATCATCATTAACATCCTCATCCGCATCATCCACCTCCTCATCATCATCCGCATCGTCATCATCCTCATCAGGCTTCTCCTCGTCCTCATCCTCAACATCACCGTCATCCTCCTCCTCATCATCATGGCGCTCATTATAATCCTCCTCCTCCTCCTCCTCCTCCTCCTCCTCACTCGTCGGCTCTGTGCTGTAGCTGTGGACACGTGTGATCGCTGCCAGTTGCCCAGAGGTAGTAATCACACTGACTCACATGTGATATTGATCACAGACTGCGTGCGCAGCATCACCAGTCGAGTCAATGACACAGTCCACGTACAGTCGGCAGGGGGACGTTGATCGCCAGCGTGTCCGTCATTATTTCATCCAGACGTCACGTTACTGTCGACCCTCCATTAGAATTAAACCTCAACGTTACAGCCTCCGCAGCATCACTGCTGCAGGAGCAGGCTCTTTATGCTACATGAATTTTCACTGCATTGTGAAAAGTGCCAGAATTATATTGGTGTTTTTGTGCGTTACAACCGAGCCCGTCTGCTCTGCTGTGCAGTGATTCGAGAGAGTTTTTCTGATTGCAGCATCCAAAGCAAACACTGCCTCTGAGCACCAGATCGAGAGAAGAGGTTCCGACCCTCTTGAATTCAAAGCACTGCCCCAGATCATCAGCGGGGGGTGAAATTCAATCAGAGCCACAGGGTGAGAAGAGGAAGAGGTGAAGAACAACAGAGAAAACCTCGTATTAAAGGATAAGCTCACGTTTAGTTTCCAACAACACACACATGCCTCCACACGTACACTAAAGGGGTCAGTACCTCTTCATTAGCAGTATTACACAAAAACTACTAAATGGATTACCATGACACTTGGTGGAAGGATGGGACAGCGGCCAAGAGAGAACTAATACTTTTCTGGAGCAGATCCAGGAAGTGTTTTAGTTTCTTTAAGATTGCGAGAGAAGAACATTAACCTTGGCTGAGGTTCGTTCTCTCCTAGCACCTCTTCTGGTTGGTGACTGTAACGAATCCTTTTTAAAGTTAATGTCAATGCGTGTGTTACAGTAAAATCACAAACTGTTGCTCCTCTGCAGTTCAGCAAGTGTGAACTTCTCACTGAGAAAGACTAAATGTGCAAGACACACACTTGATTCTATGATTCATCCTGTTGATGCCACAAATAGGCTTCAGCTGATATTTAGAATATGTTTAAAATTGTGTGAGGAAGATTTATGTAAGCAGCTCGTACAGAGAAAAGAAATCGTTGCAAATAATATTTAAATCTATCATCGTTTTGAAATGGAGGTGAGCGTTAATTAAAATGTTCCACAAGATAAAACATCTACACTAAAACAATGAAATACTAACAATGGACGCTCATCTTGCAGCCGTCAACCAAGTACAGATCTTTTCAGATTCATCCTCAGAGCATCACGTCGACCTCCGTCATCTTCTGCGTGTTTTTCCCTCTAAACCCTCGTCCAAACGTTACAGGTCAGTTGCCAGCCGACCTCGTTCAAAACTGCAAGGAAGTGCAGACATTACATCGGCCCTGACCCCGGCTCCCCCCCGCCCCCCAGACACAATCCATCCTGAGGTTAGAATACTGAAGATGATGATGAGCCGTTCATCTTCTGCGTCACACGTGAAATCCTCCATACGTCCTTGGACTGTTTGTCTCCCTGAGTTCTGGCTTAATTCATTATAATGCAGCTCAGTGTGTGTGTGTCTGTGTGTGTGTGTGTGTGTGTGTGTGTGTGTGTGTGTGTGTGTGTGTGTGTGTTATGTAAGAGACGTGCCGCAAACAGAGGCCGAGTCATGCTTTAAAAAAAGATTACGTGTGTCTGAGGCGTTGAAGTAAAGCAGTGGAGCGGAGGACTGTGTATTTTTTATTTGTGTTTCATACAGATTGGCTTTGCGTTCTTGTTTCTCGGTTCAAGGTTTTTAAAAATGGACGCAGATGCCATATATGGTTCATTCTGGTTTCAGTAAGACACTGGACGAAAAGACAAAGTCGTACAACGGTCGACGTCCCGATGGGTTGACACTTGGTTTAAAGACTGAAAACGAGAAGCGTCTCCTTCCAAACGTGAATGAAATTAGTAAGAAAAAAAATAAAAAATGAATGTATTTAATTGCACTTGATGATTGTTTTCACAAATAAACTTCAATTTGGTCTCAGGCCAAAGTTTAATTTGTGTTTTTTCGTCTCTCTCATTAAACTTTAACCTGTTCAGCTCAATCAATGTGTTGTTTCTGCCTCTGGAGCAGCTCTAACACATTCCTCCTTAATTCTTCCTGCACCTACAAACCTCTAAATATTGAACACAACTTCTAATCTCCATTAAACTGTTCATAAATACAGACATATCCTCATAGGGCTCGGAACTACCCATAATTCATCACATCTGTGACTCACTGTGGGAGGAGGGCTCTGTCCATGCGTGTAGCTCGCGTGCTCCGACTTTAATCAGAGAATCCGCCGGGTCGTCTTCATGCCAGCGGGAGGTCGTGTCGAGGAGAAAATTAATTTCAAGTTACACCGTGTCTGGAAAAAATCAGAGACTAAGTTCCGATGTTCACGTGTAATTACATGATGTAACGTGTGTGTGTGTGTTTCTATCCTTGTGAGGACCAGTTCTGTCCATGGAATGTCAATGCCTCTTCTAAAGGTTCATCGCCTCTGTTTGTCCGTCCCTCAGCAGGACCACACTGAAATGACTGAATCGATTTTTTTTTTTGGAAACTCGGTGGAAAGGTGACGTCCGGGCCAGAAAAGACTCTGAGACTTTTGGAGCTTATTCGATTGAAGGTGGGGGGGGGGGTGGATCTGAGATGTCTTTTTTCATTTCTGTGAATTGAGGTCAAAGTCAGGGTCAGAGGTTTCTGCTCAACAACTATTTCTGATGAATAAGGTCTGAGTGTTTTCTGACCCGATGTCCTCACAGGAAGAGACATTCGTACACGTTGGTGTTTGTGTGTCGACGGGATTAAACCTGTCCCTGTCGTAACAGTCTATTCCCTGAAGATAACATTCAATTAAATATATTGCTGTTAAGCTGGAACTAAGCATTTCCATAAAATATATCAAATGCATACACGTCTCTCTTGGACAAATTATTTTTCTTATTGGTATTTTAACTGTGTCTCCTGCAGTACCTTTAATCACAGTTGATAAAGTTTTTTATATATAGCATAAAGATTTCCTTCCGCCCGCTCTGCCACCTCGTCGCACTGCTGAAGTTTCGACGACTCCGGTGGCGGATGCGACACTTTACGATGTAAACCATGACCCGGGTCGCCTCTAAACTTCTTCTTCAGCGTTGGCTGGGCCTCAAATTAAGGAGCAGTAACAGGCCCATAAATTTGAAGGGAATCGGAGCGAAAGGTGCAGAGAGGAAGAGTAGCTGCTGGGTTTTATCTCCTGGGAGCGGTGGCTGTGTTTCCTGAGGCGATCAGACCGTGACACCGCTGTGGTGCCACATTAAAATTCCCCCGGACAGCGGTGGACAATCGAAGACACCAGTTGATGAACGAAGCTTCACTCTGTCCCACTTTTGAATTCGATAACTGGCAGTTTCTCGCCCTCCCAGCCTCAGACTGCTGTGACGACTCCCCCACACTCACTTAATTGCCCTGAATCTTAGCACTGTTTTTCTGTCACCATGGAAACATGATCAAATGTGCAGCAGATCAAGACAAAGAGAAAGAGCTGGTTTAAATGATCCGTACTTTAACATGATACTGCCGCTCTATGAGGGACATGCATCACTGAACGTTGTTTGAAGTCAAAGTAGAGACGGACGAAGTCACGGCCAAAGAGGCTAAAGGCGACAAAATTATCACTGGGTGTGAGCACCGTTGAAAAAATAAACATAAAACATATATAATATCAGTCTGGTCATTTTTTGACTTTGTTAATAAACTTAATTTTGTATTTTTTTACTTTTCATTTTCTTTATGTATATTTGTTTTCCTTTGAGTTAATGTGTGAGAGAAGATTTCTCTGCTCATCGACCTCAGTGTGAATTACTCGAGCTCATGTGAGCGTCGATAAATATCATCAACGCTCGGTAAAATGTTTGTTTTCCTTTTGTTGGTTTATTGATGAGAAAATCAATAAAATATCATTAGAAAAACAAATAAACTAATAAATGAAGTAACACTGTGTGTGTCTGTGTGTGTGTGTGTGGTTACTAACTGACTGTAACACCCAGAAACACAAAATTAACTGAATTTAATGTTACACACTAACGCTGATGTTTTCAGAAACCCTGATATTTTAAACGACAGCCGATCTTTCCTGCTCCGTGTTACTTTGATTTTTCCACCGTGGTGGACATTGATTAGCCAGAGGAGCCTGAACCGACATTGTTGTGCAGCCCTGCAGCAGAGGCCCCTCGGGTTACACTGTGAGAGGGAGCCTGTCAATTACACTTACGCCATTTACAACCGCATGAGCTGCTGAACCACGAGGGGGGCTGAAGTACCTGTGGGTTCATGTGAGCGCTCGGTGCAGTGACAGCATGTGACAACACACAGCGTGACAGCTGCTCGTGTGTGGAACAACCACACGTTTCCTCCGGGCTCCGTGTTTATTTTCAGCTCGATGTCGATAACTTGCTGTGGTCAGCAGAGTTTGTGTGTGTGTGTGCGTGTGTGTGTGTGTGTGTGTGTGTGTGTGTGTGTGTCCTCCCTGGATGACAACACAACCTACTGATCTTTAAAAAGAATGATCAGATTGACTTTAATGTTGGAGCTTGAATGAAAAAGGTGTGAAACACTCAGCTCTCATTTGTCCTGAAATCACAAGCAAACGGTCAGAAATGCACTGACAGCTACAAAACTAAAGCTGTTTTCAAGAACTCTGGAAAATAGACGGAAAATTAAACAAACCAACAAAGAAACCGACAAACATCATTGACGGAGGTAACGACCCATTCTCCTGTTTGTATAATCAAGTTAAAATCTTGTGTTTATGCAGCTGATGTTAATTTAGCTTTTGAAAAAGAAACCACCGCAGTTCTACCAAAACCTAATCAAATATAAGTTTTAAAGAAAATGCATTTGATATTTTCTATTTCAGAGTCATCAACGACGGCCTTGTTTGCAGATTTCAACCACAGACAACATATTAGTTTTTATTCTCCTCTGAAACACCGGGTCTTTCTGAAGAGTGACAGTTTGATCGCGTGGCTCTGACCTCTCCTGTCACCTGATTTGTCCGCCCGGCCGCCCGTCCTCTCAATTCTCTCCTCCCTCTTCTCTCATCTCCTGAGAGTCTTCCTCATTTTCATCAAGGAGGAGGCAGAAATGTGTTTTCCCTTCCCTTGTGACTGAGCAGAGTGGTAATGGAGAGCAGGCTCTTTGCAGAATGACTTAGCGTTAAAAAGAAAGCGGTTGATTTTCCTTTTGAATAAAATGTGAGAATGATTCAGCTTTCATTAAAGCAACAGTTTACACGTCCAGCAGAGGATCAGCTGCAGAAGGGTTTCTGTCCAGCTGATGAATCCAGAGTCCCGAGGGAACCCGCAGGTTTCTGAGGCGTTTAATGGTCCGCTCTGTTTAACAGTTCATTTCTGTCACTTTACTGTTTGGTGCTCGACGGGCAGGGAACAGTGGGTTTTACAGCTTGTTTTTCCTGCTGCGGCCAGAAAACAATAAGAGGAGCGAAGCTGTAAAACTGTAAAACACTGACAATCTGAAGGAGACAAGTTCAGAAGATAATTAATATGTAAATATGAAGTCAGGTAAACAATAGTGGGTAATATAGGCACTAGTTTTTCAAAGGATCCACAGAGATCCATGCTTCATGTGGTCATAGTCAGTGTGACCGTGGTCCACGATGCTTTGTATGTAACTGTCCTGAATTAATGATGGAGCAGGAGCCCTGTCGTTTATCATCTTCCTCTCTTCTAAAAGCCAATAAGACGAAGGGTTCTCCACGACGTGCTCTAATCCCACTTGTGAAAATCCATCTTTATCTGCATTGGCTGTACCCGAGGCCGTACTTCAGTTATAAGACCCAATACCTTAGATAAGGGCATTAGCAGGAGATTTCTTAACAGGCTGTAGAATCTGTTAAGAAACACGTGGGAGGAAACTTCCACAGGAGCCGGTGAAAAACCTTGAGTACACGCAACCTGCAGAGACTCACAGTGTTATCCAGTAAGAAAATTAATATTTCATGTTATTTTATCTGTTAAAAGCGAGGATATTCTCTTTTTAAATGAACCTCCACCGATTCCCTCCTGCCTCCCTGCCAATGATTGGGTCTTTCCATGGCTACCATCTTAATTTGTTGCCTCTTCTTCTTGTTTGCTAGGTTTCCTGCGATTATTTCGACTTTCATGCAGCTTGTTGAAAGGGTCCAGCAAATACCGTGCAGTACATAATTAGGCGGTCGCGTTGCAATGTGGCCTGTGGTGCATTTTCACTCTCTGACAATGAAATGTGTGGCAACAGGGAGCCGCGGCAATACGAAGTAAGAAATGCAGGAAGTAAAGAGGAAGCGTCGAGCTGCTGCAGAGTCTCCGCTGAATGCAGATGTCTCAGCTGCGTTTCAGAACGACAAGTCCAGTTCAGTTGATGTATGACAGACGGGGTCTTTCACGGCTGTGGAGACAGTCAATAAAAGACCAGCAGGGAAATTACAGCAGGGGCAGCGAGGTCCATTACCTTAACAGATGTCCAGCACTTCCTCATCACTCTCCCTTTCCCCCTGTTTCCTCCTGTGTATACGTTTCGCACGTTCACTCGCACATTCATTCCCGACCGATAAGAAGCCGCTCTGTGTTTCCGTGGAGAGCAGCCTCCCTGAGCCCACGTGCCGATAAGGGCTGTGATTATTCATTTGTGTCAGAGATCTACAGCCTGGAGATAAGTCGGGGCCCACGGCAGCAATGGAGGGCCTCAGAGAGGGGAGATAATGGAGCCACTGACCCCTGTAGTATGCTAGACTCAACCACTCGCCTGCTCCCACTCGGCTTTCTTTCACTGGGCTTATCTGCTGGGAGTAGCACAGCGTTGCGTGCCTATCTTACTGTACCAGCTTGGCAGCGAGCCCGCACGTCGATGTCGGTCCCCAAGGTACAAAAGCCTGAGAGTTTGTGTGAAGGAACCAAGAGGGAGCGGGAAGCACGGAGCGAGGAAGGAGTAGATAATCTGGCACATGGCTCATGTTTAAGAACTGTGGATCTGGAAACGAGAGGGAGGGTATACGTAGCTTTCTCCCCAGGTCCTGTTTCCCTGAGGGTTACTGAGCAAGAGGAAGAATATCGTCAGGTCCCAAAATGAATAGATAATAAATAAAACACGTTCCACATTCAATCCAGTTTCAGATTCATTTTCTAACAACCTGCATGTGTCTGGATGTGGAGGAAACCCACAGAAACAAGGGGAGAACACCTCCACTTAAGAAAATGCTGCTCATAAGACAACGTCCAAAATGATTCTGCAAAATAAGAATGCAGTATTTCCCTCCTACATTGGTTCTTAATACAAAGACCTGATAAACATAATAATGAAATTAAAACTTGGACTTTTTCTCACAGCGCTAAATCCAAAAACCCAAAATAAGCCAACTTCAACAGTTTGATTTTCTCTGACTCCTGACGCAGCTGCACCTGCTGTGCACCGAGCGAAGCCACGTCTGGCTGATTTTAGTCAAATGAACATTAATCTCATCCACCTGGAGGCAGCGAGTCAGTGCAGCTCCTGCAGGAGCCCAGCTGAGAGGTCTAATCACATGCTTCAAGGAGATTCTTCCAGCCAACACAGAAACAACCTTATAAACGACCTCTCGTGCACTTGAGCCGTGTTTACCGTTTGCACCGAGCCGCTGGACGCGGAAGACGCCAAAGTGTCCATGTTCTCTGAATTAAATCCGACACGTGCAGCATACAGATCGCCTCATTAGCCTCTGATTTATGTCAGTGTGGTAGAACGTTACCTCTGAGGATAATTGCTCTATCCGTTGACGAGAACAAGGAAAGTGAAAGTTGTGTTTTGTGGCTGGAAACAAAATGTGCATTAGTAAAAATTGTACGAGCACATCCCCCACCCACCCACACCCCCACACACACACACACAGGCATCCTACGGTAGCTGCAGCGACACACTCCTCCAGACGGGGTTGGTCTCATGTTTATAGGCTAGACGCAGCTGGAAGCACAGTTTTCTGCATACAACACAAAAAACTGCATCTGCATCATCTCAGGCAGCTTTTGGGGAATCCTGCACCGCAGCTCTACGGCAGACGCACAAACTCTGCATGGATGGTTATTATTTGTCGTATCACAATCAATTATAGTCCCGTTCTAGTAGTCTGTGTAGGTTAAGCTCATTTACTTGCATTTGCATTCGACCTCCATTTTTTTTTTTTTTTTTAATTTCCACAAAATGCAACAAGTGTCTGTGACCTACTCAAACAAATATGTCATCCGTGTAATTCCAAAACCACTCCGCGATTTTGTTTAACAAACGCAAATGTCAAGATCGGCTTGGAGTGAACCGGAGAAGAGCAGCGCTTGCCATTCACAGCGGAGATGGCACGCATGCTTAATCAGGTGTGAGTGTCGCTGAGCGCGGAGGAAGCGTCATCTCAAGAACTGGCCTTGGGGCAAGTGTTCTGGTCAATTAGGGAATTAGAGGTGTCAGGCAGGGTCGCGGCGCTCATTTATTCATGAGGCTCTCAGGAGCCGCTGGGTCTGGACGGTGAGGCCCGTGGCGGTGGCGGTTGTTGAATGTTGTGTCTCTGTTCCACATTCATCCAGCGGGGAGGCAGCCGCTTTTACTACTGGTCGGGTGGGTTATTCTCTCGGACTATTCTGAACGGCTCTCCACTGCATTGTTTAGAAAAAGAGCTCGGACCAACAGCTTGATGTCGTTTCTACTTCTCGAACTGTGTCCGTCCTCAACATGGACAGCCGGGACGTCCGGACCAGTTTCAAGGAATTGCTGAATTGTCCCAATCAGAGAGGAGATGAATTTTAAGAAACAGACGAGCTTACAATACAAGTATTTACTCATGTTAGTGGGGAAGGTATTTCTTATTAAATGGCTCCGTCCTCCATCCATAGGTGGAGGAAGCAGACGGTGATCTGCAGCGTCTCAGATCAACGAGCGAGTGCACCTTGTTTTGACAATGAGCCGACATAATAAAGTCCTCTCCAAACCAAACCTTCACCTTTGCTTAAAAGCTTGTCAGATCAAGTTTTACACTCTCCTTCTAACCTCCCACCTCTTAAAATAAACGCCGAAAGCTTTCTGTTTGTTCCAATCAGCTAAAAACATAAAGAAAAGCTCATTCATTTCACTCCTCTATTAAACTTTCAGCAGCGCATTATATTTTACAGCTTGTTTATTGTCTCACTTTTTGTGTTGGCACATATTCAATTATTCATTGACTCTTTATTTTCCCCATATAACATTTCCAGACACCACACTTTTAATTTGCATGCTCTGTGTGTGTGTGTGTGTGTGTGTGTGTAAGATACATTTCCACTATCTCCAAGTTTGGAGTCACCCAGATATGTGCACCCTGCCCATTGATACGCACGCTCAACGCATCACGAGTCCGTCTCAGTCAGTCATGATGATTCATCGTAGTTTTAAAGCATCAAATAAATAATTAAAACCAAACGTATAAGAAAAACACTTCAACAAACACCAGCGTGATAACAACTGCCTGAAATGACGAAACCATCTCACGCACGGACTTTTTACGTTTGGTCCATGTCCCGTCAACTAACAGTGAGGAGGCGTGGTTTAGGAAGCGATCGCTTTGGCTTCAGTTTTGTGGAAGCCGCCATGGCGCCCATCTTTGTACACTTTATGTTCTTAAGTGTAAAAAAAAAAAAACTTGCTGAACAAACTTTGAGGACTACAAAATGTTGCCATGGAAACAAACTATTTCAAAATGGGATCAATATCAGGATAAAGATGCCAAACTGCTCCACGAGTGTTCACGATCTATAAACCCTGGGATGAAATGTTAATTTTCTCAGTCACTTATATTCACCGTGACAGGAGAACTTCAGCATCTCCACAAACTATTTCTGGAGAATCTCCCTGAAGCGGAGCAGCATCGTTTCTATAATTCAAGACCACACACACACACATACACACACACACACACACATACACATACACACTCGCATACACACATTTTCTCTAATTGTCACGCTGGTTAAAGAACACAGGAGACGGAGATGTCATGACAGCGTGAGCATGAACTCTTATTGAGCTGCATGAATTTTACATGTTGACGCTGCAATTAATCCACATTTGCTCCGAGACATTTTGTCTATTTCTGTGCACGATGCCTCGTTCCCATAAAACAAATGGGAAATCCACCAGTGAAGTGTGAATATTTGAATATAAAATATTTGAATGTAGAAATGAGGAGCGATATCTTATATTAAGAACAGAACAGGAAATATCGCTGCGATATATAAAAGAGAACCTACATTTTAATTATTAAACTCTTACAAATGAAGCTTTTACGACTCAGTCGGACAAAAAAATTCAGTTGAAGCTTTCATCAGTGACAAAACAGTGACTGAGGCAGAAGTTCCTTTTTGTGGGAGTTGCAGCGTCTTGTCAGTCCGTCTGAGACAGAGGATCGTGTTGAGCTTCTCGTGTCAGACACTATTTTCTTTATGGGGTCTCTGATGTTCGTCTCGCTGCTCCTGCTGAAACTCTCTGATGCCTTTATTCATCAGCGTCTGCACACGCTGGTTTAAATTGGACAGTGATACGCTCATCAGTCACTTTTCATCAGCCCTGACATGTTGTCTCTGACATCACCGAGCGACCGGCCTGCCGATGCACGTCTGCCGACCGATCGAGGTGCAGCTCAGTAGTCCTGACTACAGCCTGACACGCACACGCGCTCTCTCTCTCTCCATCTGCATTGCACTCTCATAATTAGTCAACACAATCTGTGCCCAATATGAGCTGCATTTAATGTCACCGGCCTCCCACACACGTGTACACACACATGTTCTGTGATAGTGTTGTTACACAACCAGGCATGTACACACACACACTTCACACACTAACAAGCCCAAGTGATCTCAACACGTCTTATTTAGTCTTTAATTCGATCTTAATTTATAAAACTGATGAGTTGTTAGGGGCCGTTTTGGATTTAGCATCTCAAAAAATTACAAAAGCTCCAAGATTTCAAGGAGACGCCTCAAAAACAAAAACAACCTCACCTCAATTCACAGAAGACAACAAAAAACAGCAGATCCCTAAATGAACAGAATGAACGTTTGTCCTTGTTTTCTTGACGTGAACAACAAGACCTGATGAGTTGGGGTTGCTGGGACTCAACGAGACGCCTGCTCGGTGCGTCTCATTTACACAGTTCTCCTCCTGCGCAGATCCCTTTACACGCTCCCGTGAACGGTTTGCTGTGATTTTGCGGGGACGAGGACAGACAGTATTCTGACGGGGCGGACCTCTCACGGAGAATGAAAAATAAGCTGTCTCCTAGGGCCATCCCCTCGGCACTTGGTGTTTACTGCCTTGTTTATTTCTCTTGGCTGCTGATGTCCCAGCAATAAGCCCACAAGGTGCACTTCAGGCCCGGGACACTCCAGCCAATTGGAAACTCCAAATCCCCGGTACAGTGGAGTCTGTCTCCTCTTACATTATGTTTCATCGAGTGTGACCCAGCGGAGCCATACAGGGACGTACGTTAAGCGAGAACAAGACCAGGAGGTATATTGTGTCTACTTTCCACACAGTTAAACTAACGGGTTCTTGGCAGCAGGACAGAGTTCAGGAGCAGAACAATACATCAGGGTGGGTTTACGTTTGGAGGAAGTCGTAGAGTCATTTCACGGAGATGGAGCAGATGAACAACACGTCCCCAGGAGCTCAAGATGAGTGTGTGGAGGACGGTTTATGTAACTTAAATCTGCATGTTTTCTAATTAAGATTTTATGCAACATCCATTCTGTGCAAGAGGTAATATTTACCAGTTGTATATTTATGGGTTTGTGTCTTTGGTCAAATTTTAAACTTGTTTTTCCTTTTTATCTAAATTTGTACAGTTATTTCAGAAGCAGGAATTCTTTCTCTTGTACGATGACGGTAAAGGATTTCTGTTCTATTCTATTGTGTTCGATGTATAGTTTCATGTTTAGTTCTCTTGTCCACATGTGAGTCCTGTGTAAGAGATTTCCACGTAAATTATTGGTCTGACCTAAGAATTTCATTATCCTGATTAATAGTTTGTATTACACAACATTAATGAGTTAATCTTTGCTCTTCAAATGTCTTTCTGCTTCCTCTTCAGGTCTGACTTGTGTCTTACGTGCTTATTTCTTGATATTTTTGTCTAAATCCATGAGTCACAGAAATTTTAATCCCTTTGTCAGTAAACTCTTTATTTCACTGAAGTGTAATTGTTGCATTATCCCGTCTGATTAGCTCATTTGTTTTTCTAACCAGGGAAGCTATCGCCAAAGAGCCTTCAAACACCAGAAGCTTTAAGAAGGAACGAGATGTAGGAGGTGATTCAGTAACCGGGCTCCCGAGGCTTAACTCAACCAAAAAGATAGTTTCTGCCTGCAGAGAGATATTTGTATAACTTCGTCTCACACTTGTCACTCGTGTTGCTGCTGTAAACATTTGCTCCCGGTCGTCATTTCAAACATATTTCCACTTTGTTTCTGCTCCTGTTTTACCCTCGGTCGTCTCACTGCAGCTCCTGGTTTCTGGCTCCGTCTCTGCCCACCTGCAGCTCGGTGTTTTCTCTCTCCAGTCCTCCCCTCGCCTCCCTTCACCTCCCTCTCTCCCAGAGGAGTGCGCTCGCTGCGAGCTGCCATCCATCAGGCTTGTCATTGGTCGCTCCGGGGCGGTTGGCGAGGACTGCGTGGGACTCGGCTCATTTCCCTGCTCTGATTATCCCGGGCTCCTCTGCGAGAACAGGGCCCTGGCACTCAGGCCTTTGCCGCCTCTTCCTCCTCTTCCTCCTCCTCCTCCTCTTCTTCTTCTTCCTCTTCTCACTTCTCCTTTGTCTTCCTCCATTCACCCCACCCCCTCAGTCAGTGCAATCATTGTCCTCCTCACTTTCCTCCTGATCTTCTCACCTCTCCACTTCCCTTATTGATCCGCAGGTATGACGCACATCACGTCTGCACTGTGCCGATGTGTGAATACATGAACGCACGGAGAATCTGCTCCGGGTTCGCGATGGAAGCAGGAACGCCACAGTTTCACAAGAGACAAGAGGAACAGAAGTATTTAAAGAGCTTTCACAGGCAGCATGGGATTCCCCGGCGGTTTAACAGTTATCGCCGTTTCAACACAGAAACTGTTAAAAGATTTTCCTGGAGAGTTTTGACAGTTAAATAAGTGTCGCTGCAAGGTCCTGCTGCGAGTGGCAGAGAACCTACACCATTGTTTCACTGTCTGTGAAAGTGGAGACAGACAAAGTTCCTCTGATACATCTCAGTGGACGCTGGTTTGAAGCCAAGTTCAGACGTGTTGTTCGCCCTAAAAATAGAAGAATCCTCCTGAACTGGACATTTCAGTTTCCTTCAAATGTTTTTTTGCAGACATCAGATAAATGTGGCAGAAGTCTGTTTCCTGATGGAGGATTACCAAATAATATGCAATCATATGAAACCATTTTTTGACTCCATTTCTGAGATACACGGCTTTTATTTTGTGTCTCAGCTTCGTCCTGTGTCGTTTGATGTCCAGTGTGAAAGGGGCCGCGTCCAAAAAATCGGTGCCTTTTGAGATATTTGTCGGGCATGGGCGTGAAATGGGGAGAAATAAACTGTGAAGACACGCAGCAAAGGGTCGGGTTAGAAATGAACCTGCAGCCGCACATCACACACAGAGAAACCAGGACACGGCAACACAATGCGTCATACTCACACAAAACATGTGGGCCGGGCCGTATCTGACCAATCATCTGCCAGCGTTCCTCGAGCCAGTCAGAGTTTCAACATCATTCTGCCTTTCAAACGTACGCAACCCGCCCCCTCGCCGTCACCACGGGGGAGACTAAACGGAGAATTTCCATCAACCACCTGCTGCTCCACCGCCATCAGCAGGAACCCTCAGAGGGAACCAGTCCTTCCTCCTGTCTTCACGTCACACACGACATGATGAGACAAAGACCGAAAGTAAAATTCAAAACAAAACGCAGCGTTTGACAAAGCGTGACCCTCTCTGTGCTGGAAACAGGCAGCACTGGTGAACGGAACCAGGGGAGTTTCCTTTTTTTCTGCAGCTTTTCGAGTGTTTCACGCCGCCCTGACAGCCCCGGCTCCCTGCAGGCTCGGCCAAAACGCCGCCTCACACGGCGACCGAGGAAGTTGATTTGCCCCAGCTGCTCCCGGGCACTGGCTGGCCTACTTTCAAACCCCGTCTGAATAACCAACAGGCTGAACTCGTGTGGCTTTCCTTCACCTCCCATCCTGATGTAGCCGCCGTGTCTTCAGCCCCCCCCACCCCCCAGACAAGAATCCACCGCATCACCTAAAACACGTCCTCGTTGTCTACTGGACCATTTACACCCGGCTGAGGTCACGACCCCATCTGTGGCTGAATCACAACCACGTGTACAGCAGGCCGCAGTGGTCATGTGGGCCACTTCAGAGGCTGCAGCTTGTCTGTGGCCCACAAGGCAGCGAGGGGCAGCATGCGTCAGTGCTTTAACTGCACTGTAAAACAAACAGACACAAAACTCATTTCACCAACACTGAACAAACATTTCCTGCAGAACAGATGAAACTTACGGAGCCTTCATTTCACGAGCCTCTGATCCTGATTAAAGGAGAATTAATACACAGTTTGTTTACTTTTCTCTTTTCAGAGCACGCCATGTGAAGGTACTTTCAATCTCAATGATTTATCGGTGATACGTATGAGTCCAGTGACCCCTGCTCTAGATGCACTCAATCAAAAAAGGACACATATCAAGACTGAGTCCTTTGGAATCTCATTTCATTCTCATTTCTGCAGCTGCTGGTTCTTTCACACTGAGAAAAACCAATTAGGTGGTTTGGAAACCTAATTACGATGCATCCCTGATGTCTGGATCCAACAGGGAGAACAACAACAGCTACATAAACACACCGGTGAGATTATAAATGTCATCGAGGCCTCGGATTGTTTCAAGATGCATCAGGAGAAGGGAGATCAGCACTGAAGGAAAAACCCTGGAAATGGACGGACAGGTTTTTTTTTTTTATTATGTCACGTTTTATGTAACCAGCCTCTTACAAACAAATAACTGTTGCTCACAAAGCCACAGTTGATTTTTTAAAAATGCTGTCTCACAAAAAGACACGACACGATGCTGGGACTGCAACAGAAGCAGCAGGGGCATAGCAACCGGCTCGTTCATGTGCAGCTATGACATGTGGGTTGGATGATGGGTGACTGAGTGGGAGTATGACAGCGAAGTCAGTGCTACTCAACACTGTTATTGTTTCCAAACACCTCCTGTGTAGGCCCGTGGCACCGTCAGAAATTGCTGAAATTCGTTTCTGCCTCTCTCTTTTCTCCTGGTCCAGCTGCTCTGGAGGAAATTACGTTGATATATGCTTTATGAAACGTTCTATCTGCAGCTGTGTTGCGGAGGAAAATTGCCTCAGAGAAAAACCTCAGTCGGCTACAGGTGAATTAAAAAGAGATGAATGGCGTGTGGGGAAGCAGGAACAGGGGCTGATGGGTGATCTATCCTGACTGAAGTTTAAATATAGGAATATAAAAGTTGCAGAGCAGGCAGGGGACCGGGTTCAGGTGCACCAACTTTTTGCACTTAATGAAAAGTCTGGTGATGCTCTGTATTTATCATTTATTGATTTTTTAAAGATATTTTGCCTTAATTGACAGGACAGTAAGCACGAAATAGGGAGAGAGAATGGGGGGAGGCAGGCAGCGAAGGGCCGGGTCGGAATCGAACCCGCAGCTGCTGCAGGAGGACTCAAACCTCAATTAGTACATTCTATTGCCCACAAATCCTAAAAACCTCGTTGACCCGGGCGTCGTCACAACAAACACCTAAAACTCTCAAAAATAGAGACATGAACCACGATCCTCCACCGTCTCAAACTAAAATTAAATACCAAACCGAATCCACTGAACTTCAAACATTCACACCAGCACCGTTTCTGTTTGGGATCAAAACGAGTATTTATGCTTTTGATAAGCCTTCGAGGAAAAGCCTCCGAGCGCGAGACTGAGACCTTCTCGTCTGTCATCTCGCACACAGGCTGAGAACCGTCTTTGAATGTGACTGAAGTACATCTTCAATTAATCCTGTTGTACAGATTTCTCTACAGACAAACAGAAAAGAAAACCAGACGCCTGCTTGTTTGTTTTTTATTATGAAAAAAGGTGATCAAAGCCGATTCTTTGAGTCTCTGTCATTTTTTTCCCGTGGAGGGATTCGTGTTTATTTCCCCGGGCGGTGCCGAACGCACGTTAGGCTGTTTTTATATCCGAGGCTATACTTCAGTGATTAATGGTGCCGGCTGCAAAACGTCTGACGGAGCAGTATCTGTTAAAGGCTCACGCACAAATGAGCACGCACAATAACGACGACAACAAAGAGAGGCTGACACTTGGGACAGTCTGACAACGAGGGCAGAAAGTCTGGTCCCACAGACTTATTGTGATGCTAAACAACACACACACACACACACAAAATGATGACAAACTTTAAAAGTTTTACAAGTAGAGCAGGGATGTGAAAGGGGGAACGGTTATTTTTACGAGCTTGGAAATAAGCAGCGAGGTTTTCAGGTAGAATCATTCTCCTCCGTCGATCTCACGGTAAACTGTCCTCTGTGTATAATTTATTCTGTCTCATCACATTATGTGTCTCCTGTTTCAACTTTCTGACAGCTCGCTATCCACTCTCATATTATTTAGGACTGGTCCGCTCGCCGTCTTCTGTCTGCGGTGATGCCAATGGGACACGCTGTCATTATCTGGTCTCCAAGAGGAGGGAGGACTGAAGACAGGCAGCTTCAAGGGTCCATCATGTTTTAAGACATGAATTTTATCTGTTTTATTGATAAATAAGCATGAAGCATCACAGCATAAGATATTTACTTGATACCCAAATGCATTCATAGGCACATAAGTACACATCACAAACAGTATTTATTGCTTGACATTATTTTTAGGGCTTTTCTCTGCGTGAGCTGAGACAAAATAAAGAATAAAATCTCCCAGCGAGGGAAATCCCTGCTATCCGCCACACACAGCATCTGCAATCACTAACACTCGCTAACCTCGGGAATGAAGTTTCTAAACACATCCATATATCACCCGTGATGCACTAAAACATGGATGAGCCCGACGGTTCCCGAGGAGAACTTACAGCGGGGGCTCTCCATCAGGCTCGCTCTGTTACCCCATGAGGACACGAGGATTTATGCAGCGAAGAAGCCGCTCAGAACGACAGCAGCAGAAGAACTGTCGGGCAGAGAAGAACCCCGGAGAGCGAGCCGACCAGAGGCAGGAGAAGAGTTCGGGACGGGGAGCGGGGGGGGGGTTCCTGGGAAATGAAGGCACGATTGATGCTTCCGGGGCAATTTCACAGCTCTCGACTTCCAGCAGAGTGGGAGCGAAAGAAGAAGAGAGAAAGAGGACGACTGTCGACTTTTCCAGATTCACACTTAGAAATACTTCAGGAAGTGAACCTGAGTTTCCTTAAAATGTAAAAATCTGCTGCAGAATTAAAAAGCAAAGAGGAGGGATTAAATAGTTTAACGACAGAGATTCACAGCGAGACTCTCGTCTTTAAAGATGTTTCAGCTTCTTGGCCACTGAAGCATCTGATAATTATGTTTTGGCTGCACAGTAAATCTATTTCTTTCTGTTCCTGGCATGTATTGGTTCTGCATTCATTTCTATTTGATATGAAAAGTAATTAACACACACTAGCTTGAGGTGAGTAATTGATTGGACACATGCAAAAGAAAAATATCTAGAAATAATAAATAATGTGTTTTGGGACATGTCCCATCTGGTAACATGGAGGAGGCAGGATTTATGGCCTATACTACAGCCAACCACCAGGGGGCCTCACTTTTCGACAAAACATTTATTCTGTATCCGGACAAAACATCACCTCTCGTGAAGATTTCTAAGACGACCTTGTGATTTATCTTTTTCTTTCGACTACGCTCTCACGCGTAGAACGAGAATAAAAACGGTCCCTCGTGTTCGCTGTCACATTTTATGCATACTCACATTGACTCAGTCTGACTCATGCATTTAAACTGAGCTCTCACGGAGCAAAATGCAGGTCAGGACGAGAGAGATGCTGCCGCCGCCGCCCCCCTGATGATGATACATTCATGGGTGAAAATATGCCAAGAGAACAAACAGTATTTTGGATTTCACGGCACTGGGCAGCCTCTGGGACGTAATGATGGATTGTGGGTGCTGGTGAGATTGAGTATCCGCTCTGGGAATTGTGGGAAAATGTTCTCTGCGCTGAAGCCTGAGGATTATCTACTTTGAATGTGCTGGAGCAGGATTGGCGTCGTGCAGCTGCCTGGTGTAGGTGTGCATTAGCATAGGTGAATGAGTTCCTGGATGAATAAACTTGGCATCGCAGGATCTGCACGAGCAACGGTCTGGGCTCTTAATGACGGCCGGGCTCCCATATTTAAGCTGTTTACCACAGTGGGAGAATTTCTCCTGCTGATAAATGAACATGTTATTAAATGATGATGATGTTGTTGCTGCTGCTGCTGCTGACGGACCAGATTCTGTGAGTTACACAAGCTGTCTTTGTTACACACGGGTGCAGCAACAGCAACAACAACAGGTGAGTGATAATGCAGCAGTTTCTTCGTGTGTGTGCTCTCTACCTTTGTCAAGACCTTTGCAGCTTTAGGTTTGAGTTAAAGGATTTAAGACTGAAGACATTTTAGGAAAGTGAGGATTATAACAACCCATGTATCAGATTTCTGAGGTCAATCCTGATATCGACATTGATTTAACATCCATCCTGAGGGATCCGATCAGCACTAAGTTCATCTGCTCTCCACAAATTGTTGAAATCTTCATCTCCACAGCTTCGCTCCACATTCATTCATTCATTCAGTCCCTCTTGTCAGAAGATGTACGTGTGTATTTGCATATAGAGGGAAGTGGTCACAGGAGACCGGACATTTTAAAACCGGGTGTGAACAGACAAACCGACCACTTGTGATGGGATCACTCAGGACAGATGTTAACACCAGGACCGAACAGGGCGACAGCAGGAAGCCTCACATGCACGATCTCTAAACTCCACCAGCTCCTTCTCATCCAGTCACATCCTGACACACTCAAGAGTCTGGGCTTCAAGAAAAGTCTCCTTCTTATGTGAAGCACCTAATTCATTGCAGTGCGTCCATGCTGTTGTACTTCCTGCCAGATTCTAACCACCAAACTCTGTTCCTCTGTTCACACAACGAATCTAATTTTATTCAGGATCGTTACAAAAGACTTTGAGGGCCGCAGGCAAAAAGGAGCAGAACCAAACACCTGACACCAAATCATATCGTTCTGATCTCGGGGGAGCTCCAATCTCCGTCATTTCTCTTTAAGTCTTTTCTGATTTAAATCTAATATATTAAAACTTTCATCTGGCTTCGATGTTGTGCTTCATTGGTGCATGATCTGGTTTGAAACAGTCAGTAATGTGATTTAGAACTTGTTTTGTAGATTTAATAGGTTTGGATTCACAGCTCGGCTAAACCTCAAATCCACAGATCAGCCTCAACAATGCAACGTCTTTCTGATTAGAAAGCAAAGAACAAATCTTCATTCTTCTATTCGGTTCTGCTGGACGGATTATTACAGCTTGGAACAAACACTGGACAAAATCCACATGAAGACTGTTTGCAGGGATTTTGTTTTTGTCTTTGACGAGTAAACACACCAGACAACACATGGGACGACCGGTCAGTAAAGAACTGGAGTTCTACTGGTCAACAAACACACAAATCCTGTGAGAACAAAACAAACACTGACTGGAACCAGCAGCTTCCTCTGCTTGAAGCAGGATGGAGTTCGGCCGAGATCCTTGATGAAGATGAGATATATAAACCTCCAGGCGGATCAGGATGTGAGGGAACGACACACAACCGACTTGATGTCGCAAACAACTTTATAAGGAGCTTCTGGATCTGAAGATTTAAGATTATAATCTCAACACGTCACACACCGTGTCATATAATCCCTTCTAGTTTCAGAGCAGACGTCCAATCTGACAAAGACACTGAAAATATCCATGTCTGCATTAGTTCTATAAATATTTATTCTCTTTAAAGGTCACTCCGAGGTTTTACGGTTGAGATTAGAAATAGAGGTTTATTGCTGTAGTCAGTGACCGCTCCCACAGGTGCAGCGATACAATACAAACAGGCTGAAGTGACTGTGTGTGTCTGTGTGTATCCGGACACCTGTTGTGCGCCTGTGTCGGCCTGCACGCCTGCACCGAGTCGGTTATTGGTGGTGAATCAGAGGAGCGATGATGCAACCTGTCTAAACAATACGTCTCTGTCTGTCTGTCACGTCGGCCGGTGGACCACACGATGACGCAAAGCAGGTTCAACCAGCCGGTGGTGGAGTAAACACATAAAGGAAAACCTCAGAGGGTAATCACAGCCTGTCATCGTATAATTCACATGTATTACAACACACAATGTAAACAGAGAAAACCAGCTCGGCAACAGACGCCACAACGACAGAGGAGGAGCGCTGGGTCGAATATTAGTTTGAGTGTTTACCCTGTTTCACTTTCAGCTTCGCTAAATGAAGCGCTGGTGGACTTCATGCAGCACTTCCTGTTCTAAAGCACATTTTCAAAACCAGAGTTACAAAGAAAGAAATTAAAATCTAAACACAAAGATAACAATTCACAGAAAAGCCAGATGTGCAATAAAACAAATGCTGCGGACATCTGGAACTTTTCCTATCAGCCTCCTGTTAAAATGTGATTCACCATGACTGAGTGGGCGTGTTGATGTTCTGAACTCAAAGAGACATCTACTCGTCATGTCTCCTGCTGCTCCACCCAGGCTGAACGTTCTGAACATTCATGTTGCTGTGAACATCTGACCCAGACCATCTCCTGCTGCGTTCTTCAGATGTGAAAGAAAAACTGCGGAAAATTCCCAGACCCACTTTCATTTCTGAAATTCAGAGAGTCCTACTTTTCTACTGATTTCATCATCCTCTTAATTCCCTCTGCACCTTCTCCTTCCCCTTGTTTACCTCCAGCTGGACGTGATCAATACCCACAGCATGAGCACCACATTAATCAATTCATCACCTCCAGCACTGCATTCACAACATGAAGACAAGACGAGAGGTGCAACTTAACATCATGACACGACCTGCAGATTTCCCACCTTGGAAAAAAATAATAAAACGTTGCCTGGAGGCAGCGGAAGCAGCCCGGTTTATTTTTGGAGACATTTCAGCCGAGTAAACACAAATCACACCGATTTTTCTTTAGCTCTCCTGTCACAGAACAGGGAACCCTGGTTTAAACCAATCTCCCACACAGAAACACCAGGTTTAGCGGCATCTTAAAAAGATTTCTTCAAGCTCCATTCAGCAGCTGATCAGAGTTTTCTCATTTAAAATATAATAATGCTGCTCTTGTTAAAATAAGAATAAGTGGAGACGAGGCTGAGATGTCAATTGTCTTTGTGAAACACCGTTAGAGGATGAGGAGACGTGTCACAAAGGGGAACAGGTGACTGCAACAGCCATGCAATGATTACAGAAAGTTCTCCTTGCAGCTTTTCTTTTCAACGTCTGTCGTGTGGTGGTTATGAAATGCTTCATGTCAGTGGGAGGAAGTGTTCCTGCCTACACAACAGCACTGGACTAAATGGCTCCATCTTCAGGTGTGTCAAGTTGTGAGCGAAAGTCAAGAGTACGCCGCTGTCGCTGTTTCTCAAATGAGACGTCGTTGAGAAACAGTTTGTGTAACCGTGGGATTTAAAGATCGACAAAGAGAAACCAGCGAGGCTCCCTGTTATCACAGCAGACGAGATGAGTTGCCGTTTGCACTTGTTAAATTGGGATTAAGTCTGCAAACATAGGAGAACAGCAGAGGGAGGGTGCGTTCGAGTCCAGGTCTTCATCGCGAAAGGTAATCTCCTACACTCCACTACCCAGAATGCCGAGCATCCCAATCACTGTCGCTGTGGCACCAGATGGTTCTCCCCAGAGCAAGGGGCCTAATTTCCCATCACCACCTGGGAACAGCCAGAAACTGATCCTGCACTCACCCCTTGTTAATTAAATGCTGTAACGGCGTGTTGGGCAATAACACGCCACGCTGACACCCGAGGCTCGGCGAGCAGGAGGAGACGGACGTGCCCCGTGTGCAGGACGCTACATTTATCCGCCTCCACTTTACTGACCACTGCATCATTTTGTGGCTGCGCTCTGCCCCTGTCCTCGTCGTCTCTGGATGGACGACGCGTCTCAACTGTCTCCAACTGTACAAACATCCAGCCGAAGTAAACCTGGATAGAGGTGTCGCTGGTGACGTCAGAATAGAGCTGCAATTAATGATTATTTAAAATTAGCCATCTTTAATCAATCACTTAATCAGCCCTGTGAATTGCCGGCTGGTGATCAGCTTCCCAGAACCAACAGGTATTCAATTTATGATTTCATGAATGAGAGGAAAACTTTATTGTGATTTAAAATGTTCACAGAAAATCCGTCCTGTAGTAAAAAAACAATTCCACAATAACTGTGGCATCTAACTTCTCTAAACGAGCATCAGTTTTCTGACTGAAACCTCGCAGAGCAGACCGACTTCATATTTAGAAACTCTCCTCGGTGCTGTACGAGTGTTACACAAGCATTACACAATTCAGTGCAGGCTGCAGACAAACTGTGTGTTCACGGTTTAAGTCTGAGGATAAAACTGTGGAGAGCAGATCAAGCAGCACTGGCCACCGCCTGAAAGACATCGTCTGCGAGATGTTTTTATGAATCATCCAACTGGTGCAGCTACAAATGTTCAGCTCTTAATCCCCGTTTGATCCTTTAAAACCAAGTTCCTGCTGCTCGGCAACGCTCAAATTACAGCAGAATAAAGTGAAGAAAGCAGGTTTCTCCCTTTGACCGGATTCTTTTCCCGTCAGAAATATGTAATGAAGACGTGTGAATATAAATATGGACCATCATGTAAACAGGACGGACAGACGAGTGGAAGCTAAGCGATCCTGGTTTCACGATCGTGGTTTGTGGTGATCTGTTCTTACCGAGGCTGCGGGGAGACGTCAGCTAACTATCGGTGAGACACCGACAGGAAGACGTCCGATACAAACAGAAAACATAAACATTAAAGTCGTCAGATGCGGAACACCATCCACAGCGTGACATACTATACCTCATTCACCGAGTTGTTTAAACTGATTGCAATTAAATCTTCATTTGCAAATAAGCTGTGAGACAAGTCCACTGGTGTGAAAGTCAACAATCAAAAATGATCCAGGACCTTCTGACAAAGTGTCCACACTGTGTCCCGTCTGTTTTTGGAATCGTCAGTGTTTCCATATTCATTATTTTTTGTGGCTCCTTGAATAATACAGGTAATGATACGTCCTTGCTTCCCTCCGCTCGTTAGACATGTTTCACGAAGCGCTCAAGGTGAAATAAAAAACAAGTTTTGTAACCTGCTTGGTTAAATAAAGACCGTGAGTCAGTTTCCCAACATGGACGTTAAAGACACATGTCCTGACACTGCTGGCCCTCACATGTCAGTCAAACGCCGGCATTGGAAACACCCACTCACATACAAACAAACTCCACAGTAACGTCAGATTTCCTCCCCTGACTTCAAGTGCAGTGTGAGGAGGGAGTCAGACGTCAGCGGAGAGATAAGCATCTGTCGCTTTCATTCAGTGTCAGTCACTCACGCAGGACGCAGGAGACTGGATGGAGCTTGTTTCTGATCTCAACTCTATTCGTGCATAACAAACTTAAACTGCAGGAGTCTGTAGTAAGTGTTTAAAATAACACCGGGGCTGGATGATGAGCGTGGGGGGGGGGGCTGATTGATGCCGACGGCTTTTGAAAACATCTCACGTAGAGTTAAAGCGACGTCAGTCATCCGCTCGGCTGCAGGATTCCAGAGCACAAACTTTGAGTTTATTGTTGAAGTGATATGATTGAATCCTCCACTGGAGCGTTGTTACCTCACGGCTGATTTAACGAGGAGCTCACAATATGAAGAGGGCAGTGACTCAGTAGATTATTCTTCTCCTGACTGAACCGTTTAATGAGAGGCTGCATGAGGCGGCCATCTTGCAACATGTTGATTCTATAGCGAGAAGTCTTCCTCTTCAGTAGCATGAGAAAACTACGTTGAGCACAAACCTCCGCCAAGGCCCAGCAGTCCGCTTACATCCAATGGAGCCGCAACATTCATACAACTAAAATAACGCCCGTCCATACGAATATACACAACTGGACCACTCATGTTTCAATTGTAAAAGAAGTGAAAAACTATTTCTGTGTCCAAACCCTGAATCGAACCTGCTCATCATCGGAGAAAACAAAACCTCCACAGCAGAAACCGTTACAAACAGAAGTTACCAGACCTCAAAAAGCAATCGTGAAAGGAAAAAACATCCCCTGACTCAATCCACGAGTGAGAGAGGATGTGAGTGATTGAACCAACATCCTCATTCCTCCTTGAAATCAGAGTTACAGTAAGGCCGACGTTTCACAACCGATCGATAGCGTGACTCACACAGTCAAACAACTTCTGAGTTTCAGAATCACTCCATCGTTTGAGTCATTGTCCCGTTTTCTCAGAAGTCTGGATGTTTAAGTCTTATTATTAGAAAATGAGGTTTTATTGTGCAAAAAAATATATTGTCGTGGGATTGATTTCTTTTGAGCAACAAAAAATGCTTGAGCTTAAGATCTGAACAAAAACATCACGAGAGAAAACAGAACAACCACAGATCATAAGATTTAAGGACGGAAAGCACAAGACGCATCACCAGATTTTAGGTGCTGAGGTGTTGAACTGATCATAAAGTTGATGACAACTCAATAAAAATAATGAACAGCAACTTCAGTGTCTGAAATCATAAAATCTTCTTAATTTAAATATACAGCAATTCATAGATCAAGTAACTTAATGTCAATATCTGTTTTGGGGATCCAGTAGTTACTAAAAAATATTATGCAAATTAAACATTTAATAAAAAGAGCAGAGTATCACATAAAGGAATGCGACAGAAAACAATAGAATGTAATATAATCACAGTTATCTACAAATCATTCGAGCTGAAACTTGATTCTTTCTGTTTCCAAGTGCAGCAGAAATGAAAAACAAAGGACGAGGCCTCAGTGAATCAAAAGTGAAACCAATTCATTTGCATGAACTGACCCTATAAAGCATCGTGTCAGTGTCTCTGACATGAGTCTGACTTTACAGTTAAGCAGCGAAGAAACACAGGACGAGAGAACACAAACAAATTCAAAAGTCCCGAGAGGATTTCAGTGCTGAACCCAGTTTTGTACGACTGACAGACGACATCAAAACAACATGTCTCATCACAGGAGCCCAGTGAGTCTCCAGGTTGTGCGTCACATGTTGTTTGATCTCAAACCGCACAATCAGTCCGTTGTGACAGCGCAGCATTGTTGAGGTGAGACTGCACAAGGAACTTGTCAAACGCAAACCAACTCCATTGCCGAGCAGCCACCTGTTGTACAGTCATCGTCCACAGACACGTCTTTCATCACGGCCATGAGCAGCGTGTGAAAGAAACAGAGAAGAGATCGTACAAAGAAAAAAAGCCACAATCAGCATGAATCCACTGCTCTGATGTCTCATGCAGCTCCCACTCAAAGGTCTCTGATGATAATAGGACGCGGTCATCGCTGGAGCTAATGGATTAAAATCCTTTTTTTTTTAATTTCAGTGATTTGTCGTCTTCTTTCCAGAGCAGGTTTCACTTGCTGCAGGTTTCACTTACGTCTTTGCTGAGGGTGAAGCAAACGACTGACATGCTGACGTAGAAACCCGCTTTGTGTCACTGATCACGTCAAAGGAAAGCCACGGGTCTGAAAGTCCACAGGTCTTTTTATCTCGGGCCACACACACACCAATCTGATCACACACGCCGACCTGTGCTGCGGGTAACACAAATGAATGAGGGGATTTATCATCTTTGTTCTCTGCAGCTCCCTCGTGTTTCCCTCTTGCTAATTCCTAATCTTAATGACTAGCAGATAAGCACAAGTGTTAATTAAAGAGAGCTGCATGGTAATTATATCTCTGAGGGACCTGCACCAGCGTCTCCTCCCGACCACCACCTCCTCCATCCTGGTTTCTGCTCCCACACACACACACACACACACACACAACACAACATTAAGCATCCGACACTTCTCTCATTATCTCATCCTGACCCAGTGCTCTCACCTACTTCCTGACAATGGGAGGGGACGCACAGTCCAATGACAGTGGTAATAAAACCGCTGCTCCCTGTTTCCCACAGCGGGGTTATAGGAACTTGGAATCCCCCCCCCCACCTGTGAAATCAAAGCCAATATTTTCCACTAACTTGGAGGGAAACTGGAAACGGATGCAGCTCATAAAATTCATCTTGGTCTCAAAACACACTTCACATCACAATCACCAATCACTGCTGATAACAGGGGGGTGAAGGGTGAAGGGGGTGCAGCAGATTTCGGTTTCATGAAATTACAGTGGCATAAAAAAAAAAATCCATCACGACCATCTTGCCTGCCCGGGCGCTCGCGTTTCCACCAGAGCCACAGCAATCTGTCCGCTCATCTGCGAGTGCGCCCCGAGGAGGGGGAGGGACAGGCGGAAAATAATAACAGAACAGACAACAAAAGGCTTCGCCAGGATCGTGTGGGTATGAAGTTGAGCTTATTAAAAACCACAGTGGAAAACAAGTATGCAAACACCAAGCGCACCCACCCTCCTGCAGAAGACACAATAAAGTATGGTGTGAAAGACGGAGAGAGTAGACGGAGGAAGAACAGACACCCGCTGGTAATTTAATAGGCCAGACTATAGGAGGCCCTCCGGTTCCATTATGTTGTGTCATCTGTCCTGTGGAGGCTGCATCAGGTCCTCGGGGAAGGTCACAACAAATGACAGCTGTAATCATAATCAATGGGGATTCCACATTTAAACGCTTTGGGGAAAGATGACCGGGCGGTTTTATTTCTGACTGAGAGCGGAGGATCACACGCTGAATCCTTGTTGAGGCGAATCCGTCAGGAGAAGTCCAACTGTTACGCCGCTGGTGGCGAACTGAGGTGCACATGTTGTTTTGTGTAGGTTACAATTCTACAAATCCACAGTTTGGTTCAGATCTTGAATTTTTACACACGATTTGATTCCTACCTCCCTGATATTAGCTGCGTCGAACCCGCCGCTACAACCACGACCTCAAACAGACCACAGACCATGCAGATGATTCCTGTGTGCGTAGCAAGCGACGATACACAATTCGCTCATCATGAATTGAATGATGAGCGAATTGTGTGATCGTAGACGATATCGAGAGAAACTGCAAATGCAAGATATTCAGCACTAGTGCTTAAAAAGCTTTTATTTTCTTTCTTATTTATATAAGATTTATTTAATCTTTCATTTTATTGTATAGTTTTCACTCATGCCTCTGAAATACTTGACCCTATCTTTCTCCTCATCCTCACAGCACTTGGTTTTTGATTTGCTTTATCTTTCTCCTCATTAATTCTAATTATGATCATTGTCATGCACCAGAACACCAAAGCGAACGCTTGAATGTGAAATTGCACTACGCGATAAACATGATTCTGTTTCTCATTCGTTTCTTTCAGTTCCTGTTTACACCAACGATTCATCTCCACCTGTTGACAGTTAACTACACTGTAGGTGTGACTAGTTTCAGAATCAGAGCTGTTGAGGTTAATGCTGAACAATGAGAATCACTCTCATGCTCGGTGTTTTCCTCCTGTAATAATACATTTAAAGAAAGAAAAGCTTCCGCTCATTAGTCAGAGCGAAGACGGCGTCACCACCGGTCACTGGATCTGGTCGTCATGTGCTGCATTGTGTTTGGGAAATTTCCAACAAGAGAAACACGGTCTTTCACCAGAAGGATAAAACCTGCTCTCTCCCACCTTTGACTAAATATAGACTCATTCCTGGAACCACTCTACTACACAGAGACGCTGCAGACAAATGAGTGAATGTTTGATTAATATGCGATTGAGGATGGTTAATTATTCAACCCCAGGTCCAAGAATCCTATTTGAATTATGATATTTTAATGAGATGATATGGAGCCGCGTTAGCGTCTCCTCTACGACGTCTGATAGCTCACTTTTCCTTTTCGTGCCTTCCTAACTGTCACAGATGACATCATGCTGTTTCAGGGTGAGCGCAAAATTGTAGCCTCCTCTGCACCATCAGGAAATGATGCGATCCACGGAGGAGGAGGAGGAGGAGGAGGAGGAGGAGGGGGGATTGCACGCTCGGCTCCTCATCCTGTCTACAGACGACGAGCAGAGCTGTTCCTCAGCTCCAGTTTCAAGACAAAAGCAGTCATGTGTGGCGTTCATTTTCATCCCAGGCTAAATACCAACGTCAAATGAGGCGTTGTAAAAGGATGTTTGGGCTCTGGAAGATTAAAAAGGGTCAAAACGACCAGTTTGATCTGCAGAGCTGGAGCAATTACTGCAGGAATCAATGGAAGGGAAATATTTTGACTATCAGTTCATAGTTTTATGCATTTTTCAGAGCAAAGATTGCCAAACTAGTTTGATTTTCTCAGATGTCAGGATTTGCCCTTTTATCACCATTTCATATCACCCTGCCCGTTCTAAACCTGCCTGTTTGGAAAGCACTGTTTATAATTGACCTGTGGTGACGCTGGTTTTATTTCTGAAACTGTGAACGTGACCTGCAGTAACTCAGCCATGAGAAATAAAGACCTGCTGCTGAACCCTGAAGCCACATCCCCACCGCTGCACAAACAGCTGTTGGTTGAAGCTAGCTGCTGAAGAACATGTAACACGCTGCTGTCGTGGTCGACGAGGTCACGTAGGTTGATGAGTCCCAGCCGCTGCTCCACAGAGCGCTGGTCTTCTGTCTATGCAAACTTTAGCAATATTGAACATATCGCAAATCGCAAAGGATTTGCCACTGCTCCTTCTGGTACATTTGTAAATACAATAAAATGAGTGGTTCTCTGGAGAAGTGAAACACATTTTTCAGACATGCACTGAACTCCAGAGATCCTCCTGCTGCGCTGTGCACGTGTGAACGACAAACTCGGAGACCCGATTCTCCAGACATCCTCCGGAGGTCAAGTCTGAAAACAACTACACAGACTGAGACATTGTGAGGCCTCAGTTTGAATTCTGCTCAACTGCAAGTGTAGATGTCTTCTTTAGGGATTGTTGATGCACATAACAGAGACTTTGGATTACAGAAGAGAACCTGATGAGTTAGAAAAACCTGGATCCATGATTGGATTTCAAATCACATCATTTATAAGGAGAGAAGCTATGAGAGCTGTTTCAGGCGGCTTCTGGAACAATCGTTTCTGGTGTTTTTACAGAGGGACGTGTGCAAAATTCTTTTCAGACTGTTTTTTTTAGCATTTTTCTTTTTCACCTCGTAGGTGATGAAAGAAAATAGTCTCACTGCGAAAACGAGCTGCAATGTGACTTTTATGGTCAATATTATGAAGACTAAGTTCGTCTCTCATTCAGAGCTTTGGATAGGAGGCTCAGCCTTTACCAACAACACGATGCAAACACAAATCCTGCTTCTTCTGCAGAGTCACGACACTCACTCTCACACACACACACACACACACTGTGCACACCAGGGTTTGACTCTGTCAAAAACAATCATTAACGTCAGCATTCCTCGCTCCTCCATGACACGTCTGACAACACAATGGCTTCAAAGAAACAAAGGTTGGTGCTTGTCTGATCTTTTTTCAACCATAAATATCTGTTCTGACTCTTGTTGCTCGGGGCCTTTTGATAACCAAGATACAGGCAGTTGGGTCTCAGGGGTGCAGAGGCTCTGGGGTCTAAAAAGCAGAGGGGTAATAAATATTCAAGGAACTGTCGAGCCCTTTTTGTTTGGGAGTGCAATTACATGAGGCAGATAAGCAGTGATTTTTCTCCCCAGCATAATTATAGTCATATTACTTTTCCAACATGGGCCCTGCACTGAGCACAGCATCACTGTGTGCACTTTACACATCTCCCCCATGAAATATTCAGCTGTAAAAATGGGCGACAGGACAAAATGAGTGAACCTCGAGATGAAGATGCTTCAGAATTCAGCTCTTTACTTTAGCATCTTGCTCCTGAGTCACCAAGATGCAGACCCTGTGTTCCCTGCAACACGTGGACGTGAGATCAAAATGTTTGTCAAGGGCAAACTGGCGATGCGCAAAAACACACATTCAGGTTCATGGAGCACCAAGGTGACAGGAAGACATTTCAATGAAGGGGTGTTTCTTTTGGACTTTTCTTACCGCTTGAATTCTTGCCACAGATGAGGTGCTGGTAGGGCTGCAGCAGACCCCACACCTCCGAGTCCCCGTTGATGGCTTGCTCCAGAGACTCCAGCGTAAACTTGGGGATCCCGTTGTCCCTCTCCACCAGCGCGCTGCGCAGGACGCGGCCGAACACCTCTCTGAACAGGCTCTCCATGCAGGCGGTGAGGTATATGGCGGCGTGCTCGTGGATCCTGAGGGCCACCCGACTATCCACCATCCACCTGAAGAACTTCCCCACGGAGAAGACCAGCCCGCAGCGCACCGACTTGCCGCGGCTGAACTTGTCCCCGGTGCTCATGTTGTACAGGGACAGTGCGCTCAGAGCCGCCGTGATGCAGTTGACGGAGATGGTCCATGAGAGCACCACCTTGATGGCGCTCTGGATCTCGTGCTTGGTGCACTTGGCGTAGCGCAGGCTGAGCCGCTGCGCCTCCCGGGCCACCCGCACCAGCGCGCGGCCGATGAGAGCAGACAGCCGCGCCAGGACCTCCGGCGGCGGGTTCCCCACCATCAGCTCCTCGTCCCTCCTCAGTGCGCCCTCCACCTCGCCGAGGCTCCATGGCACGTCCTCCAGCTCGGGCAGCTTGGCGCACTGACCCGAGCACTCCAGTATCTCGGTGTCCTCCGCCAGGACGGTGTTGACCGTGTCCAAACTGTTTTGTCTGCTGTGCATGGATTCCGTCAGATGCCAGCAGTTGCCCCCATGCGCGATGGATTGGTGCGTGTCAGAGCAGCACAGCGACACGCTGGAAGACCTGACCGAGTCCGCGGCTCCACCATAACCAGAATCAAGCGTTAAATCCTCCAGCGTCCTTACGACGGTCTTACTCTTGCCTGCCATAGCTGCACCGCATACTGTTGGGTATGCTCGGTCTCCCAATTAAACGCCACAAACTGGTCTCGGTGCGTCTCCTCGCTCAGTAATCCAGCTCAGTGAGAGAAACCAGAGACGTGAGCTCCCGCGTTCCTTCTTCTTCGGACCCTCCACGCTTCTCCTTCCTCGGGTCGCCGGATGTCTTCGATCTCCTCTGGTCCACAACTTCACGCGAGTAACCTGAGAGCGCACAACCCCTGCGCGCACACCGCACCGAGCGCAGCTCAGGCACGGCTCCGGCGGAGAGGTGGAGCCTGGAGCCCCGCGGGCTCAAACGAGCCAATACGCGTCTCCGGCAGATTTGATTGACACGAACAACACCTACCTGCTGCCTTTGAGCAGAGACAACCTGCTGCTGGAGGAACAGCCGCAGAACACACGCTCGTACATGGAGGCTGCTGTGCCAAGCGGTCTGTGCTGCAGTGAGCTGATCGTGGCAGCGACAGGAGGAGAGCTGGATCCCCACCGAGGCAACACATGGAGCGAATGTGAACTCTTGACACGTGTAAAACACACTGGATGTCCGAGAGGGGGAATAAAGCATTTATTTTAATTTTAACTTCTCTATTTAAATCAAATCACAGCTTCAAATGACACTGACGAATCAAAGTGGTGATCTGGATGACACTGTTTTTAACATATATGTATTCAATGTCGTGCTTCACCTGTTTTATTTTATCACAACCTCATCTCAGGCCCAACAACAAGAAACACATTGAACAATGAATCAAGAAACAAACAAATTCAATGGATAAATTATATATCTCTATCGTTTTATCTATCTATCTATCTATCTATCTATCTATCTATCTATCTATCTATCTATCTATCTATCTATCTATCTATTTATCTATCTATCTATTGATCTATCCATCCATCCATCTATCTATCTATCTATCTATCTATCTATCTATCTATCTATCTATCTATCTATCTATCTATCTATCTATCTATCTATCTATCTATCTATCTATCTATCTATCTATCTATCTATCTATCCATCCATCCATCCATCTATCTATCTATCTATCTATCCATCCATCTATCTATCTATCTATCTGTCTGTCTGTCTATCCATCCATCCCTCCATCTATCCACTCATCTATCTATCTATCTATCTATCTATCTATCTATCTATCTATCTATCTATCTATCTATCTATCCATCCCTCCATCTATCCACTCATCTATCTATCTATCCATCCAGGTTATTATATACCTCTATCAATCTATCTATCTATTTTCATAAGCAGAGATGCCAGGTGTAATTTTAATGATCTATTCTTCCTTGTTCTGTATAAATGTAAATAAAAACATAAACTTCATAGATTTGATGATATTGTGGATAAAATGCAATGTTGATGAATGGAGTCTCATGTGGCTGTTAATTATTCTGAATTAAAAAAGGGATAAATTGTCACAGTCGAGGGTCCTGCAGTGACGACTCGCTCCTCTCCAGAGGTCGTCCCACTGGAGTCCAGCACTAGTGGTCATTTAAAGTGGGAAGTGAAAGTGGGTCTGTTTTGAGGAACACCATAAAAGCTTTAATCTCATGTCCCTATAAATATTTTATTCGTTGAAGCACATTTCTTTGAGCTTCTTCCAACATGCAGACCTTCTGCTTCGAGGGGGTATCACTCTGCGTCATGTTGATGATGTTGTCGAGCGACTGATCGTCCATAATACAACATTATTTGAAACAAAGAGCGACTGAGATGAATTCGGACGACGTGCTGAGAGGAACAGTTGGTGGATTGATGATTCATCCACTCTGCTGGGGCTTCTCCTTGTGCGTCTGAGCTGGACCGACCATCTGTCCACGCTGCCTGCCAGGCCAGAGGCCCTTTCATATTTTCTTAGCATGACACTGCACTATCACCCGAGCCAAAACTGGAAAAACCAACTCACTGCTCTTTGCTGTAATTTGGAAAAATTATGTGAGACATAGTGTTGCAAAAGTTACAGATGGGAGAGAAGTGGATAACAAATCATCACAACTCTCATTGTTTGGATGACAAATGATAAAATTAACACGATCACTCTGCGTGATGTATGTTTTAAAGCAAAGTATTTCAGATCATCTACAGGGAGATGCTCCACAGGAACACATAAAACCTCTGAATGCAACTGAAATATGTGTTTTTGAACCAGAAATATCAATCAGGGCAGTTAGCATCAATAGAATATAGAATTATTTAACTAGAGGGAGATTCTCACAGTTGATAAGAGTCAGGCCTGCAACTGTTTTCATTCTTGCATGACCCCCACACAGAAAATTAAACGCTGATTTCATTTTTATGAGTTTTGCTTTGAGAATTCTTCGCTCTCTGTACAAGCAGATGTCACCGTTCTCTCGTCCTGCCCTCCAGCTCAGGTTTGGTCTCCAGCAGTCTGTCACAGGCTGCTGATGCAGTGCAGCAGATCTTCTTGATGACTAAACTCTGGTGAGAGCAGTGGAGGTGGGCCGCTGTCGGCTGCCTCTCTACGTGCACTGTGGTCCTCCAAAAGCTTGTCCTTACTTATCAAGCCTTGGTTGCCTGGTAACAGCAGAAGGATCATGAGTTTCCTGGCAAGATGATAGAT
This sequence comes from Paralichthys olivaceus, assembly GCF_024713975.1. Lineage (NCBI taxonomy): Eukaryota > Metazoa > Chordata > Actinopteri > Pleuronectiformes > Paralichthyidae > Paralichthys > Paralichthys olivaceus. The sequence goes on from NC_091115.1 coordinate 3,014,949, forward strand.
TGTTTGTGTTTTGCCAGGAAAGGGAACATATCACATGACCACGCTTCGACATTATGTGCAATCTTGTTATTTTTCTTCACGATGTGATTTATTTAATCATGTTCTTTTAGATTTGTTTTGTTCAAGGCCTGTTTTTTTTGTAGCCTATTACAACAGCTTAACTCTCTCCCTGAATGTGCTACCTTTATTATTAAACCTGTATTTATTACCTTTATGTTTTTCATTATCAATTCAAATAAGAGATTCAAATTTCCTGAGAAACAACAACAATTATGTTCCATTTGTTTCACAGATATGGCTGGAATTACATAAACACACTTGAAACTTAATGTTCATGTATTTTATTCTTAAGTGGCCATTGTTTAAGGGACACTTGGTTCTTCTAAAATATAGTAAAACGAAAGAGACAAAGTTAGAGTAAAAAAGAGCAACAATAATAGAAAATGAAATACAAGAATAGATATTTTCATTATTTGTAAATATTGGAAAGTGGAGCATCCAATAGGAACTTCATATATGTATATATATATATATATATATATATATATATATATATATATATATATATATATATATATAATATGTCTGCAGTATATAAAGTTATCAGATGGAGAAAATGGGTTATTGTTTTGGTGCTATACTGCCTCTCAGTGGCTGAAACATGGTACTACGCCCATTTTCCCAACCAGCAATTCATGTCTTGCATAATGACAAGTGATTTTTTTATGTAAGAGAATATTGTGACGCATTTGTAAATAAGAGCAAATTGAAAGACACTCGTTGATTTAAACCTCGATGCTAATAAATAATTAGGACACTCCTTCATGAATGTTAATTGACAATGAAGGTCGTTTTACTTTTTATAACATTTTGACTAGAAAAGCACGACATTTAGTAAATAAAGGCTGGGACATAAAACTGCATTACGAGAAGACAGACAGGGATTAAAAGATATCAGAATATATACGCGTTAAATGAGGATTTTTAAAATATATGCACAGCCTTAAAATCTGTATGCAATTTTATGGTTCAGCCTTAAAAGCAGGCAATAGTTTTACTTTCGTCAAAGTTCAGCTTCCTGCGCATGTAGGACAACTCCTCTGCTTTCACTTATGACACACACACACACACACACACACACACACACACACACGTGAGCTCCATCCGCTCATGCCAGACAAATGTGCTCATCCGGGTTCTTCAGGGGTAAACAAGTCAGTGAGCTGCTCGGACTGAACAAGTTGATGTTTTAATGCTTCACATTATTTTGCTTCTAATTCATTTGTCATCAAAGTCCAAGTTCACGTGATTTAAATCTGTTTTTTTTAATAATTAACTTTAAAAAAAAAAACTTTTTTCACAGAGGGAAAGAAAAAGTGACGCTCGTGTTCGTTGAGGTGTTTTCAATGGAAAACGGGTGTACGGGGAATCGAACAGTGACCGTCAGGGACTCCGTTTTACCGAGGGCAGCGGCCGCACGCTGCAGAAACGTGACCACGCTCGTACACGCACGCAACGACGCGGACCAATCACGCGCCCGATGAGCCGTGTGCGTCAGCTGTGGGCGGAGTCAGTGCTGTAAGCGTGCGGCAAGGTGGTCGAGCGGGTGATCTCTGTCCGAATTATTGTGTTTGACGCGACACCGCAGCTCGAATCCTCATCCCCGACGGCGACGGCGACGGAGACGAGTCCCCACGGAACCGCGGAGGTGTTGAGACCGCACACGGAGCATTCAGGCGCCGCTGGAGACGACGAGTCCGCCCGGGAGCCGCCGCCAGGATCTGTATTTACATAACCAGCTTTCCCGGGAGTCGAGCCCGCTCCTCGCCACCGCGTCCCCCCGGTCAGCCGAAGCTGGTTCCAGGCTGTCCTCTGCTCGCGGTCCCGCGGACAGACTCTCGCTCGCGTCGCTTCTTCGCGTCGTTGAATGTTAATTTAATCGTTTTCCTCCATTTTCACGAATAACAAGTTATACAACCAGCCGGGCTCCTCCGCTCAGCGCGGTCCTAAAGCCCGCCGCGTCGCCCCCGCCACCCCGCCGGACAGCGCGCAGCCTCCTGAGGCCAAATGGTTCAGCAGCCGTCCGTCTACACGTTCTTCGACATTATGGAAAAGGTTCTGTTAGAGCAAGGGTAATCTGAAGAGAGGCGTCTGTTGAAATTACTTTAAAAAAACAACAACAACAACAACAACAAATTAGCGCAGAAGGACTTTGTTCATCGTCAGGGACAGAAGAGGAGGACAGCGGACAGGAACTGTCAGAGACACTCGTCACCAAAGGAGATTCAGGAAAAAGCAGTCGTCCAGTCGAGTAATGGTCATTAACACGATCCACTGGTTCAGGAAGGGCTTGCGGCTCCACGACAACCCGTCCCTCAAGGAATCTCTGCAGGGAGCGGATTCCGTCCGCTGCATCTACATCCTCGACCCCTGGTTCGCCGGATCGTCCAACGTCGGGATCAACAGGTGGAGGTGAGACACCGGTTCACACCGCGAGCTGCACCGTGCACACACGCACCCATGCACACACGGTTCACACCGTGCACACGCAGACACGAACCCATGCACACACGGTTCACACCGCGAGCTGCACCGTGCACATGCCGCATGGGTGCGTGCTCTTCGTCAGCGCCTCCTTCCACAGATATGTGGGAAATGATAAATGTTCCATTGTGAAACAGATGTAACGTGAAGCGCTGCTGGTTCCTTGCGGATCTGGGGTCAGTTCAGTAGAGAGTGGTAGAAGCACACGGGCCCAATGTTTTGCTGATGTCTCATTTGAAATAACTGGACATCAGCAGTTTGTTGTCAGACAGGTGAGTTTGGGTCAAATGATGTCAGACACGTGTCTCCATCTCATGAGATGCCACGTTGATTGTCGTTGTGAAAAGTTTGGCCAACACTTGCTGGGTTTCAGCTTCTCTGTTGTGATGACCTTTGAGTTTTGTGTGGTGGCAGTATTTCCTGGGGTTTGATCTGTTGCTGAAATAAGAATGTGTCTCCTTTGTCTGTAGAAACCTTGGAGGCACAGTTTTCTAAGATTGAAATACTAACTCACCCAGTTTATGGGCAGAAAGTGAAGCTGCAATGTTTTGGGTCAAATAATGTCAAACTTGTGTTGGTTTCATCTTCTCCAACGTGAAACTATGAGGACATGAACTTATCTTGTATGATGGCAAATTGATTTTTTAAAAACATTCTGGATTCTGCTTCTCTTATGTAAAACCTTTTTTTCCTCTTGTTTGATTGTGAATTGATAATGTTAGGGTTGTGATCTGTTGTCCAGATAAAATAGTTGACAATTTTCTCTGTAGGAACATGAGAAGCACATTATACCGAGATTTAAGTGACCAATTGATTACATAAGAAGATAAACAATGCAATAGCAATGAAAGTAATCATAGTAATTCACATTCAGCTTCGAGATGTGCATCATTTCTATTTTTTGCTGATTGCTGATAGATGGATTCGGTGGCTGTGGTAACTGTGATGCTTCTTGTTGTGAACGACGACTTGAAACGGCTTCAGACCTCGTGTTTGCCGTCAGTCAGAGACACGAGCACAACTTACTACAGACTGCATGTCACAGATAATCTGGTGCACCACTGTGGATCAGGTGCATTCTTGGGATGCCACTGTAAATGAAGCTTGTTCACGTGAGGAACATGTTATCAGAGCATAATAACAATATAGAAATCATTTAGAAATTTGGATCAAATATTCTGAATGAGGTTTTCCTTGTAAATGGCAACACACACACATGTGGGTGGCTCTCCATTACATCATTACAGTAGAACTGAGAGCTTAACCTAGTAATCCCAATTTTAAAAAACAGCAGAAACATCAATTATATCTTCAGCTACATCATCACATGAAGTGCTGGGTGGTGACATCCCACATAATTTATGACATTTACTTTTCCTCCTCTTGAAAAGGTGAGTAGGCTCTCACACTGGTAAACAGTCATTTGATGTGTTGATCCTCATTTTCCCGCTAGACTTGTAATTATCTCCAAAATGGAGTCCAGTCTTTGTGCTTTGTGGCATAATGGGATTTAAGTCGGATGGGTTACGGCTGCACGCGTCTCTTACGGCATCAGTTTCCAAACTATTCCCTGTTACGGGTTCGCAGCTCAGTCACAGATCACCACTGTGACTGGTACCTGTGACATTATAGACCCGGCACAAGTGTTCTCACTGAATCTCATACAAAAAGTTTACATAACTAGTGTGTGTGTGTGTGTGTGTGTGTGTGTGTGTGTGTGTGTGTGTGTGTGTGTGTGTGTGTGTAATGGAAGACAAGTGTGTGGAGCTTTACAGGCTCATGTGACAGAGATAAGAGCAAAGACAGTGAATGTTGGTGGACTGTTTTCTGAACTATAACCCACTGTCGTCAACTAACCTTCAGCGTTACATGAAAAGTCTTCCTCGGCCTGAACAAACAGTCGGCATCATTTTTTACCCAGCTTGCTTTGCGACCCACTCACACAGTCCCATTCACGTCTGCTTATTTACTGCTGCCGTGTGGAAAGCGCAGTATCCCGGCTGGAGGACTCAGTGGTGTACGCATGCAGATGTTGAATGAAAGAGCTCCTGAGGTTCTCAGGACAGTAGCTGTCTGGCTGGGTCTTGTTTCCTCTCCTGCTGTGTGGCCTGGTTAATGCGCTCCCAATGCCGTCACTGGGAGAGTAGGGCAGCAGCAGCAGCAGCAGCAGTGAAGACGTGCCTGTTATGGAGCATCCATGTTATGCTTACACAGTTATATAACTTGCCAGAGGTGATGCAGCATTCACACGTAGACAACTCCATATGCCCTCGTTCGTTTCCCTTTATTTCATTTTTCACAAAGCGGACATGTACATGAGATATTAAAACCCTTAATCTCTAAATAGGTGGGAAAATATGAAAAGAGAAATACAGTGAGGGGATTAAATTCTGTTTTCATCACAATCAAGAGACTCCTGATAGAAAATGTTTTCTCAGTTCTGTTTTATCTCTGGGTTGAGAATTTGTTTTTACAAATGAAGAGTTGAATGTTAAAACCTGCACAGAAGCTCTAATTGATATTCATTGGAGCAGGCATTTAAAATAATGGTGCGCTAGAGTAACGTTGAATGTTTAATCAAAGCTGAGTGATAATGTGCCACTGTTGATATCCTACATTATACATGGTTTAAAGCAGGAAAACCTTTCTGTCATAGAATGATTTAGAAATACTGTGAGCACTGTGCTGAGCAGTCTTCTTCTTTGAGCTCTAGTGAGCGATCCTTTGTGAATGAGGAGGTCAGTGTCTGATCACGTAATCACACCGCCACGTGGCGCAAGTAGGTGTTAGTAGTAAACCTCCCGTCCTCTTAATCTCTTTTTTAACCTACTTCTGCTCTCCTGCTGCGACAGGAGACCCCAACTATCTCTGGTGATCAGCAACACAACTGTGAGCACTAATCCCGACAAAGCTGCCTCCATCTGACATCCATTTTAACTGTTCATGCCTGAATCTGTGGAGTTATTCTGGGTGGGCCGTGATCAGGAGAGACGTTTACGTCATGCAAAAGAAGTTCATGAGGATGTAATTAGAGTGGAGTCCCTCCATAAAAGAGTGTTTATAACAAGTAGGAGGGCAAGTGTGCTCCTGTCCCAGCAGAAGAAACTACAATAGTACAGCCAAGGCCCAAGAGACCCACACAGACTTCACACACTCAGAGATATTAGTTCCCTGAGTGAGGCTGATTCGTTCTTTTCACAGAGAGAAGTCAGTGAAAATGTCAAAAGACCAAACTTCTTTCTTGGCCCATGCCTCATCCACCAGGTTTCAGGGAAGTGTTTTTTGTGAAGAGTGGCCAATCTCTCATATGTGGCAAACATGTTAAACAAAGTGAGGAAAAAGTTTGCTAATCCTCCGCACTAATCCGGATCACCACTGAAATGTTACGGGTTCTTCCCTAACTCAAACCACGTCCTCCCACAAAGTCTCATGGAAATCCATTTATTCGTTTTTTTGCGTAATCCTGCTGACAAACACACAAATGGACAGGAGGGAGAACACAAACCTCTGTGGGAGAAGTAAACTGTTTAAAAGTGGTGCAGCGTGTTTGTGGGGGGAAAAAACTGTTCCTGCTGCTGCCGTTGTGTTCTACTTGATTTCTCATCTCATTATTTGTCATCAGTCTTTTATTTATACGTGGACGTATCTTAATCTTAATTCTCTTCTCAGCTCTGTTTCGATTTGACTCAGTTGCTCATTTGTGATGCTGAGACGTTCCAGCCTCTTTCAAACTGTCCCAGGAAACATTAACATTCACGTATGAGTTGAAAACTACGGCCTTTGCTTTTTCCACATGCTTTAAGAAAAGTGTCCTCTTATTAAGTAATATTTACAGAATGGTGATAAACAGCAGAGGGAGAGCTGGGTATCGTGCCGTGCACTCAAGACACAGAGCTGAATGGTACAGGAAGCTTCCACCTACGAACTTTGGTTCCTATAGCAACAGCACGGGAAGCACCATGTTACTGCCGCTCTGTCTGCGTGTGTGTGTGTGTGTGTGTGTGTGTGTGTGTGTGTGAGATATGTTTACATTCATTAATCAAGCACAATACAAGTTAAACAAACAGAATAAAACCTTTTTTGTAGATTTTTGCTGGCTACTGAAACAGAATAATCCATCATCAAACCAGTTGCAGCTTTAAAGTTCTCTCATTATTTTCATTAGTCTTACTCCCACTGCTCACATGACGAGGAGACGAGGAGAACTGGCTGTTGCTGAGGAGGATTTATGTAATTTTGGGGAACAAATCTGCATATTCACATGTCAGCTCTATGCCAATGAGTGGCGGAGTCATGTAACAGGAACCAGCGTCTGTGCTTCTGCCGCACACTGTGGAGAAAAACAGCAGAACACGTTGAATTAGGTCACTGACTTGGGGAGACGTTCTTTGTGCCTGCAGTTTGCAAACACAGTAATAGTGTGTTTCAGAGTGGGTGGTCCTGATTCGATTTCGCTGCAGACAATTGCACATCAAAGAGCGGGCTGACGAGAGACCGCTGCGTTTAGCTTGTTGTCATGTCAAACCCAGCACGTCTTTATAATGGAGTTCATGAATAATATGTTAAATATCAAGCCATAGTTCCATTTCTCTGTTGCCAGGGTTTGATAACAACATCGGCTGGGCTCTATTTTTAACCTCGCTCTGTTCTTATCCTCCTCCAGGTTCTTACTGCAGAGTCTTGAGGACTTGGACTCCAGCCTTCGTAAGCTCAACTCCCGTCTGTTTGTGATTCGAGGCCAACCCACTGATGTCTTTCCCAGACTCTTCAAGGTGACATGTTTACCTGAAAGCACCAACGAGCTTTTGACCCTAAATATTCTGTCATCTCACTCCAGCTTAACTTTTTTAATCATTATCACTGTTAATCCCTGTTCTCCAGGAATGGAAGATTTCTCGTCTGTCTTATGAGTATGACTCTGAGCCCTTTGGGAAAGAGCGAGATGCAGCGATTAAGAAGCTGGCCTCTGAGGCCGGAGTGGAGGTGACAGTTCGTACCTCCCACACACTCTATGACCTGGACAAGTGAGTCGATATCACCTCAGCAACTGCATTTAATCCATCTGTGCAACCACCTGTGCTGTATTCAGTTTCTGTCTTTGCATGTCCGAGGTCCTTGACTCTGTTTTGTTCTTATTTCCTCTCTGCAGGATCATAGAGTTGAACGGGGGACAGTCCCCTCTCACCTACAAGCGGTTCCAGACTCTCATCAGTCGTATGGAGGCAGTGGAGGTGCCTGCAGAGTCCATCACCGCTGACATCATGGGGAAATGTGCCACGCCATTGTCCGACGACCACGATGACAAGTTCGGAGTCCCCTCCCTGGAGGAGCTTGGTGAGAGACGTAAAAACATGATCACACGTGACACGTAACGAAATTCAAAAGTGTGGCCTAAATCTTAACGTGATGTTTGTAATGTTTCCCTGCAGGTTTCGATACCGAGGGTCTGTCCTCCGCTGTGTGGCCGGGGGGAGAGACTGAAGCTCTCACACGACTTGAGAGACATTTGGAGAGGAAGGTAAGACCAAGAATCTACATTTCATTTCTTTCACAAATAGAATTCAAATACAGCAGATTTATCACAATTCCTTTTTAATTGTGGTTTTACAGCTGAGTAAGATGAGATTACTCAGCTCCTCCCTGAACATGACAACCTTGCTATCATGCCTGGTCATATCTGATCACTGAACTGTTTTCCTCAGGCGTGGGTCGCCAACTTCGAGCGTCCCAGAATGAACGCCAACTCGCTGCTCGCCAGCCCGACGGGCCTCAGCCCGTACCTGCGCTTTGGCTGCCTCTCCTGCCGCCTCTTCTACTTCAAACTCACCGACCTCTACAGGAAGGTACGTCTTAACATAGACAAAAAGAATTACCCAAATAAGATCATTTTTAAATCTGGAAGTTGTGGAGGTCATATTGTGCTTGAGGGCAGAATTTGTGCATGAATACCAGCAGATATTATTAGCAACATCTGACTCCTCTTGACATTATGAGGGGCACCCCCCTGACTTTAACTGCAGAAATGGATCAAGGATCAAATTTCTCATGGTTTTATCCTCTTCTCCAACAAGGTGAAGAAGAACAGCTCCCCTCCTCTCTCGCTCTACGGTCAGCTGCTGTGGCGCGAGTTCTTCTACACGGCGGCCACCAACAACCCGTGCTTCGACAAGATGGAGAGCAACCCCATCTGTGTCCAGATACCCTGGGACCGCAACCCAGAGGCGCTGGCCAAGTGGGCGGAGGGACGCACAGGCTTCCCATGGATCGACGCCATCATGACGCAGCTGAGGCAGGAGGGCTGGATCCACCACCTGGCCCGGCACGCCGTGGCCTGTTTCCTGACCAGAGGAGACCTGTGGATCAGCTGGGAGGAGGGCATGAAGGTAGGCCATGACGATGACTATAGAGAGGGATATAAGTTATTTAATGATTTAAATTTCATGTCAAATGAGTCTTTTCTTCCTTGTTGCTAGAGATGTTCTGATACAAACACCAGCATCAACAATACCACTGATATAAGAAAGAGATATGCAGGAGCTGAAGTCTAATACAGAGGAAAAAACACGTTCAAACATTTCTGTTTGTCGGTTAACGTGAGGCCTGTGTGTGTTCAGGTGTTTGAGGAGCTGCTGCTGGATGCGGACTGGAGCGTGAACGCAGGCAGCTGGATGTGGCTCTCCTGCAGCTCTTTCTTCCAGCAGTTCTTCCACTGCTACTGTCCCGTGGGCTTCGGCCGACGCACCGACCCCAACGGAGACTACATAAGGTGAGATAATCTGATCCTCCTGTGGTGTGATGCGAGGCCATTGATTTCAATCTTGGTCTCGTTCGTGCAAAAAAGTTACAAGTCGTCGTTTAGATTTCTTGGATAAAACATTCCTCATCCTCTCAGACTGATTGAATTCTTATCAGAGGTTATTTTCTCTGTAGCTGCTTAACTTGCATATTCAATGCTGGTTAATTTTTTTAAACTTTTAAACAAACTAATATATTTTACATGTAATTAATTAAACGTCACTGACATCACTGAACCTCTTCATCTCCTCACTCAGGCGCTACCTGCCCATTCTGCGAGGGTTTCCAGCCAAGTATATTTATGATCCCTGGAACGCTCCGGAGAGTGTACAGAAGGCAGCCAAATGTGTTATTGGAGTCCACTACCCAAAGCCCATGGTGCACCACGCAGAAACCAGCCGTCTCAACATCGAGCGCATGAAACAGATCTACCAGCAGCTCTCCTGTTACAGGGGCCTCGGTGAGGACGCTGGACTCACTCCTCTCAGACATGTTTAATGTTAATATGAAGCAGGAACACGTGTCAGGCTGTAGGCAGCAGGGTGCAGATATCAGGAAAACAGGTTTTCACTTCAGATGTTGACTTTTATGATGAGGTCACAGGAAAGGTCTCCTTCAGGTGATCCGTCCACGTAAACAATTGATTATGTGAACAAGCCATGTGATTGCTACATGAAGAAAAGCTTGATAAGTTTTAAGGAGCAGAGTGAGACATTGATCATCAGTCGTCCAGCAGGTGTTGACATCCAGAATATAAAGAACCAGTCGACATTCTGTCTGTAGTTTGTTTTGAGACTCATCAGGACAGATAACGTCTGGAGTGTTAATCTTGCTGTGATGTAGCTGATGTGATGTTTTCTGTGTCCTCAGGCCTTTTGGCTACAGTTCCCTCCAACCCCAACGGTAACGGCAACAACGCCGGCGAAGCATCCTCAGATGGGATGGGATTTCATGTTGAGGCTACTCATGAAGCCGCAGCTCCGTCCAGTAAGAGACACACCTCCTCCTCCCTCACTCAAAACTCCTGGATTTCTCGTAACTTTCTCTGCAGTGACCTGCAACTAAGTTACATCCATGATCAAGAGCTGTTTCTTCTCTTTCGCTCCAGGCTATCGGATGCCTGTTCACTCCCAGGGAGACTGGCAAAGTGGCGTCATGCTTTACCTGCAGGGAGATCAGCAAACCAGCATCGGCACACATCAGCAGGGTGAGGAGCTCACATCTAATTCTGTCCTCTCTGCTGACTTGAGTCCAGACCGTCCTGGTGACGTCTCATAACATCTCAGCTAACTCTTGCTTGTTGGTTCCAGGTTATGCCGGCACCAGCTCCAGTATGATGTGTTACACTCCAGGCACCCAGCAGATTCCTGCCCCTGTCATTCAAAAAGGTGCGTACCGACAGATCCGCCTGAACTGCAGTCTCCTCGTGATGTGAAGTTTTAATATTTATGTCCTATATCTAAGGTGTTAATAGTTTGTCTGTGCTGTTGTATTTCCAGGGCTTGAACACCACTCCATCACTCAGACCAGTGGCAAACGTCACAACGAGGACTCTGGAAATGGCAAAAGCTCCAAACTCCAGAGGCAGAGCACTCACTAGAGAGGTTAGTGAACATAATCCCATTATTTGCTGAAACTCGAACGAGCGTTTATTATTCATCATTTTTAATCGTCAGTGTCTTTCTCTTTTCTCTGTCTGCAGACAAACACAGAGTGGACGCTGCATTTTCGTGAAAGCACTACAACGCTGCATGATCTCACCTTCAGGAGCAGCAAACGTCGTTAAAACACATTCAAAGTGTGTCACGTAAATGGGACTGTACATTATCATTTGGACTGAGAGGCCTGGCCAGTGTCACTGGAGAGGCTGTTACACTGTGCTCGTCTTTCGGTTAATATTGCTGGGACAGACGTCCTTGTGTATATAATGAATTTGCTAATTTCAGCTCACATACAACTTGTACATATTTGAATTTTGTATGTGTGTTTTCTCTCTTTGTGTAGACCCTCCTTCCCCCCATAGACCCACTGATATATATTTTTGATATGAGAAATCATTGTGGATGGATTTTTCTTTTTGGAAGATTTTCAATAAAAATTCAAGCATTTATAGAACATCCATTCCAAAAAAAACGGTGATAAATCTTGTATCTGTGCTATGACAGCAGCATCCCGTCATTTAATCAACCTCCCGATTTTCAAACCATCCCATGTATCTATCCACAGACATGTTTCGATCATTTCCTCTGTATCTGAGTTCTAGCTGGTTCATTTTAACTCCTCACCACTGTAGAGGCGATATACATTAACTATAAATGGTATTTCAAGACAGGATGAAAGGAACAAGGAGTCTTCATATCATGCCCCCCCCACCTGTATAATTCTCAATAAATGTACCACTGGAGAGAACTGCTTCATTTGCTCCCACCCGGTCCTTCTCAATCTGCTTGTTTCATTAAAACTGGTTTAAATATACAAATGTTATCAGTCTGTTATTTGATTTAAAACTTTGGAATCAGTGATCTGTGCAGAAGTTTTTGCGTAATCCTGCTAACAAACAACCTCTGGAGGTGATAACTAGGCTCGATCGATTCTGTTACTGTAAACTACAGTTACACTCAACATGCCGTACGTTCATGTGGTATCAAAATAATGCTAAACAAATCATGTGCTCTACAACTCAAGTCTGATAGTCAGTGAAGATGTCGGTTCATGACTTGCTGACGTTATCACTTATGAACCAATTAACACAATCAGCTCTTAAACCACACGTTTGACACTGAACAAAGAAATTAAAGAGACGTAACAGATGTTGACATTTATTGCTCATCTGTTGAGTTCAGGAGTCACAATCATCAATAAACGTTTATCTTATTTTACTAGATAAGACAGGCACTCGTTTTCATACAGTTCTTTTATATTTCTTTACTACATCTGAAAAAGATTATAAAACAGCCACGGAGCCTTCAGCATCAAATCAAACCAACATGATTAAGGCCTAAACATGTTTGTATTGCTGGAGGAATTTTGATGAAGAAGATGAAGATGTCTCTTTTGAAAAAAATCAACACGGACATTTTCCCCATCAGACACAGCCCAGTGCAGAGTCAGGTGCAGACACTCAGTCCTCAGCAGACCTGAGCGGAGCGACAGGGTTAAAGAGCGGCCTTTGCTGTCTGAGGTGCAGTTTGGGGTAACTCATCTCAAAGTCCTTCTTGGTTCCGATTATAACGTCCAAACTGCCGGAGCGCACGTCGTACCCGTAGGACGCCAACTTCTGGATCCGGTAAAGAACGATTTGTGTGGTGAGCTCCAGGACGTTTGGCGTTTCCTTCACCTGCTCCATGCTCACTCCGACGTCCATCAACCCCTGGAACCGCCCCACCAGTGTGGGCAGGGAGTAGTACAAAATGGCCGGGCAGCAGATCACTATCTCCTTGATTTCGCCCTTGGAGCAGGCGAGAACCCCCTCGATGTAGGCCAGCGCGTGCCGCATGGCTTCGGGCTGCAGCTCGGCGATGGAGGCTCTGAGGCTGGAGACCAGGCTGAGGAGCTCCTCCGTGGTGAAGCCCTGCTCTCGGAGGAAGCCCAGACTGTCCCTCCAGCCCTCAGCGGGCCGCAGCAGGATGCTCGGGTTCTGGCTCAGGAGCTTCTGCAGCCAAACCCGCACGTTGTCCTCATCACCGCCCAAATCCAGGTAGGTCTCCCTCAGCGTGTGGATGACCTCCTTGTTGAGCTCCACAGGTCGACTGAAGCTGTGCGGGGCGCTCGCCATCAGCTTGCCGATGATTCGCTTGCTGAGGCGAAGGCTCTGGAGGTAGAGGATGTTGGCCCTCTGGTTGCTGTGGTTAGTTAGCGTGAAGAAGGATGCTGGGAACTTCTCGATGATGCTCATAAGCTCACGGCTGTTGGGGCACACAGACACCCAGAGGTCTCTCTGGGCGGCCACGTCCTCCGGCCGACACAGGACGGCCTCGGGGTGAGCTTCCAGGATCCGGGCGACCGCTGGTGTGTCTGCTCCCATGTCCCTCAACAGATCAGCCGTTTCAGACACGTAGGCGGAGCCCTCAGACAGGACCCAGCCCTTGAACTTGCGCACCTTCCGGATGTCCACTGACAGCTCGTAGAGGGAGGCCACAGTTTGCTGGTTCTCCACTCTTCTTTTGGGAGGACACACTGCAGAGGTGGAGGTGGAGGCGGAGGGTGGGCGGAACAGCTTCATCCTCTGACAGGAGGTGCACAGGGACGCAGTGGTGACACGGAGCATCGTCGATATTGGATCTGCACGAAGAATAAAAGATCTATAAGCACATGAAATAGAAAAGTATCCTAAACTAATAAAGTTTTTTAAAAAAGTGTGAGAAAATCTACATCAGGACAAATTACATCAGTGGATCCTAAACCTTTGGCTTTTAACTCCTTAAAAAACAAGACACTTCCGTGTCTTTTTATTAGGTACACCTTCATAATTCATTCTAATACATCAGTGTTGTGTGGCAGCAACTTGTGATTCATATAATTAAAGGGACATTTTAACAGCTATTTCATCGTATATCTGGCCGATAACATCACAAGTTCATTTTATGAGACTTTATACTGTTAACAGCAAAACTTAACTTAACTGTGTATAATATAAAAGACCAAAAAAAAGCAAATATCTGTATTTATTATTTGAAAAGCAGGGACCAGTGAATTCAGAAAAGGTACGATTAGAAAGAGTGCAAGTGTAACAGAGATATTTTTCTTCTCTGCTAAATAATTTCACTTCTCTGTCACACATACCTTTCCCCTCGGTGCATTATGGGGTTTTGTGTATTTTATTTCCGGTGCATAGTTAACGAGTGAGTAAATAGTGATTAAAAACAATAGAATATGTTGTCGTAAAAAAAAAGGGAGATCAGACAAAGTCATATTTGCAAGTGTAACAGAGAAAACAACAATGTCCCAACTTCTCAGTTTAATGACGGATCCTGTGAATTCCTGCACACCGGGATCTCTGTGCAACGATACTAAAAGAAGTCGCTCAATAAAACCAAATCTAAATGAATCCAAACCTGGACTGGATTAAACCAATGACCCGGTTTAACAACCTGCTCGAAGCTGAACACTGAGGTTGTGCATCTGAAACCCCCACACACCGGCCGAGAGAACACAGAGTACTGAGTGTTCGGGCTGAAAACGCTTTGTCCTCACCGGCTGGAACCACAACACAGATCACACTGTTCCTCACACACGAGATGCACGTGGTGTGTTGTGCAGCGAGTAAAAGCACAGCAGCAACAACACAAAGTAAATGTAAACACGGGATCCAGGAAACTCAGCTTGTTGATGTGAGAATGTGAATTAAAGTGTTGTTGTTACCGCAGAGCTGCAGCTGGAGGTGTCCTCGACGTGTCACACCCACTGGCCCCGGCTTTCGTAACCAGCGTACGCGGAAGGGGCGGAGACGCAGGGGAACACATGGGCGACATGTGACCGCCCCCGCGCGCGCGGCCAGCGGGAGGCGCTGTGGAGTGAGGGGGCGGCGCCGGGGTGCTGAGCCGGACACACACACACACACGTACGGAGCGGACGCAGCCGCCGATACGCGTCCTCACCCCCGCAGAGCCGAACTCGGACACCCGGGGGGTTCGGTGCGTCTGCTAACGTGGAGGTAACGAAGTCTGCGAAACATGACAACCGGAAACACGTGACAATGAGAGTTTCTTTAAAACACACAAGAGTTTTACACTGAAGCCGAAAAACTAGCTTGTTGCCTGTTAGCTTAACGGCTAAGTTATGTGTTTACACACACACACAAATACACGTAACGCTGGTTTTAAACAACGGAACAATTAGTGACGTGTCCTGAGTTCAAGTCACAAATGTTACAAACACGGTTTCATGACGTTAAAGTCAGAAAACGTGACGTACGTGTTAGAAAACTACAACTCCCAGATTTGGGTGAACAGCTTCCGCGTCATGTGACACACCGACTCCAATCACATCGCAGAGTATTGCCGCCCCAGATAAATAGGAGACACCCCTTTTTAAATTAATTAATTCATATTTTATGTGAATATTAATATTTTAAAAACACACAGATAAACAGGACACGCCTCTTTATATACAAAATATATATGTTTTCAACAGCTTCCATGTCATGTGACCCAATTACTCCCAATCATACCAGATAATATTATTACACAAGACACACCTCTTGAATAGATTTGATTGGTTTTCATATTTTTTCATATTGATATATTGAACTTAGCTCAACAATATGAGTTCATATTATTCTTTTATTTACCTAAAGGTAACTGGACAAAATAAGAAGATGGGAGCTGCTGGTGATAACCTGGCAGTGATCGGTGAGTAATGAGAGTAGAGTACTGAGTAGGTTCTTTCTCGGCCCATGTCACATATATGTCCAGCGAGTGCTGTGTGTGTCCAACAAACACACAAAGTACTCCACTTCAACAGTAATCACTGTTAACTGCAGTGCACTGCGTTGACCAGACGAGGTCACTCTGCATCCAGGGTTTCATAGCAGCTGCTTCTCGTGAGCAACATAAACTTTTCTTGAAGAATAAAAGGGAAACACTGATGTGATCATTATCACTGCTGTTTTCCTGAAGCCGCTTCATTATCACGGTCATCTTACCAGGACGTCAGCCTCTTCACGAACGTCTTAACTGTTTTTATTTGATTGTAAACCAGTTGCATGTAGTTTAAACACACAGGAGTCTTACTGTATCACTATCAGCTCATTCAGAGCTGTGTCTGTGTCTATTCATAGCCCTCGTCATTTGTTGCCTGTCTTTGCTGATGGACACAGTTGTCCCCTGGCAGCAGTGACCGAGGGGCCTTGATTATAATGGAGCCACCTGCTGTCCTCATGTTGTGCACAGGCATGTTGCAGCACAGCTCTGTCCACTCCAGGATGAGACAGACGTGGGACATTCTCTCACAGGCTTTAAGACTCGTTTCGTGGTCCTTTAAGGCCACGATTAGAGTCTGAGCTCCAGAAGATTTATAGCAACACTGAAACATAACGCCCAGGAGACAATGTGTGATCTACATCAGAATAATGTCCCAAGGAGGTGGCTGTTTAATTTGTCTCACATGCACCTGTCTCTCTTTGTCACTTATCTCATCCTCTGAAAATTGCATATGTCCTTTTCCACTGATAACTCAAGACGTGGGAACATACATTCTCGACGCTGGTGTTTAAATGTTGCCTCGTGGGTGCAATTATGTTTTAATCCTCTCTGTGCTGAAAGCAGAAAGCCTCCGATAGCAAGAATGTTTTCATTACATTCCAAAATGGAGATGAGGTCGGAGCAGTAAAGCTCATCTTGCACATCATTTTTCTAATTGAGGGTGTTTTTGACGCCTGTCTTTCTTCAAGTGCTGTTTTTGCAGGAAAAACTTTAGATAAATAATAATAATAACTTTCCAAAGTATTTGAGCCCAAGAGAAAAGGATTATATATGTATATATATATATATATATATATATATATATATATATTATATTTACACTCACAGTCATTTATTTTTACTCAAAAATAACCTTTGTATGTTGGAGTTAATACCCTGAATATCCTGTGACCGGGATATTCAGGGTATTAGCTCAATTTGGAAAAAGTGGCAGCTGTAACTTCCCGTCATTAAAATCCTTGCTTGCTCTGACGTGCTTAAGAGATCGCAATTTGCTTTGTTAGTGGAAGTTTTTAAACACTGCCTGCTCGGCAGCGGTGGCATCTAAACCATCATGATGGATTAGCAAGTTCCCGAAACTGCGGCTACATTTGGATGATTCATTGATGGCCCCTCTTAAGTCACTGGAACGATCCCCGGTTTTGCGAGGAGTTGTGTTGTTCTTTTCTCTATTTCTGCTTGTGAATTTCTGCCTGTTGTCAGTGCAGGCGGCTCCAGAGGCCTTTGAAAGAATGGATGTTATTTGTTCTTGCTTTGTGGGACTGGAAAACACAAGTGTGTGTGTGTGTGTGTGCATCTGTTGTGAGTCTGAAATAGTCTCTCATCTTGTCCTTACAAAGGAATGAGGAGCCCTGCAGGGTCAGAGTCGACAGCAGGGGGTCTTTAGGGGATAAGTGGGGGTGTGTGACTGACAAGACTTGGTGAAGGAGAAAATAGACTACTCCATCTGTCTCAAAATCCGCCCTGCTGCTGACCCACACTCTGGAGACTGTGGTCAGCTCTACGGTCACATGGTGATGGCGAAACCCTTAAAAACCCCCTGAGCTACAAACCCGAGACCCCAGTCATCTCTGAAACACCAGCTAGTCTTGGTGTTCCTCCTGCTTTCTCTTGGAATAGCTGGATAGCTTCAGAGATCCCAACATGTCAGACACTGAGGAAATTGTGGAGGAGAATGAGCAGGAGGAAGAAGAAGAAGAAGAAGAAGAGGAGGTGAATGAGGAAGAGGAGCAGACGGATGATGAAGCAGAGAAGAAAGAGGAGCATGCAGAGGAGAATGATCAGGAAGAAGAGTCTAAACCACGACCCAAGACGACTTATGTGCCAAATATCGCTCCTCCAAAGCTCCCTGATGGGGAGAAGGTGGATTTCGATGACCTCCACCGCAAAAGAGTGGAGAAGGATTTCAACGACCTCCAGACGCTGATCGAGCTGCATTTCTCCAACCGGCAGAAGGAGGAGGAGGAACTGGTGACCCTGCGTACCCGAATTGAGCGCCGCCGCTCTGACAGGGCCGAGCAGCAACGCGTCCGCACCGAGCAGGACCGCGAGCGGCAAACACGACTGGTCGAGGAGAGGAACAGGCGTGAGGAGGAGGCAGCCAAACTGCGCGCTGACGAGGAGGCCAAGAAGAAGAAGATATTCACCAACAAGTCGTTTGGCGGCTACCTGCAGAAGGTGGACCAGAAAAAGGGCAAGAAGCTGACAGCGCGGGAGGAGAAGAAGAAGGCCTTGTTGGAGCGCAGGAAGCCGCTCAACATCGACCACCTGAACCAGGAGAAGCTGGCGGAGAAGGCGCAGGACCTCTGGGAGTGGCTCCACCAGCTCCACGCCGAGAAGTTCGAGCTGGCTGAGAAGCTCAAGAGGCAGAAGTACGAAATCTACCTGCTCCGAAACCGAGTCAGCGACCACCAGAGGGGCTCCAAAGCTTCTAAGACCTCCCGCGGTGCCAAGGGCAAGTCAGGCTCCTGGAAGTGAGGGTCAGAATTCACGGCAACTGGACTACCAAGTTGTTCCTGGACTATTTGGCTTGAATTTACAACTTGCATCATAGAAGTCATCCCAGGGATTGGGTGTAGATTGAGGGGAACCTTCTTTTGTCAGGCCACCCGGGGGACTGAAGTGAAAGAAAGGAAGTTAATGAAGCCACAACTTCTTGAATGGCATTTGAGTATCATAATTCACTGTATTCGTCTGCTCACAAGCTGTGGTTGAAATGTTTGTTTTATTTTGCTCTTGTATACTCAAGAATTCTCACCAACACATTTGTTCATGATAACTTTTCGTTTATTCCTTTACATATTCTGAAATATGTTACAACGGGTTTGAAAGCCTTCATATAAGCTGCCAAAAAATTGTGTTTGTTTCCAATAAACCAAGACTCAACTGTTGCTCTTACCTAAGAAACCTTTTGAAACATGTCTCTGTTTTTTGATGGAAGCTCTGTAACTTTTTATAATTTGCCTGGATGGCTGGTTAGGATGGGGGGGGTCGTTAAAAACAGGTGTTGCACAGCTGATTTTTTTTACGCAGCTGATTCAAACTATTTTAAGCTCAGGGTGAGTCGCAGAGTGGAAGAAGCTTCAGAGAAAGGTGTTAGAATTCCTAAAGGTTTCATACAAGAATGATGAAGACCCAAATCTTCAATCTTTTTCATTTTGTGCCATTTGAAATGAGTGTAATTTAGTTTGTTTTAATTCAAACAAATTCTAATAATAGACCACGAACGTATGATCAGCTGGATCAACGGTTACTCTAGCAGCTACTTCTATTTCTGTTTCTAATTACTGTTTGACTTCATTAATCAAATCAGGATTATGTACCATAGGGACCAAGAAAAGCCAGTATACAAGCTATTTTTAATTTTTTAATTTTCAGTCCTACAAACAAGCAGCACAGGTAAGAGAAAGAAAGAAAATGACACACAAATATTGATTTAATCTCTGTAAATATCAGTTACTATTAATAATTTACAAGATAATTATTTTTACCATCAAGATGATCTACTTTTTATTAAAAAACTAAAAACATTTAAACTTGATTTAAAATTCAGGATTTGAAACTCACATGAAAATGTGTTAATCTGGACAGTGACAGTGTTTCTTGATTGTTTTCGGGTCCAGTTTGTTGATATACAACTCAGAGTGAATAATTAATCGTCTGGTCTTATCGACAATAATGTGCTGAAAATAGATATGAAACATCGGCGAATATTGTTTTTAATGTGGTTCTCAAAGGTAAAATCAAGAGCATTTAAAAAACCCAGTATTTGTTAGGCCCGAGGATCTAAATCACCACATGTCATGATTTGCATTTACATCCTCTCACTTTCTGTGTCCACTCTGAAAACATCATCCTCCTCTTAGTTAATTCAATGTCAAAGTATAGTGTCATGTCGTTCCCTCTAGGTGGCACCAGAGCACTAGTTTGTGTTTTAAAACACACAGTTGGAGCAGCTGCATTACACAGCCAGATGTTTCTGTATCTGTATATATATATATAATACACATTTATTTGTAATTTGAAAAACCAACTAATTTCCTCAGTTCTTTAAACCAGGTGTGTGTTTATATTTATGTTCCCACTGTTGCTGTAAAGCTTTTATATCCACAAACTCTATTGTGACCTAAAAATGAGACTTCATACAGGAAACCTACGTCTGTTCTTGCACTTTTCAAACACACGTGTGTGTGTCAGTGTAAAACACAGGTACGTGTTCCCCCCCGAGAGTTAATATCTTTCACTCTTGGACTCTCTCTCGATGCCTTTCCACCTTTTTCCTCTCACGGCCTTGACGAGCCATTAAAACCTTCCAGAAACAACAGTATGTCAACAGGTTACCATAGAGACAGGGGAGAGGCTGTCTGTGGAGTCAGGTCTCTGTAAACCCCCCCCCCCCCCCCCCCCCCCCCCCCCCCCCGCTCCAGCCTCAACACACCCACTCCACCAGCATCCTGGTGTGTCGGCTCTGTATTGATGATGTTGTGAAAAATGTCGGACCTGACAGCAATGAGGGGGGAGGGGCGGCATCAATCAGCTGCACGTGTTGCACCAGGGAACAAGATGTTCTCAAAATCAAGGTGCTGGAATGAAGTCGTTGTCGGAGTCGTGGAGTCGTGGATTTTCGTGGATGTGTGTGTGTGTGTGTGTGTGTGTGTGTGTGTGCATCATGAGGGGGGGGTTGTCTCTTCAGCTCATTAGAATCCAGCAGAGACCAGAGAGTAACTTACGCTCTGATGATTTACAGCTCCTCTAACCTCACTTTGAACCCTGATCAGGAGCCTATTACCCAGCGTGGTCGTCCATTCCACATCTCCATTTTAATGAGAGTGATTGTGACTGGTCACTTGTTTTTCACCGATGGGGATGTTTTTATTTCTAGCCACTGAAAAAGTGTCTTTAAATCATATTTTCTGTAGAGAGCTACAAATATCAAGACGAATTGGCTGTTTTAAGAATCCACATAATCCAGATATGTGACCATGACGGAGACTTTGTGTGTAACAGCCATAATGATGTGATGCTATTCAGCAACACAATGTGCAGTTAACACTTTGGTTTTATTGTTTAGCCTCAGTTCCCTTTTCCAGGCACTGGAGGATGTAAGCACACTCCAGAGTGATCTTAATGTCTGCCAGAGTTTGGCTGCAGAGAGCATTAAAGTGCTGTTAGTACATGACAACAGGAGCTAGTACAAGGACGAGCTGTTAGTTCACATCGCTGCAGCGATAAAGTGACTGCTCGGACATAAGCTGCAATAAGAAACACAAATACAAAAGAGAGACAAGAGTGTGGATGTAAACTTCTGTAAAGGGTGAGACAAATGCTCAGAATAAAAAGAAACAGTCTGATGTGATGACTATGGACAATCAATAACAGGCATGGTGGAACGAGAGGAAGAGGATGTATAAAAACGAACAATACAGTGATATGCAGTGTATAATCATTAAAATAAATTAGGACATTAATCACTTCAGTTAAATGAAACAACCATTGTTGCTCGTAGTTTTAATAGTAATTAGGCAGAGAATTGGGTACTTAAGTAATAAGTACCACGCCACAGTGCACCTTGTTAATTAAATTGCCGGTTGCTAAGTTTAACAATCAAAAACAATCAAAGTCATAATACGTGATGCTGTACTTTTTATTTTTCACCTTTCTGTTTGGTGGGCATGTTTCCTATGACAAACAGACGTCACCGTGCCGTCCTCACATGCACACTCAGTGTCACAGTGAGGAACCCAGTTTAGACACATGCTCCGGCTCCGGCCCTGTGGATGCCTTTAGCCTGTGGATAAATGAGTCTGCCCTGGAGACTGCGCCATACAAGCTTATCCCCAACCTCCTCCAAATTGAGGTGGGAGTTGGTAGCGGCCAGAGGTATAAAGGAGGTTTAGCCTGTCCGACAGGGCATTCATCTCTGCACCTCCTTAGCATCCTCCAAGTTTTCCAGCACTGATCCCTGCGGCTATATAAAGACGGGATGTCGCCGTGCCTCCTATCAGCGTGTTGTTGCAGCCCTTTGAGAGTGAGTTCATGAGTACAAAGCTTTAGTGTCTGCAGCCACACGGTGAGAATATGTGGCATCTTCTCATGTAGCTTGATCTGAAGATGTTTACTTCCACAGTTTAATTAGAAATATTCATTATCGTTCTGACATATTCCATGGCTTCATGTCTCTGAAGAACACCGGGGACTGTTTTTGCCAGGCTATTCTTTTTCATAAAAATATATTTGCACTAATGTAAGTTAATGAGCAGAAATGAGACTTATATTTTCATTTTATTTCACAAAATAGAAAAAAAAAAAATACGGTTGATGGTATATGAAATCAATATATTAGAGCACAAATTATTTTCTCGGGGCCGATCCTGATAGAGATATCGTGGAGTAAAACATTTCCAGTACCAATATATCAGCTATTTTCTATATTTAAAATGTTTTCAAAGATGTCGTTATCAAACCCTAATGACAAAGAAATGCAACTGAGTCTTGATATTTTCAAATTTAACTTCACTGTATTGAATAAGAACATTTTTTTACAATTTATGTAAAAGGAGAGGAAAGAAGCGAGGATTTTTTAAATGGTTTAATAAATTATTTGTATTATTCAGTGCAAATCAACCAAACCAACTACTTAATGACTCGTTGGGTGCCGTCGCCTCATCCTCTCATCTTCTGACCTCTCGATCGAGGTGAGCTGAGGATAACGTTGCACCTCTCCTGTAACCAGTGAGTGGAGAAAAAAAAAATGTATTCAATCCCATAATTTGAAAAGATTGATTTTTCTTCTATTTCTGCACTAATAGATCTTGAAGTGCACATCCTCTGTAGACACTTATGCTTTAATAACTCTTAACACAAGAGGAATTACTGAAGAGAGCTGATGCCCTTACAGCATGTTCCTGTTTGTGCTTGGTAAAAGCTCTCTGTATACTGAGTGAGTCATTAGATGTACTGTATGTATGTGTGTGTGTGTGTGTGGTGTTCCCGTGTCGTCATGAATCTATAAATACAAACCCGTGCAGTTTTCCTGGCGGCGGCACCCACGGACACACAGGTCCAAACTATGACTCACCAGTGAAGTGTGAACTCGGGCTGTTCATTCATGGGCAGACGCGTCAAATACAATTGTGACACCACACATCTGCTGACTGCTGTTAGCGCAGGCGTCAGACGATGACTGAGAAACACCGTGTGGGTCGTGATGTGCGTCCAGGACGAGTGTTGGACATAGTGTCAGTTTCAGGTCTGTGAATGGACAAGCAGCATTTGATCTGATATTTATATCAACTCCCTGTTGATTTAAAATGTTGTAGATGCTGGAACCATTTTTTCAAGTGTAGAAAAAGTTCAGTTTGGCAAAGGCCTGCTGAGGTGTTTTTCTTTACCCTTATTTGCTGCGAAATAATAGTTAATATATGATTTCATGGTTTTTAAGTAAAACTGAAATCCTGAAATAACAAATATACGTTCTCTCTTCAGTTTACAACTCTCAAGAGATTGTAGTCCAGCTGTGGAGCCGATAAGCCTGGACTGGTGTTAATATAATATTGATTTCTAGCTCCAGTGATAACAAAATGTAATTGGTTTGTCGCCCACTTTGGCCCAAAGTTGAAACCTCTGTAATTTACTTAATTAAAAGTACAAATAAATAGAAGTAAAAGTAGGTACCTCTAAATAGACAAAGTTTCAAAAGTACTTGCCAAGTGTACCCACTGTGGCCGTCTGCTACATGATTGAAGTTGTGTATCGGCGTTGACCTCTAAATAACCTGCCTGGTTATTGATCGCTCTTGAACCTGCAATAAACAATCTGCAATGGTTTTTAAAACTGGAGTAGACACAACAGATATTTGATGATATACGTAGTGGAAATTCTACACTTGACTTAAGTACAGTCATGAAGTAAATGTACTTTGTTACATCCCACCACTCTGGATGGATTGCCATAAAAATTAATTTATGTAAATATGTTGTACACAGGTTGATTTGTATTAACTCTGGTGCTTCCTTGACTTTGCATCTTGCACCTTCATCTGTCCATTAATTTGGTTAATGACTTGATTCTGAGAGAACTGTTGACGATCAGCCTCAGTCGATAACAAAGAATCTGGCATTGTGAGCACATTAGATCACCATTTACCTTTTTACCTGTAACTCACATTGGTTGGATTCCAACTCTTCATTTTACAAAGCAGTTTTTTTAGCCTCACAGAGCTCCACTGGTCAAATCTTGTTAAATGACGCCTATAATGGATCTACTTTCATGTTGTGATGACATGTAATTAGCATTGTGACTGAGGAAATGTGTCTTAAATGTTTTGTGAGTGAGGATGCAGAGTACAACTCCATCTGTATTCTTGTGTTTGCTTGCCTTTACGTCCCGGCCCACCTGTTCCATGCGGTACCACTGGATTTGTCTGTGGGTTATCACTCACCATACCTGAGAAAGAATGAGCGACATCTGATAAACGACTGTATTTAGATTCAAGCTCACGTCCTCCACCGTGTCCTCTCTGTCTGCCGGGTGATTCATGTTCACTCCTCCACCTCTGCTCGCCATGTAATTCAGCCGAGACACTGGAGTGGCCTGATCACGCCAGAGCCCTCTCCTCCCACCGCGTTATTACCATGTCCTCCCACCGCGGTGACGGCACTGATGATAGTACTGCTGCTCACACCTGTTGGAGCCACAGTGAAACCAAGTTTCCCGTGTGAGAGGCGTCTTAATTAGCTTTTTCACAGTAATTGTGAAACTGGGCTTAATACTAGTGTGAGTCAGAGGGTAAATGTAGCTGGATGATCTCACAGGAGGAACAATCTTTGAGACCTTAAAAGGATTTAGTCCTCAGCTCTGGATGTGAGAGAACGTTCTCTGGGATTCATTTCTTTAATCTGGACACTTGGATGATGAAACACGTGATTTGAATGATTGTTTAAACAACACAGGTGTCGGACATCTTGTCGGAGATGAAAGTTTACACGTGGCCCCTTCCTCCACCATGAAGACATCAAGTCAAGTCAGTTTTATTCATGTAGCACATAAAAGCAGCAGGGTGTGAGCCAAAGTGCTTTACAATCATGGCAAAGTAAAGTAATATATGTATGGATAGAAAATAATAAGAAGTGCAATGCTAGAAAATATATGTGTGAGAAAAACGCTGAATATCAGGTAAGAAGACTAAAGAATGGCAATCAGTATATACTTCCATCAAGGCCTAACAGTCTCCTTATGAAACCACTTTTAAAATCACTAGATCCAAATCTTTACTTTCCAAGGAAAATGTGGAAAAATTGTTTTTGAATATATTAAAGGTTAATATTTAAACGTGTATTCATCAAATCAACCGAAAAGATCGTACGATTATCAGGAAGAGCTCCACATTTCCACGACGGGAAAAAAGCACGTCATCTGAACTCAACGACTTATCCCATGTCAATCTGTTCAGTTTAATTAACCCTGTTTACAGAATAATTACGACACTTGTGCTTCAGGGGAATTCAAAAGGCCAAAATTAAAAAGAAGTCACACTTTCAGCTGGTTTTAAATGTGAATCCTCGTCATGGTAATTCACGAACTGGACGTCTTTTGTCAAAGCAAATCAGTCAATGTGGCAAAAGTAATGAGAGAGGATTCCTGTGCTCTTACCCGTGGGGTAAAACATCTATTTATAGCACCTACATCAATATGTTTTCCCTCCGTGTCGCCTCTGTCTTATGCTTCAAAAAGCAAGCTTCACAACCTTTCATCTCCTCTCTGCCGGTAATGGTGGTGGCTGGTTCCTGCCGTTCACTTGACAGCTTCAGACGCTCTCTTCTTTTTTAAAAATAATATTTGAGCTCCAACATGCTGCACTCAAGATTAATTTAACAAGATGCACGCTGGGTGTGCCACTTTGTGGATCACAGAATGCGTGCATGAAAACTTGACCTTTTCTCTCAGCGAAGACAAACGTCAACAGGAGCAGCATAAGAGGCGCGTCCAACCCGACTTTTTTCAAGAAGCTGATACAGGTCGTGATTCAAACTCAACCACACCTTTACATCAATAATCACCCTCCATTCCAAGACTGGAGAGGAGCGTTAATGTCAGACAAGTGTGGAGATGTAGATGAGTTCCTCTGCCAGGCTGAGAAATCATTAGGATAATCCAAGTCGGCATGTGACTGTGAACAGATGTTCTGGGGTGACAGAGATTCACATCATGGAGGTGACCTTATAAGAGAGCGCACTCCGTCTCTTTACAGAAGTACGAACTAGCCCGTGTCTGTGCTTTGAATTCACGTTTTCTATGTCTGTGGTGGAACCTTATCTGGTACTACAGTACAATCATACATAACTGGCTGAAAAACGTATTTTTGATATCTGATTAATGTAACCCAGCACCGACCATGACCACATGCCAGGGAGCCATGAATTTTTATAACAGAGACGCTCAAGGACATAAATGCTACCGTTAGGCTGTAATGGGTGGAGGCATTACATAACTGTCCCTCCACTTACCCCTTAGACTGTAATTGTTCTGGGAATAGAAGCAGCCCCCGCTGCTTCCTCGCCATTAATGAGCTGACCTCTGACCCTCTGTATTCAATGAGCCTTGGAAAACGCAGCTATAATAAAGCAAACCTGCTCATTCACAACCATATCTCCATCTGTGAAGTATCGTTACCTGGGAAATGTGATGAATACGAGCATTTGCAATACAACCCCGGTTTGATACAACATGATTTGCTCTTGATTTACATTCAATAATAGGAGTTGATATGAAAAGAATGAAATATTTTTGATTTAAAATTAATTAAAGTAAGATTTTAATCGAGCCTGATGCCGATTTTGATATATCTGCCAATATATGTATCACAAAAATGGTAACATCCCTAGGAAACAAAATCTAAATTGTAGTGTTATGAGAATAATGACTAATGTTGCAGGTGCATCATTGACGTGCACCATGAGGTCAGTCCAATCTCCACAGAGCCGCGGTGTTAAACATCCAGCACAAATAAACATTCAGGAAATGACTAAGCTTTAATTACACGTATCATCACGCAGAGCTATTAGTCGGGGCTAACTACAGATAGCACTCCACTCTAAATACGGGTTTAGCTTTCAGAGAGCGGGCAGCTTTTATTGCCAAGGAGACTAATGTAACACTGCAACCTTTTGTGTTTCTGTGCAGTATCGTGGATCAAAAGGAAGTTGTTGTGCTGTTCATGCTTCACCAGAGATCAAAATGTGCTTTTCATGTTTCTCCATTAGACGGACTGGGAGGAGACGGAGAAGAGAAGCTTTCTATTTTTTCTTAAAGGTCTTTCAAGCACAAAACTGGGGTCTTGTTGTGTCGCTCAGTTGAGTGGTTATCCCACAGTTGTAATTTGCTGTGTTAGCAGCAGTAGAAGGGCACAGTATTTTGCCAATCACCCTCATAGACCGACGTATTTGTAGAAAAACATTAATTTCAGCTGTGTTGCAGTATTTGTTGGGAGTAAACAAAGCTCACATCTTTACTCTGGCCTCCTGTCTGCAGCTGGTTTATGATGCACTGAAGAATTTAGGGACAAAACATGAAAATCCTGAGAGAGAGAGAGAGAGATGTGCTCTACGAGTGCTGTGGTTTTTTTAATTAAACCCTTTTGGATTTCTTCTCTCAACTGCTTCTTCTTCACATTGTCTTGCATTGTTTGATTGATATCGTATCTCAAGCACTTGCTACACAAATCAACTTGTCTTGCAATTGTGAAAAGCAGAAACAAGAATTGTTCTCTACTCTACCATTTAATCTCGTGCTGTTCGGCACGCTGTTGTCAGAGTTACATTATTCAGAGTGATTATGCCACTTTAAATGCAGACAACACTTGTTGCTCTCCACTTAGGGGGAAAGAGTAAAGTTATTTTTGTTGTTGTCGTGACAGCGAGTTGAAAAAAACCCACTTACAACCGGCTGCATCAGGAAACAAGAAGAACGAGGCATAAAACCTATTATGTGTGACAGAACCATAATTAAACCGACTGTGTGTGTGTGTGTGTATAGAAGATACGACCATAGACTGTATATAAAGATTGACGACTTGACAGCAGTATAGGTCATAAACCCCTCCTCCTCCCGGTTAATGGATGGGACGTGAACCAAACTAAAGGGAATGTACTTTGATTTCTGAAGACACACCACACACGGATATGTTATAACTCTTCATTTTTTATTTATTTTGTTAAAATACATATGAAACAGATACAATAAATCATATCCCAAATGTTTACTTTAAATCTTTACAAAAGTTATCACAAACTGTACACGTCATGACAGTGGTTGCAGTTGTTCTCGCTCAATATACTGTAGATTCAATCAATATGCAAACAATTACAGCTCAAAGCTCTAAACTGCTCTAAACATGAAATAACTTGATAAGGTAAGAGTCGGCTTCACCGGGTTTCCAGTCAGACTTATTGATCACAACTATTACACAACGTGTATTAATGTCACTCGATTACAAGTCTGAGCTGTTCAAATTAACACCAAACAATAGAAATACGTTGTGATGTCTCTTCATTTTTTATCAGTTTACGACAACTTCTTAAATTTCACTTTTTAAATATATATATATATATAAACAGTGCCATTGACAAGTATGCTGTATATATACAAATGTAAACACACAAGTTTGAAATTTCAAACAACACATCCATGTCCCTTCAGTAAGTGTTTTCAAAGTGATGATAAACATGCTACACGTAGAAATATTCAATATTAAGGGCAGCAAAGGGAAAAATGCATCACTGCGTGTGCAAGTTAGATAACAGTACATAGCCTTTTTTTTCCTATTTGCTATGTTGGGTTTTTATTACTCACAAAGGAGAAGCTGAGTCAGTGTTCTGTGTCAGATACACTGAACTTAATTTCATATGGCTTAATGTAAAAAAATCAACATTAATTTTGCAAATGATTGAGCGTATATGTGTATATATTTTTCCATGGATAGCAATTCCCTGAATTTCTAACAGGTGAAGAAATACAATAAAGTTTGGCTTTTTTTTCTGCCACATTTTTTAAATTGATCGCCGCATCTCAGCCACGCTTTGTTGTTGTAATTCATTTGTCTAATTAACCGACTCAGGATCCTGATTGAAGAATAATCTTGTGTCTGAAATCACTCACTCATCTACATCTACCTGCTCCCTGTCACTACATAGTGAACTCATTATTAAGGTGGAATTTAAAAAAAACTTCTTGGTCATCTTCTCTGTTCCAATAATTGATTTTACACGAATAAAACCACGTCGTCAATATATAAAAGCAACAAACACACAGTATGCTTGAATATTTTGTGTCTTTAATAACTTAGTTGTTTTATTAAGTCAAAGTTGAGGCCCTTTATTTGGGTTCATTGCAATGTGCAGTAACATCGATGTAAACATTTTTTCTCATATTTTGTATTTTATGTAATCTAGCTCATTTTTATTTTTATTCTCTTAATTATAATTACAAACAAACAAAAGCAGGCTTATCACTTTTTTTGCTCGCAGTTTAAAATCACAACTTTGTATTAGACCTTGAATGTGCACTTGATTGCTGCATAAACAATATGATGCTAACAACTGAGGCTAAAGCATCATGTCCCAGGTAAAAAAGTTAGAGAACACCACGATTATGTGACACAAACCCAGTGTACCTGCTGAGTTACCTGCTTTTTTTGTTCACATTTTAAAACTCAGTCTCACTTTTAACAGTGCAAAAGAAAATGTCCTCAGGATGAGGACTAATCTGTGTGTTTGACGAATATAAAGCTATCTTGGATAATGAGTTGTGTGTAAATGTCTTCAAGTCTAAGAACAGGACACTTGGATATACCGTGGCACAATTTAGGACCAGCAACGAGAAGTACTTTATAAAATCTATGTGGTTCAAGATTCTTCAGGCTGGATTTTGTGACCGCTGCATGTAGTGAGCCAGACATGACAACAGTTTCAGATTAATGTAGAGCAGGAAAACTCACAGTTTCAAGTATTCCTTTCACTTTTGGTCTTGCATTTTTAATCTCGGGGTGGTAAAAACAGAAGGAACCAATGCTTTTCGTGCCTGGTTACTCCCAAGCTTTGGGCGGACGCTGTTAAGGAGAGGGTCTCAGCAAATTGTCTCAGCGTGTTTTTGGACTGAGAAGTTCCTCTTTATCTTTTTCGATCTAACTTAAAAGTAGAAAGTGGATTCGAAACATCAACTGGCATATCATTGTGCATTAGCTTCACTTTTTAGTTGCAACACAAGGGACATGTTTAACCATAGGTAGTAAATATACCTACAGTATATTCAAATATACCTGTAGTATGAGAGGATGATTCAATAATTTCTTATCTACTTATGCTAATTATATCCTGACATAAGTCTGGTGTATACAAAAATAAATATGAAATTGTAATCTAAAATCAAGTTTGATGGGTTTTGGGAAACAACTTTATATTTCAAACACACTTGAATGTAGGTGCTCTTCATTTCTCTGTACATATGTTTGCTACATGTTTCTGTTTCTTTAAATCCAAGAGTCCTGATTCTGATATCTGCAGGTCACAATGGATGGTTAATGGTCAATTTTCTGGGAAATGTACCCCAAACGTTATAGATGCTCAATTATCTGAAAATAAGATCAGGCCTCGCTGGATTTAATGACTACTTCTCAATCAAGTAAATGTTTTAATGGCACCGAGCAGAGAAGCCCTTTAACTTTGTGACATTTCAAAGTAAAACGCTATTCCACTCTTAACTCTAAGTCACTCCAGGGCCTGAAATAATGATTGATCAGCTGGAAGTGAGTCACTGAGGACATCTTGCAGTGAAGTGTACTATTCATGTGGTCCGTGTCAATGTTCTGCAAAAAAAAAAAAAAAACTTCAGAGCAGATGTAGGAAAAACAAACTCTTGAATTGAGTGACAGTTAGTGCTGTGCATAGCCAGCTCTGTGGAGCCCTTGAAGAGCTGGAGCTGGAATGAGTGAATAAACACAATTTCAACACAACCTTGTTTTTGCAAACACAAGAAACATGTTGCAATGGATTCAGTTTTCGCACACAACATGATCACAATAGGCAACACAGCTTTGCAGCAGCTCTTAACAAGCGTCTGTTTTCTCTCACAGAGGTGATGCCATCACTCTACCTGTGGTCATCAGGGTGTCTGTGGAGGTTTGGGTGAAGGACACGAGCCTTGACTCTCAAAGCTTGCTGCTCTTCCAGGCCACTGCAAGGTAAAATGTCACACAACACATTCAAGCTTTACAGAAGAGTGACACATACTCTTTGGGAACTAAACAGGTATTATTCTCTTGTGCTGAGGACGCACTGTGATCATGGGCACACAGATCATTTCAGCCCAGTGATGTCAGATCGCATGAGCAGATTACGGCATATGGAGCCAGATGCAGGTTTAATATGAGACTCCCTCTGGAAAGAAACACAATCTTAAACAGTGGCTATATAGCAAAGCATTTTCTTTGTCAGTTAGAGCCTGACCAATACAGATTAGTTTTTATTTGACGCTGTGTAAAACAGTTATGATATTTTGGTCGATATATGCGTTTAATAAATTTGCTATGATTCCTAAGATGTCTTTATCAAACCTTAATGACAGTGACAGTGAACTGTAATTGAGGTTTAATATTTAACGTTACTAGAAATAAACCAAACAACAACCACATATGTAAAATAAAAGTTTGCATATCAGCATAATCTGCAGAGATAAACGCAGATACCGATCATATCACTTATATCATATACTGTTATATTGGTCGGGCTCTAGAAGGAATCATACATTTATCCTGCCCCGTGTGTACGCAGGCTCGAAGTACGTAAGACTTAGTCTCAAGTTCAGACATGTGATCCCGAACTGATGTGTGCACCCATCTTCTTCTGTGAAGAGCACCATCTCTGTCCTCTGACTGTTCACCACGGCACACAGCATGTCCAAGAAAAGATCCGTGATCGTGATAACAATACTAAACCAACTCTGTTGCAAACTCCTTTTTTCAAATGACACCATCAGCTGCATACTATTTATCAATGATCACATTTTTTTAACGGAAGCGTGAAGAAGTTTTACCACTGAAAATGAGCTTCTGGAAAGCTCTGTAAATATGAGTTCTTTAAAACTGTGTGAGGGGGGGGGGCGCGACAGAGTGGGGGATGGAGGACGACAACATCACTGTACCTCTCCCAGCGCATGCCAGTGTGTGATGGGCTTCCGTGGATACGCCAACATTTCGTTCCAGTGATCCCGTCCAAGGCCCTCGGCATCTGGCCCGGCGTGACATACACCAATCACCTCATTGTGTCCAACCCTGTTAGCAGCAAAACACACACACACACATTAACACAGATTTAGATGCACATAGTTATGTGTCCTGCAGTCTGCGTACAGATTCAGAAAAGTAATGACTGTTCTGATTTAAATAAATGGATAATTCACCGGTTATTAAAAATGAAAAGAAAAAGTCTTGAAATGTAGCTGGAAGCTTGTCAAGGTCGAACCAGGAGAAAAAAACATACTGGCCTCAATTTCACTCTTTTATGAAAGAAACCTTTTTTTATATATATAATATATATATATAATATATCAAAACCCACTTGTTTCGTGATCGTGTCCTAAAATCCTAAAACAAATGATAACACACAGGAAATAGTTTGTATGTTTCCAGCTCTGACTCACCGATCGTAATCCATCACCATGATGGACAGACTGACTTGTTCAACGTTCTCAGGGGGGATGTCGAAGATGATCGCCTCGTTGTATACAGGATTGAGTGTGCTTTTCTTGGTCGTTGTTTTTCGCTTCTTCAACCTCCGTCCGTCACATATCAGATACACCTTGACATATGGATCTGAGAGACATAGGTTGTTTATTTGAACGTGTGTTGATATTGCAGTTAAATAGGATGATTCAATAAGAACTCGGGTAAGCAGTTGAATGTCAAACACAACTGTCGGTAAAAACTCAAAATACAAATGGTTTTCTTTCATGTGGTTTGAAGTGAAGCTAGTGCACTTATCGCACCACTCTCACACTCACCAGAATTTATTCTCAGTGGCCTCCCTGTGTTTCTTCTCCCCCATTTCCATTCTAAGTGGCCACCCACTATCTGTTTTCAGCTAAGTCTGAGTTATGGCTGAGTTTGAGCGTTTGAAGCGAGACACATTTTATTCGCTGTCGGGTTACCTGAAGAGCCTGTGATGTCCATGGCTTTGAGGTTTCTGCATTTGATGACTGTTAGGGTCATTCTTCCTGCTGTGGGGAGGTAGCACAGCGAGTACATGATCTCTCCGAGGTCAACGCTCTCCTTAAGAACAAAAAATCAAAGACAATTCAATGCATTTTGTACATTTTAAATTATTTGACCGCATTATGTGAATCAAACTGCCAAAGCAATGTTTAGTAAATGAAGGAGGTTGTGTTCTATCTGATGGTACTGGACATGGCAGACTGGTTTTTATTTATATCAGTCATTAGTCTCTCAGCTTGTTTTTGGCTTTGTGTTAATGCGGCATGTCTACTAAAACAATAAAGAACTCAGAGGTAACAGGCCAGTTCTCGATACAGATACCATAATATCTACGAACAGATGTGAATATGCAGAATCTGTGGGCGAGGGAAAGTGTTTGTTTCAGTTCAACTATCACCTGTACATCATGACACTGAACTTTTCCTCTTTGAGAGGGATGGAAATTAGACCAAAGCAACCAAAAAGAAAACTTTTCATATCCATGGTAATATTAGATACACTTAAGTAAAATATAGATTAACACACACCTGGTATACTTGTATACCAGCATGTTGTTGAGAGGGAGCCTTCAGCATTGTCTTCATTTAAATACTGGACATTTTAATGAAGGTCCTTTGTAATGTGAGAAACTCTTTCAAGAAAAGATCATATTTCTTCTTCATTAATGACTTGATTAACTAGATATCCAAGATAAATGAACAATGTCGCACAAACTACGTGTCGATAACTTAAACTCTTGTGAGTCTGTGTGCAAACTGAATGAGATAAACAGGTAAACTCCATTGATTCAGCCAAAAACAATGAACAAAATAACAAACAGATTTTGGCAATGCATTGAAAACCAACAGATAAATCCCATCGAATTCCATTAAAGAAATAAAAATTCATATCTGGTCAGTTTTTATTCAGAACTGAATAATCAGTTCTGTTGTTAATTTATCCTGAAGGAGTTAATGTGAACCTGAAAACAAAGACTCACTGTTTATCACCCTGAAATAAATCATAAATAAAGCAGAGCGTTTATGTAGGAGTGAACTGTGTTAGTGTGGGCGAGAGTGTTACATATGACACTAGTGTTTACATGCTAACACTGTAAAGCCTTGTTTGTTTAACTACTTTAGAGTTATGTCATGATTTAGTAATCGTATTCTCATTTGCTATTTTTATGTTGAGAATTCCCAGCTGTTTTTGGAAACTGCGTGTGGGTGTTCGGCTGATGAAATGCATTTCCCAAAGCAGTTGAATTATGCAGTGTGCTCCACCTGCCACTTCTGCAGACTGCTGTTCAAGCTCTTAGGAGGGATTCAGAGAAATACTTCATGTCAAGAGCCTTTCAAAATCAGTAGAAGTTCCCCTTCACCGGGGATTTGCAGGAAGTTCGGTGCACTCAACATTTCTTACATGACAACAGTGTCCTCATATGTGTGGATCTGGCAGTGTGTTAGTGTGAACGCCGACTCACTGTAGTTGCTGCATGAATATCCTTCCACACCACCGCCTCCCGAGAAAGATCAGAGAGTTCAAAGAGGTTGTCCACCACCACCTCGCCTATCATGTCGTGGCTGGTGAAGCGGTCAAAGTCGTACACGCTGAAGTGCAGCTTGCGGTTGCAAAGCTCATCGTACACTACGGGGAAACAGAAGGTCTCGTCGAACATGGGGTTCAGATTCTTGCGGTGGACACGCGTCTGGAACTTCTTCTTCCTCTCTGGCAGCAGGTAGATCTTCACGTACGGGTCAGAGGTGCCCGTGAAGTCCTTGGCAGGCAGGTCTAGGGCCTTGAGGATTCTCACCACCAAAGCCTGCTCCTCGTAGTCGTAGCGCAGCGAGAAGCTCAGCTTTCCACAAGTCTCCACGGGCTCATTGGCCTCGCCCTCTGAGTCCACAGACTTCTGCTTGTAGAGTTCAGGTTTTATTCTTCCAATGCTGACTGTCGAAGACTGGCGGAGAGGCACTGCGTCCATGCTGAAGTCAACGCTGGTGACATTCATCTGACGAGGCAGGTGGCGCCGGAATGAATTGTGCCTGTTGAGAAGGGTAGAGGGCATCTGGTAAATGTCTCAAGTGTCAGTGTTATGCATGAGCGGCTTTGTTATGATGGACGCTAATGGTTTGTCAGAAGAGGGTACATCTTACAAGCATGATGCATAGTAATGTGGAGCTCATGGAACATGTTTTGACATATTGAAGTCTGGAAGAGTAGCTCAAACATGGTTCTTGGTGGGTTTTTAGGGAAGAAGCACAAAGATCTAGATTAGAACAATCAGCGTATGTTCAGAAAATCTAGTTCCACATAAGCAGAGGCCTCAAGTGGCTGTTGCTCCCTCTATGGGCCACTTCCAAGACATTTCACATGTCGACATGTTTTAAATGCCAACAATGACCTGGACAATCACAGGATGTACATATACTCTTCTGTGAGCTTGGTAAAGACTGTTATTATTCCTAAAACATGACTACACAGATTTTGTAAGACGCTCTGACACACAGAAGATTCAACATGCAGCTGTTTCTCACTGTTTTCACTCCTTGCAAGAACCACACAATAAAACCACAAGTGGTCGAACAGAAAGGTTTTTTCCATTTTTGTCACCTCTGGCCAAAAAATAATTCAGCATTCAGATTTAACTAAATGTATCTTTTATTGAAAAAAATGATCTGAATTCTGCAAATTCCTGAGGTTGACGTCTTTTGAGGGAAAACCACAGTTGAGTTTGACTTGCCAATCTTGTCACCTAGCAACTGGCCCTCCTCCCATCCGACGGTTAGACAATCACAGCGATCTGACAGCTGAGGCACACAAGATACGGTACAGAAAGAACAGCTGAAAATTCTAGACGCAAATAATGTAAACAACATCGAACTGTGATTGAAATGCAACTAAAACATAGTGAACACTCACTAACTGAGCAGATTAGCTGCAGCTATTTGCTTTGCTACTCCTCGTGGTTTGTGTTGCCATCTTTTAAGCCTCCTTTGGTCAACCATGGTTTTAAGTATATACATATATTTACTGATCCCATCCTGCTCATGATTTATTAAAACTTGGTTGATGCAAAGTTCATAACTATATATTTTTTGGTGAATACTGGACTCAGGGGTGGAAAAAAGTCTGGATGAGACCAAGAATAATCTCACAAACCCATTAGTTCTCTGAAAATAATTAAAACAATTTGGATAATTGGTTTAGTGACATATTTCAAAATGCAAATGCTTGCTAGCTCCAGCCCTTCACTTAACAGATGTTTTAACCTGGGGTAGACTTGTATGACTTTGGCTGATCCCACAGGTGCTCTTAGAGCTGCATAAAATAAAACATTGACTATAGAGCAGACGACAAGATGAAGTAAATTAGGGTTTTATTCCACAGCCATCTGCATTATTTAATAGCAAAGATAAAGATTCATCTTCATCTTACAATGAAGTAAAATTAATATTCATGAGCTGTGGACTGTTTAGCCAAATAAAACACTATGTGTATATATTGAAAATGCATTTTTCACCCTTTTCTTTCCTTTTGTGCACAAAATGATTTATCATCGCTGGGTTCACTGCCCTATCTGTAAAGGCCATTTATATAAAACAATCAATAAATGTCAACAAGAGAGAATCAGGATAGAAATTGGTTAAGAACATCTACCATCTCTTTGTTGTAGATTTAAGGTGCATTCCGCTTAAACTCAGATACTTGGATTTGGGCTTTAGCCTTGGTTTGATGAAACCAACGTTGAAAATCAGTGTCAAAAGAGTGGGTGGAAGGACTGAGGGTAGGCGCTGTAATCTTTAACCTGGCCTCTCTGTTTCCCTGGTGGGCGTATTATTCATGACGACCTTGGACTCAATATAATTTAATTAATGGGCCGAACGAAAAAAAAGAAAAAAAAAAGAAGTGTCAATAATTGCTTCTTGTTCTGAGAAACCGAGCACAGCTGCGTGGCACGT
Organism: Paralichthys olivaceus; assembly: GCF_024713975.1. Classification (NCBI taxonomy): domain Eukaryota; kingdom Metazoa; phylum Chordata; class Actinopteri; order Pleuronectiformes; family Paralichthyidae; genus Paralichthys; species Paralichthys olivaceus. The sequence goes on from NC_091115.1 coordinate 3,052,193, forward strand.
CTCACCAGAAACCAACCTTCCACCATGACAGCTCCCACCCCACAGCACTGCTTATTATGGACGTTCTACTTTAAACACTGTTCTAGAAAACAAAGAGAAGCAAGAGCTGATTGTTTAATCACTGTGGTTGCTTCCCGTCGTTACCATGGCAGCTTGACTTGCACGCACGTGTGATTATAGGTTTCAAACTGAAACAGAGAGTTGTGCCACTGCCCCAGCTGATGAGCCTATACTGGAGGTGGTGGGTTTTTTTCCAGTCAGACATAGTGAAAGACACAATTTGACGTGTACAACAGCGTTTGAAGGTCGCCGGCCAGTTCCTCATGGTCTATGTGACACGTGCCAGACCACCTCCAGGGCTGGGGCCACACTGCCACGAACCTCCAGGAGTTTTTTTATTCGAGTAGGCAGCAGTTTGGTATTGTAGGGGTCAGGAAAACAAACCAAAGTGGATTTAAAATTGCTGTCATTACTCTGCAATTGTTAACAGATGAATAGACCCACTGCCTTGCCTCAGTGCAGGGGCAGGAGTGGTTATGCAGTGGGTTCATGTACCTGGAGGAGGAGGTTGGCTCTGTGGTCTGTCTCTGGATCTTAGCTTGCTGGCTAAGCTTCTCCCTGAGGGCCGTCTGCACCTCAGCAGGGATGTCCGGTGACGTCTGGCTGATCTTCATCGCCGCCTCCAGGAGCTTGACCGTGCTCCGTCCGCTCACCGTCACTTCGGGCGGGTACTTCTTCTCCACCTCTGCCGCTTTGCAGTCCGTGATCGGCGGAGAGTTGGGTGGAGGTGCCTCGGGGAAGCCCACGTGGAGACCATTTTCAGCGTGGGCTGACAGAGCTTTGCTCCTCCAGATGGGCCAGCACAGCTTCCAAAAGACAAAGAGAGAGACTACCAACAGGGCGAGGCCACAGAAACCTACGACCACAGCAAGCAGACTAATAGAGATGTCTACACGTAACCATGGAGAGACCAGTAGAGGACAGAGAAGGAGACAAGAAAAAAGGACAGGAGAGGCAAGCGAAGGACAAAATATGACGGACAAACATGCAAGGGAGAAAGAGAAAAAAGGAGAGAAAGCAAGCTGTAAGAAAGAGGGGGCAGCATGTGCACCTGTTTGATAAAGCAGGACAATATAAAGTCATTTAAAACCACAGTAGAGGAACCACAGCATTCAGAGAAACACATGTTCATGCCTGAAGAGAAAGAAAACAATTTGGTGCTTCCATCTGCTCCTGACATTTCCTCTTCTTTCTCATGTTTAGAGTTTTTCATTCTGTATTTAAGGTTAATGCCGACTATACATGCAGGAATTCACTGATAAATCATATTGCAAAGAGAGAAGACTAGAGAACGACAGGTTAATCATTTTTTCAGTCAGACAGCCACCTCTGTTTATCATCCACCTGTTGCTGCTCCATCAGTCTGCAGCTGCAGCAAGATGCGTAACAGGTGGAAAAACACTTTAACGCGTAAAGACACGTTGCACAAAACCAAAGTTTTAACAGGTGAGAGATTTTTCTAACTCTAGCATCTTCATTCCATGAGAATTTAGTTGAGGGGAATTAGGAAAAGAAAATAATGACTTTATTCCATTTACCTGCGTATCCTTTACCTTGTATGTTGCTCTCCAGGGGGAATATATCCGAACATTTCTCCCGGTCGACGTGCCCCGTGAGACAAAGTTCCGTAACGATCTGGAGAGCCCTTTGGCACAAGGTGATGCTGTCCTCCGTCCGGACACTCATGTCTCTCCTGTTAAGCCATTGCACGCCGGAGGAGCCGGGAGGACGGTGGTTCATTTGGGCACCGTTTACGCGCCGCGGTGTGCAGCCTGTCCGCGGAAGACAGCGGCGAGGCGCGCTGCGTCCTGATCCATATCCAGTGTGCGCAACGAGGAGCGACTGGCCAACCCAACCCTCGCTGCGTCCAATGGCTGTGCGCATCGGTCTGCCACTGAGTAACGAGATTACATTTTCTAGTAATGACTACAGTGTTCCCCAAGAGGGACCGACGACCTGTCTGTGTCCCCGCCTTCAGTCCAACACACGCTGGTTCATCGACTCCACTCCTCCCTGCCCCCGACAGGGTTTGTCCCCGGTGACACTGAGTACAACAGTCCAGCACAATAAGTCATTATCCTCCCTCGCGTTTATCATTCCCACCTGTGAAGCAGATGGAGTTGGATTCATCAACACTCAGCTTGAAACAAGTTCCCAAATGGACACACTATCGGTTATTAAAGATGTGGCAGGGGATGCAACAGATTGTAAATTCCATTAGAGGAAACCATAATAAAGGGCGTTGATGTATTTGTATAATTGTACATTTCTGTGTGTTCTATATAGTATTTTATCATCTATACTTATATACCCATGGCGCGATTAATATTTGCACAGTTCATTTAAAAATATCTACATTCTTTATTTGATTGTGTTTCTTAAAACTGGACAGAGGATTACCACGAAACTTGGTGGCTTGAGTCAAAAAAAACAACTATATTTATCTGATATTCATTCGATCTTCATTTAAAAAATCCGGCATGTTTTTATCATCATCATCCAAATAATAATGTGGATCTATTGAGTTTAAATGTTGTTTTATAGTTTCCCAGTTTCCCCAGTTTTCCTAAACTCAGCCTCACTTGACTTGTCAGTGATCTGCATCTCCAACGTTTTCTAAATGTGTTGAACAGAAAAAAAACATCCAACTGACTTCGAAATGAAGAATCTCCATGACACATTTAAAGACAAGGTCACGTTTCTCCGATATTAACTGCAGAAGACATCCAAACATTAAGAGACTTTAAATAAGGAACAAGTAAATTACATTATAAAACTGTGAAACCTGGAAAAACCAGTTCAAGGATATTCCATCTCTGATGCTAGAAAGGAGACAGTGTTGCCTCCGCTGCAGGAGCACAGTCTTTATCCAGCCCCTTTTCACAGCAGATTTCTATTACACTCAGCAGGGAGGGGGGGGGGGGGCAGCCATAGCCAAGGGAAACTGGAAATTGCGGTAGGGGAAAGAGAGAAGAACAACAGCTTCACTGAAGGTGTGACAAATATAGTAGAGGGTGAGTCAGAATCTTGGACTCCTGTTTACTAGACAGAATTTGTCCTGCAGGAAAAATGTCCAAAAAAGGGAAATGAGTCACAACAGGAAATATAAACAGTTCAAACACAGCCATGTGATAAATAGGACTTCTGCTGAGGTATTATATTTCCACTCATGAAACATCTCCATCTATGAGACTTTGTGTATTCATGTCCACACATGTTTGTAATGAGTTTAGTGGCTATTGCTCGTCCAAGGCGTTCTGGTTGATATTTGCAATTTGAACTATTTAGAGCCAAATTTAGAGACAGACATGTCTGGTCTTTGTGAATAGGGTCTGCAATAAATGATATAATAAATAAAATTACACAAAAAGCAGGATTACACAAAAAGTACACAACCAATTTCCATCAAATTAACTTTTAGTCCTGAACCCAGAACCAGAAAGCTGTTTGAACTCCAGAGTGTGAATTTTAGCAGCGGATGGAGCAAAACAATCAATTGCCCATTTCAATCCCATGCAAGTGGTGTGAATCACATATGCATGCAGACAGCAGTTTGGCTGTGTGGACTAAAATGTAATCATTTGATGGAACAGTGCTCTAAAGGGCAATTCAAATCTGCTCCTGGTCCTGTATGGCTGCTGGTGGAATTTTACAAGAAATGGTAATTGTGAAAACGTGAAAGTTGAAGTCGTGTGTAATCTCACTTAGAAACAAAATAATATACAAACCAACCAACAAATGGACTGGGGAGAAAACTTAATAAATGTAATAAGGCCAATGTCTTATCCTTCCACTAACTACCCTGGATATCTGTGAAGTAGTTTTAGCGTAATCCTGCTGTCTAACAAACAAGCGAATGTACAGGGTAATCATGGTAATCATGCATAAATTCATTATCTATACGAGGCCCCAAGCTGAATATTGTACCCACAATTTAACAAAAACTCTCATATCAATTGGTGTATCTCTTGCTGCAAGAGTGTTTTGTTTCCCATGGTGCATTAGTCCCAGTCTCAGGTTTTCTGTCGTGAGGGCTGTGAATCCAGCGGTACATATATTGTCAGTAAACTGTCTGGGAGATTGCCTCTTCCTCTGAGTTAATTTCCTCAGTTTATGTCTAGAGTAGCATTGTGGAGAGAAAAGAAAATAGAGCTTCCAGCCTACAGGGGTTGTGGTGTATGCTGCAGGAAAATCAGCTCCGCTTCACGATGCATTTTAATAGCAGTTACAGATTTCTAATTGGTACACTGAAAGTAGGGAGTGATGAAAAGTTAGTGTGTGATTAATGCCGACTTGTAAACACAACAGTAATCACTGCCCACTTTGCCTGGGTTTTCATTAAGCCTCCAAACACAAAGAAAAAAAAATAAAATGTAGAACTCCCACTGTGACTCTTAGTGATATGAATTTGTGGTTTCAGGACAAACAGCAATAACAAATCCTTAAAATCCAAAATTGGTACCTTCTAAAACAACCTGTGCAACGTATTCATTCTTCCTATGACATGTGGCACAAATTCTGCAGAGGGAGGAGGTCGGGAGGTTTGGTTGAGTTGATCAAATGTCAGACTTTAATACTAAGAGGAGAAGGTCACTGAACGTTAACACAAGTCTCCATGAACCATAGACTGTATATATAGATGGACGACATGGCAGCTCCCTGAAAGTGAAGCCAGATCCCCTGGATCGCCATCGACATAAACCCTGCTTCCTCCATGTTAGCATAGTTCTTATCACACTGATGTACGGCCAAGTGTTTTATATTGATACGTTCGTTGCTTGTATCAATGTGACCTCGATACCTCAGCTCAACACCACGATCACGGCTGCACAGTCTCCGGCTCCACATGACGTCAGAAGCACAGGATTGCAGCACCTGTGTCACCCCAATTTTACCTTCATTTTTGTCCCAAAGGAGGACATGGACTTGGGCTGTCTATCTTTATTTACAGGCTATGCTCCAATCCATGACCAACCTTTACTCCCTAAAGTTTTCCAACACAGGTTCCCTCTGTGTATCTCTGTGTATCTCTGGGCTCAAACCTTAACGAACAACATCCGCCTCAGATCAGAGAACTGTTTTCTTCTTTTCTCTTGTAAAACTGCACCAATCTGTGAGCGTTTCAGAAGGTGATGAGATCTGATGACTTCCTGCCGATCTGATCAAAAACACTTACGTCTCTTTCCTGAGGGCAATTTCGAATGACATTTCAGTTGTTTGATTTGGAGGGTTTTTTTTTAACGAGATGTGGAAATCACCTGAGACCAAATACGTTTTGAGCAGTAAAATATCATACAACTACTTCAAGGACACTTTAACTGGTGAGGACACAGGCTCCACAATTTGTTGCTGCACAGTTTTGATGTTTAAGATTCTCCCATAATCAAGTTTTTTTCCGTGTTACTTTTGGTTTTGTGATGACATTGATTATTTTAGTCGTTTGTTCAAATTGATTCAGAATCATATATGGGCATCCTTCGTCTTGTTACATCCCTGAAGGCGTAGGCTCTGATTCTTTTATCAGAAGACTGATTACATACTTAGAAAATGAAAAAAATAATTAGCAGACAAAATTATCTTAACAAAGAGATTCACAGAGATGATATCAATCCTGATTGTATAACTGAATTCTTATAGGACGCTTTCACAGCTAATTCAGAGAATAATTCATTGATCTTGATGAAGGAAATCAGGCACTGATATTTTTTAAGTGTGTGAAATTTGGTGCAGTGTGTTTGGGACTGTTGGGCCTTGGCGGAGCTATGCAGTTCTAGTTGGTAACACAGGATTTGTTCATTGTTCTTTTATATCAATACAGCTGACTTACATCATCACTGTCTCAGCTTTAGGCTTTGGCGATATCCTTTTAAATCTCATAACTCATGGAATTTTTATTTCTGAACAGATCGAGGGTTCGAGAGGTGCTCAGGCTTAGCAAATCCTCTCCAAGGACAAACAGAACAAAAAACTGAAAAGATCTTTGATAAATACTGTCATTTGAGGACATTTTACATTTTGTGAGTAGAAGTGTTGAAAGACAGAACTTGGTTACGGCGTCTGAGAATGTCAGTGTTAATGTCAGCGGAGTGGCCACAGAGACGGTGTGGAAGGTTCTCACGTCTCTGACAGAGGGCACAAAATGTTCAGTTTCTTTTATTGACACATGAGAGAGAGCAAACGGCAGCATGGTGGAATTTCTCCAGGTTACTGTAGATCCAGCAGATGTAAGACCAAACATCAGTTCCTAGAAAAATGACGCTGTTTGTCATCTTCAGTGTTATGATGCTGTTATCATGAGCGGCGGCAGAGGAGTGCTACGGCGACAAACATGATTTAAGGAGCCGACCTGTCACATGGGCTGACATTGAGCCAGCGAGTGAGAAATGATTTAATAATTAACATTCATGAGCGGGAACATGGGTGGCTTCCATCATGCTGTGCCGCTGCCTAAAAACAAAACACAGCCAGCACAACAGCAAGATTACAGCCCTAATTGATTATTTTGGAGACATCATCAGAAATCTGAATGCATCAGCACAACTTTTGGAAGAAAGACCATCTGCTGAGATCGTCGGCAATTATTGTGGAAAAGAAGATCACAAAAACAGCACGTGGGTCACACAGAGTTTATGTCTCAAGAGCTGAGTAAGTGTGTAGACGTGTAGGATAAAGGCGCAACGTGTGAGACAGGATTAATTTGTTGCTAAACAGTTTAATGACACCCTGGCTGCCCTCGTGGCAAACTCCTAAAAAGACAGTTTTGTGTTAATTATCCTCACAATGCTTGAAGCCGGTGGAGCTGGGATTTGTCGCCTGTGAGTGCCATTTGGTGGATTTAAGAAACATGACAGGCATTATTTTTTAATGTTTACACACCCCCAGAGAGAGGAGCCTCCGTGCTCAATGTATTTTTAAGATGAGAAGACACTGAGCCATTTAAATCCAAAAATCTGGAGGACTCAATGTTGATTTTACTCCAGGAGGATCTGAAAGGTACAAATTGTGACTTATTTTAAAGGAGACATGTGATGCTTTTTCAGTTTATCTTTCATCTAGCGTGTTATACATGGAAAATCTGCAAAGTAAAAAAAAAAATACAGTAAAGACAGTTCTCTCCTGCACATTAAACACTAAAGCTGCTTTAACACCTCGTCTGTAGTCCGTCTGATATTCCTCATCATCACAAAGTCCGGTAAAGCGAGAGTGGAGGCTGACATTTCCTACACAAGATGGAAGCAGTTGACCGTTAACAGACTGGGAGCTAAAACCAAATGTTTCAGACAGAGGCTGAAGAGAGGAGCTGCAGCAATGTGTTTTATTTTCCAAATGCTGTAATTTAAAGTCTAAATGGGCCCAAACAGGATCTCTCAATAATTGGGTGAACAGAGAGTTTATTGTTTTTTCTGCTTGTCACATGTTTTCATTTTAATAAAACATGCGACCATCACACGGAGCAGTTCAGCTCCTGTTAGTGAGTCAACACACAAATTCACCATGTTGCAAAAGAGAGTGACACACATTTAATAGCCTCCTGTGAAAAAAAAAAAAAAGTCTCATTTGTGCTTAAAGAGACATCTTTCATTCTCCTGGTGGTGCCGCTCTGATTTAATCATGGATTTTTCTAATGGCTCTGTGGTTTAATTAGGCCATTTAAAGGTTAACTGCCAGGTCTGTGCCCACATCCATGACGGTCAGGCTTCTTTCACAACCCAACTCCCTCTGCAACTGTCCTATCTGCTCCACTTGTGACTATAGCGAACATTTATTTAACTGTGTACCTTTAAACAAATAATTACCCAGCATTTATTCTCTCTGTGTTACCAATACATGAGACTCTTTATCACCGCAGGTTTCTGCAGAGATGCATGTGGCAAATGCTCTATATCGAACAATAATTCAATCTTTAGATTCAAGCTCCTGTTTTAAAATATACTATGTAATAATTCTCACAGTTAGAATTGTATTTCTGGACAGGGTCTTTATTGAAACAAATTTAAAAATACATTCTCCCTATAGGACCAGCTTTACAACCTGTAAATCAGAAAACAAACTTCATCATAGCTCATCCACGATGGACGCAGTATGGAATAAACATGAGCCCATCTTTCCCGCTCTTCATCTCTGTTTCACGGCGGCGAGCACACATACTCTCAGCACGGATGCACTCGGATAAGTGGTGACTGATCACGCTGAGAGCACCTCACTGGGATGTTCGGAACAATTACCTCTGCCTCGCTGCCACTCAGGACCCCTCAGGTGAAGTCATTATCTTAACCAGAGGCTGCTCACTACAGTCACAATTAATTCACATTAACAGTGGAGCTCTGGCCACCGGGGCCATCTGGATTCATGGCTCCAATTACACTCATTACTGGACAAGGCAAGGTCCTCAATATTGCAAGTTTTTTTGTCCCTGTTGCTCGGCAGCTGCTCTGCAGAAAGGTTCTTTACTGAAGGCAGCTTGACAAAAGAAAAGCTAATGTTTGTGTTTATTGGCAGGTGCATGGCAGCTTAAAGTTATCTTGAAATTAAAAAGTGTGACCTGCTTCACTTGCCTCTTCTAAAAGTCGATGCGACGAGGGTCAGAGCTCACAGATGTGTTTCAGTATTTTCTTTAATAAGACTCTGAAGTGTCCTCTGCAGTGAGCCTGTGAATCCAGCTCTCTGATAAGCAGCTCACAGGTGACCCCTTAGTTTTATTACATGTATGCTGAAAACAAAACTTCTCATGATAAATGAAATACATATACAGGTACAGGCACCGAATGCTAACTCATACTTTGCTACATGTCGACCTGTTCTATACAATATTGTATTTTTACCATATGTCATATTATATGAAGGGAAATCCTCTTTTCTATTCCTTGTGCTTTGTTGACTTAATGCATGTTTAAGTCAAAGAGCCTCACAGGCACATTCTGAGTAAACAAGGACATGTTGTTCCATTGCTTTGCTTTCAATCATAATTTCCTGCTTTGATTTTCAGATTTTCATGTTTCACTGTACATTCAGTTTGAAACAGCGCATCTGACCTCAGAGCGCAGTAATCATGATAATCAATGCGCTGCCTGCAATCATTTCTCTGATTAAAGGCAAGGTGGTGCGGATAGTTTCAAGGCTCAGCTGAGATGCGGTGGCTATCCGAGTGGTTTTCACTTGAGCCTTGTGTTTGCTGAAGCTTCCTGCATTTTACAAGGAAAAAAGGACATCAAGGCTGTTTCCGCTTGAAGCTGCTGCAGCATGACATTATAATAAGATATCAGTTTATGACCATTTCCAATCTAATAAACCCGTTCATGCCCTTTGTCGTCCCACAACCAGAGAAATGCATGTGCAATTTATTCTGTTTGATATTAAATAATCAATAACTCTGTGTTGTCAGGAGACCAGGAGATGAAACATGTTACTGTATCATCCATGGCATTTGATTTTTTTTATTTTTTATATCTCCTCCGCAGTGATGATTCAATTTATAAATCACCTCATTGAACCCAGACTCTAACACACACACAGACAGACACACACACACAATAACGTTGTGTGCTTACATCTTAACAAAGGTCTAACAGTCTCCTTGTGAAACCCCTTTTAAATTGGATCTGTATTTTTGTATTTGGATCTGGTACAAATCCCACACACTCATAAATATCAGTCCCCTAAACATGGCCGATAGCCTGGAGGATTGACGTCTATCCCAGGTCGCCATCATGTGTATCACAGGGCCAACATACCACCTACGTTTAATCCACAGTCCCCTAACCCCAATCTGCATGTCTTTGGACTGGGGGAGGAAGCCAGGGAGAACATGCAAACTCCACACAGAAAGAACTGAACAGGGATTCGAACTGGAAACCTTCTTGCTTTGAGGGGACTACAAGACGCACTGTGAAAGTCTTTTTCTCGCAATTTTCTTCCAACATTGTGCTCAAATGTTGTGATCAACCAGATAATGTTATTCTGCTGTGATCAGTTGTGTAAACATAGAGATTCTGAGAAACGTATCATTTCACAGCTCCCTGATTGATCAGGGACTGATTGCAGATTGGGGATTTTAAGGAGGCGGGCAATGAAAACCTGTTCCAGTAGAACAAATCCACCAAGTTGGTGACGATGGGATGAATGGTTGTCAAGAAAATCTTAAGTCTGAAAAATAGAAATGTCTTGATCCATTAGTATTGTATGTGTGTGTGTGTGTGTGTGTGTGTGTGTGTGTGTGTGTGCGAGTGACAAATTTACAATCATTTCCACTTCTCCTATCTTGAGATTACACCGGTGCAGACGCACACAATTCAGTGTTGGTCTCTGATTGAGGTGTTGTCATGGTTACCTGGATGTTGGATGGATACCTGGCTGGACCACAGAGACTCTCCCCACTCACGCGGCTATAATTAAACACAATATAAAGCAAACTGCAGCATTAATCTCTCTCGGCAGCGGTAGGTGCGGCGGTGGATATTGCAGGGATGTGGAGAGCGCGTGTCACTCAAGCGGAGAAACTCAGAGATCCTCTGGAGAATAGGTTCACGGCGTGCAGAGATAAATGGCGTGATAAAGACGGGCATTTATTCTTCCTCTTTTTAAGGAGCCCTTGTACAAACAAAATACTGTTTTGTCAGTGTCTTATCTGTTTGTGTAAACATTGAGCAGATAAATCTGAACAGAGAACAGGTGCAAGAATACCACAATTAAGATTTATGCTGCCAACATTTCCTAAGACAAACAACTTGTTCAGATTGTCCCCAAATAAGAAACAACGATAAATCATTTGCTTGGTTGATGCAGCCATGTGCTCCTTTCTTGCCCGTGTAGCTGGAGACAAATCTCATGAGATGAGAGCAGACGAGACACATAATCCCTGATAAAGTCACAAAGGCCTCGTCGTCTTTATTAGAATCCTGAGGTGCGTTTAACCGAAATCAAAAACAAAGACAAACAGGTCTAGAGAGTGCAGTATTGAGCTACTTGCATCTCCATCCTCTGTCTGCACTGACAACCCCCCGAAAATTGGGTGACCTATTCTTAAACCATCTCCCACGCACCAAGCACAGGCTTGAATGAATGAAGGGCTCTTCATCTTCTGCAGCCTCAAAGTATTTTGTGTTTTTCCCAAGGTTATTAAAGGAGAAAGAGTGTGGTTGTGTTCGTTAACAAAAAGCAAGGCTGAGATGGTGGTTACATAACTGTGGATAGGTGGCGCCTTACATAAACACGTGTTGCACAGCTCCTGCTGTGATGGACACATGATACGAAAAGCCTCTTCCCTCTCAGACTCTGAATCCTGCTCCACTGAAGCTTTATTTTCTTCAACTTTATTTCCTCAATGTCTCCGTGGCTTATATCTGATAAAATAACCTTTTTCTTAAGGCCATAAAAACTTTTCCCCAACTGCAGGTATTTCTCTCAGTCGGTTTTCCGCTCCAGCAATAGGCATAAATTTAACCTTAGATACAAAACTGAGGGCAAAAACAATTAAAATCCCTCCAGTCTTTAGTCTGTTTATTTATTTCTACATCTTTGGCTGTGATACAAGTATATCCTTCTATTCTACTTTAATTCTTTATGTAATCATGGACCTTGATTGCCTAATGACTATTTTTGATATATTTATAATTGTTTATAATTTATAATTGTTGCCTTATGATTTCCTTGGTTTGTTTGTTTTCTTTCTGTTTTGTTTCGTCAGATTTGCACTAAACTTTAAAGACATGGAATGCACCGAGGGAACTATGGATTATTCCCCAATGTTACAGAACAGCACACTTAAAACACAAAGCTAGTTTACAAATGTCTTCTTTTTCAACCCTAACCCTAACCCTGGCTGTAACCCTAACCCTAATTGCAACCCTAACCCTAACCCTAACCCTAATTTCAGCCCTTACCCTATTCACCTTAGGGTGAATAACTCTGCGCTGCTTGCTCGAAACGGGGTGAAATTTGGCGTGGGTGCGTGGCTGTCTCCCCTTCATCATGTGTGAAATGCCCGACTCTCTACGACTTTCAGAAAAAACGTTATTCAAAAATATCGTGTACCTTTTGGTTGAGATTCGGTGGTTTGACCCCTTCCGGAGGTCGTAGAAGCTCGGGGATGGTACCAATGGATCGGGCATCCCCACATTAGTTCAGATGGAAGCAACTTCCAAGTCTCTATGACCTTCAGAAAAAAAGTTATTCAAGAAAATCTGGATCTCCAATGGGGTTTCATCCCCAACCCTAACCCTAACCCTGGCTGCAACCCTAACCCTAATTGCAACCCTAACCCTAACCCTAACCCTAATTTCAGCCCTTACCCTATTCACCTTAGGGTGAATAACTCTGCGCTGCTTGCTCGAAACGGGGTGAAATTTGGCGTGGGTGCGTGGCTGTCTCCCCTTCATCATGTGTGAAATGCCCGACTCTCTACGACTTTCAGAAAAAACGTTATTCAAAAATATCGTGTACCTTTTGGTTGAGATTCGGTGGTTTGACCCCTTCCGGAGGTCGTAGAAGCTCGGGGATGGTACCAATGGATCGGGCATCCCCACATTAGTTCAGATGGAAGCAACTTCCAAGTCTCTATGACCTTCAGAAAAAAAGTTATTCAAGAAAATCTGGATCTCCAATGGGGTTTCATCCCCAACCCTAACCCTAACCCTGGCTGCAACCCTAACCCTAATTGCAACCCTAACCCTAACCCTAACCCTAATTTCAGCCCTTACCCTATTCACCTTAGGGTGAATAACTCTGCGCTGCTTGCTCGAAACGGGGTGAAATTTGGCGTGGGTGCGTGGCTGTCTCCCCTTCATCATGTGTGAAATGCCCGACTCTCTACGACTTTCAGAAAAAACGTTATTCAAAAATATCGTGTACCTTTTGGTTGAGATTCGGTGGTTTGACCCCTTCCGGAGGTCGTAGAAGCTCGGGGATGGTACCAATGGATCGGGCATCCCCACATTAGTTCAGATGGAAGCAACTTCCAAGTCTCTATGACCTTCAGAAAAAAAGTTATTCAAGAAAATCTGGATCTCCAATGGGGTTTCATCCCCAACCCTAACCCTAACCCTGGCTGCAACCCTAACCCTAATTGCAACCCTAACCCTAACCCTAACCCTAATTTCAGCCCTTACCCTATTCACCTTAGGGTGAATAACTCTGCGCTGCTTGCTCGAAACAGGGTGAAATTTGGCGTGGGTGCGTGGCTGTCTCCCCTTCATCATGTGTGAAATGCCCGACTCTCTACGACTTTCAGAAAAAACGTTATTCAAAAATATCGTGTACCTTTTGGTTGAGATTCGGTGGTTTGACCCCTTCCGGAGGTCGTAGAAGCTCGGGGATGGTACCAATGGATCGGGCATCCCCACATTAGTTCAGATGGAAGCAACTTCCAAGTCTCTATGACCTTCAGAAAAAAAGTTATTCAAGAAAATCTGGATCTCCAATGGGGTTTCATCCCCAACCCTAACCCTAACCCTGGCTGCAACCCTAACCCTAATTGCAACCCTAACCCTAACCCTAACCCTAATTTCAGCCCTTACCCTATTCACCTTAGGGTGAATAACTCTGCGCTGCTTGCTCGAAACGGGGTGAAATTTGGCGTGGGTGCGTGGCTGTCTCCCCTTCATCATGTGTGAAATGCCCGACTCTCTACGACTTTCAGAAAAAACGTTATTCAAAAATATCGTGTACCTTTTGGTTGAGATTCGGTGGTTTGACCCCTTCCGGAGGTCGTAGAAGCTCGGGGATGGTACCAATGGATCGGGCATCCCCACATTAGTTCAGATGGAAGCAACTTCCAAGTCTCTATGACCTTCAGAAAAAAAGTTATTCAAGAAAATCTGGATCTCCAATGGGGTTTCATCCCCAACCCTAACCCTAACCCTGGCTGCAACCCTAACCCTAATTGCAACCCTAACCCTAACCCTAACCCTAATTTCAGCCCTTACCCTATTCACCTTAGGGTGAATAACTCTGCGCTGCTTGCTCGAAACGGGGTGAAATTTGGCGTGGGTGCGTGGCTGTCTCCCCTTCATCATGTGTGAAATGCCCGACTCTCTACGACTTTCAGAAAAAACGTTATTCAAAAATATCGTGTACCTTTTGGTTGAGATTCGGTGGTTTGACCCCTTCCGGAGGTCGTAGAAGCTCGGGGATGGTACCAATGGATCGGGCATCCCCACATTAGTTCAGATGGAAGCAACTTCCAAGTCTCTATGACCTTCAGAAAAAAAGTTATTCAAGAAAATCTGGATCTCCAATGGGGTTTCATCCCCAACCCTAACCCTAACCCTGGCTGCAACCCTAACCCTAATTGCAACCCTAACCCTAACCCTAACCCTAATTTCAGCCCTTACCCTATTCACCTTAGGGTGAATAACTCTGCGCTGCTTGCTCGAAACGGGGTGAAATTTGGCGTGGGTGCGTGGCTGTCTCCCCTTCATCATGTGTGAAATGCCCGACTCTCTACGACTTTCAGAAAAAACGTTATTCAAAAATATCGTGTACCTTTTGGTTGAGATTCGGTGGTTTGACCCCTTCCGGAGGTCGTAGAAGCTCGGGGATGGTACCAATGGATCGGGCATCCCCACATTAGTTCAGATGGAAGCAACTTCCAAGTCTCTATGACCTTCAGAAAAAAAGTTATTCAAGAAAATCTGGATCTCCAATGGGGTTTCATCCCCAACCCTAACCCTAACCCTGGCTGCAACCCTAACCCTAATTGCAACCCTAACCCTAACCCTAACCCTAATTTCAGCCCTTACCCTATTCACCTTAGGGTGAATAACTCTGCGCTGCTTGCTCGAAACGGGGTGAAATTTGGCGTGGGTGCGTGGCTGTCTCCCCTTCATCATGTGTGAAATGCCCGACTCTCTACGACTTTCAGAAAAAACGTTATTCAAAAATATCGTGTACCTTTTGGTTGAGATTCGGTGGTTTGACCCCTTCCGGAGGTCGTAGAAGCTCGGGGATGGTACCAATGGATCGGGCATCCCCACATTAGTTCAGATGGAAGCAACTTCCAAGTCTCTATGACCTTCAGAAAAAAAGTTATTCAAGAAAATCTGGATCTCCAATGGGGTTTCATCCCCAACCCTAACCCTAACCCTGGCTGCAACCCTAACCCTAATTGCAACCCTAACCCTAACCCTAATTTCAGCCCTTACCCTATTCACCTTAGGGTGAATAACTCTGCGCTGCTTGCTCGAAACGGGGTGAAATTTGGCGTGGGTGCGTGGCTGTCTCCCCTTCATCATGTGTGAAATGCCCGACTCTCTACGACTTTCAGAAAAAACGTTATTCAAAAATATCGTGTACCTTTTGGTTGAGATTCGGTGGTTTGACCTCTGCCGGAGGTCGTAGAAGCTCGGGGATGGTACCAATGGATCGGGCATCCCCACATTAGTTCAGATGGAAGCAACTTCCAAGTCTCTATGACCTTCAGAAAAAAAGTTATTCAAGAAAATCTGGATCTCCAATGGGGTTTCATCCCCAACCCTAACCCTAACCCTGGCTGCAACCCTAACCCTAATTGCAACCCTAACCCTAACCCTAACCCTAATTTCAGCCCTTACCCTATTCACCTTAGGGTGAATAACTCTGCGCTGCTTGCTCGAAACGGGGTGAAATTTGGCGTGGGTGCGTGGCTGTCTCCCCTTCATCATGTGTGAAATGCCCGACTCTCTACGACTTTCAGAAAAAACGTTATTCAAAAATATCGTGTACCTTTTGGTTGAGATTCGGTGGTTTGACCCCTTCCGGAGGTCGTAGAAGCTCGGGGATGGTACCAATGGATCGGGCATCCCCACATTAGTTCAGATGGAAGCAACTTCCAAGTCTCTATGACCTTCAGAAAAAAAGTTATTCAAGAAAATCTGGATCTCCAATGGGGTTTCATCCCCAACCCTAACCCTAACCCTGGCTGCAACCCTAACCCTAATTGCAACCCTAACCCTAACCCTAATTTCAGCCCTTACCCTATTCACCTTAGGGTGAATAACTCTGCGCTGCTTGCTCGAAACAGGGTGAAATTTGGCGTGGGTGCGTGGCTGTCTCCCCTTCATCATGTGTGAAATGCCCGACTCTCTACGACTTTCAGAAAAAACGTTATTCAAAAATATCGTGTACCTTTTGGTTGAGATTCGGTGGTTTGACCCCTTCCGGAGGTCGTAGAAGCTCGGGGATGGTACCAATGGATCGGGCATCCCCACATTAGTTCAGATGGAAGCAACTTCCAAGTCTCTATGACCTTCAGAAAAAAAGTTATTCAAGAAAATCTGGATCTCCAATGGGGTTTCATCCCCAACCCTAACCCTAACCCTGGCTGCAACCCTAACCCTAATTGCAACCCTAACCCTAACCCTAACCCTAATTTCAGCCCTTACCCTATTCACCTTAGGGTGAATAACTCTGCGCTGCTTGCTCGAAACGGGGTGAAATTTGGCGTGGGTGCGTGGCTGTCTCCCCTTCATCATGTGTGAAATGCCCGACTCTCTACGACTTTCAGAAAAAACGTTATTCAAAAATATCGTGTACCTTTTGGTTGAGATTCGGTGGTTTGACCCCTTCCGGAGGTCGTAGAAGCTCGGGGATGGTACCAATGGATCGGGCATCCCCACATTAGTTCAGATGGAAGCAACTTCCAAGTCTCTATGACCTTCAGAAAAAAAGTTATTCAAGAAAATCTGGATCTCCAATGGGGTTTCATCCCCAACCCTAACCCTAACCCTGGCTGCAACCCTAACCCTAATTGCAACCCTAACCCTAACCCTAACCCTAATTTCAGCCCTTACCCTATTCACCTTAGGGTGAATAACTCTGCGCTGCTTGCTCGAAACAGGGTGAAATTTGGCGTGGGTGCGTGGCTGTCTCCCCTTCATCATGTGTGAAATGCCCGACTCTCTACGACTTTCAGAAAAAACGTTATTCAAAAATATCGTGTACCTTTTGGTTGAGATTCGGTGGTTTGACCCCTTCCGGAGGTCGTAGAAGCTCGGGGATGGTACCAATGGATCGGGCATCCCCACATTAGTTAGATGGAAGCAACTTCCAAGTCTCTATGACCTTCAGAAAAAAAGTTATTCAAGAAAATCTGGATCTCCTATGGGGTTTCATCCCCAACCCTAACCCTAACCCTGGCTGCAACCCTAACCCTAATTGCAACCCTAACCCTAACCCTAACCCTAATTTCAGCCCTTACCCTATTCACCTTAGGGTGAATAACTCTGCGCTGCTTGCTCGAAACGGGGTGAAATTTGGCGTGGGTGCGTGGCTGTCTCCCCTTCATCATGTGTGAAATGCCCGACTCTCTACGACTTTCAGAAAAAACGTTATTCAAAAATATCGTGTACCTTTTGGTTGAGATTCGGTGGTTTGACCCCTTCCGGAGGTCGTAGAAGCTCGGGGATGGTACCAATGGATCGGGCATCCCCACATTAGTTCAGATGGAAGCAACTTCCAAGTCTCTATGACCTTCAGAAAAAAAGTTATTCAAGAAAATCTGGATCTCCAATGGGGTTTCATCCCCAACCCTAACCCTAACCCTGGCTGCAACCCTAACCCTAATTGCAACCCTAACCCTAACCCTAACCCTAACCCTAATTTCAGCCCTTACCCTATTCACCTTAGGGTGAATAACTCTGCGCTGCTTGCTCGAAACGGGGTGAAATTTGGCGTGGGTGCGTGGCTGTCTCCCCTTCATCATGTGTGAAATGCCCGACTCTCTACGACTTTCAGAAAAAACGTTATTCAAAAATATCGTGTACCTTTTGGTTGAGATTCGGTGGTTTGACCCCTTCCGGAGGTCGTAGAAGCTCGGGGATGGTACCAATGGATCGGGCATCCCCACATTAGTTCAGATGGAAGCAACTTCCAAGTCTCTATGACCTTCAGAAAAAAAGTTATTCAAGAAAATCTGGATCTCCAATGGGGTTTCATCCCCAACCCTAACCCTAACCCTGGCTGCAACCCTAACCCTAATTGCAACCCTAACCCTAACCCTAACCCTAATTTCAGCCCTTACCCTATTCACCTTAGGGTGAATAACTCTGCGCTGCTTGCTCGAAACGGGGTGAAATTTGGCGTGGGTGCGTGGCTGTCTCCCCTTCATCATGTGTGAAATGCCCGACTCTCTACGACTTTCAGAAAAAACGTTATTCAAAAATATCGTGTACCTTTTGGTTGAGATTCGGTGGTTTGACCCCTTCCGGAGGTCGTAGAAGCTCGGGGATGGTACCAATGGATCGGGCATCCCCACATTAGTTCAGATGGAAGCAACTTCCAAGTCTCTATGACCTTCAGAAAAAAAGTTATTCAAGAAAATCTGGATCTCCAATGGGGTTTCATCCCCAACCCTAACCCTAACCCTGGCTGCAACCCTAACCCTAATTGCAACCCTAACCCTAACCCTAACCCTAATTTCAGCCCTTACCCTATTCACCTTAGGGTGAATAACTCTGCGCTGCTTGCTCGAAACGGGGTGAAATTTGGCGTGGGTGCGTGGCTGTCTCCCCTTCATCATGTGTGAAATGCCCGACTCTCTACGACTTTCAGAAAAAACGTTATTCAAAAATATCGTGTACCTTTTGGTTGAGATTCGGTGGTTTGACCCCTTCCGGAGGTCGTAGAAGCTCGGGGATGGTACCAATGGATCGGGCATCCCCACATTAGTTCAGATGGAAGCAACTTCCAAGTCTCTATGACCTTCAGAAAAAAAGTTATTCAAGAAAATCTGGATCTCCAATGGGGTTTCATCCCCAACCCTAACCCTAACCCTGGCTGCAACCCTAACCCTAATTGCAACCCTAACCCTAACCCTAACCCTAATTTCAGCCCTTACCCTATTCACCTTAGGGTGAATAACTCTGCGCTGCTTGCTCGAAACGGGGTGAAATTTGGCGTGGGTGCGTGGCTGTCTCCCCTTCATCATGTGTGAAATGCCCGACTCTCTACGACTTTCAGAAAAAACGTTATTCAAAAATATCGTGTACCTTTTGGTTGAGATTCGGTGGTTTGACCCCTTCCGGAGGTCGTAGAAGCTCGGGGATGGTACCAATGGATCGGGCATCCCCACATTAGTTCAGATGGAAGCAACTTCCAAGTCTCTATGACCTTCAGAAAAAAAGTTATTCAAGAAAATCTGGATCTCCAATGGGGTTTCATCCCCAACCCTAACCCTAACCCTGGCTGCAACCCTAACCCTAATTGCAACCCTAACCCTAACCCTAACCCTAATTTCAGCCCTTACCCTATTCACCTTAGGGTGAATAACTCTGCGCTGCTTGCTCGAAACGGGGTGAAATTTGGCGTGGGTGCGTGGCTGTCTCCCCTTCATCATGTGTGAAATGCCCGACTCTCTACGACTTTCAGAAAAAAGAGTTATTCAAAAATATCGTGTACCTTTTGGTTGAGATTCGGTGGTTTGACCCCTTCCGGAGGTCGTAGAAGCTCGGGATGGTACCAATGGATCGGGCATCCCCACATTAGTTCAGATGGAAGCAACTTCCAAGTCTCTATGACCTTCAGAAAAAAAGTTATTCAAGAAAATCTGGATCTCCAATGGGGTTTCATCCCCAACCCTAACCCTAACCCTGGCTGCAACCCTAACCCTAATTGCAACCCTAACCCTAACCCTAATTTCAGCCCTTACCCTATTCACCTTAGGGTGAATAACTCTGCGCTGCTTGCTCGAAACGGGGTGAAATTTGGCGTGGGTGCGTGGCTGTCTCCCCTTCATCATGTGTGAAATGCCCGACTCTCTACGACTTTCAGAAAAAACGTTATTCAAAAATATCGTGTACCTTTTGGTTGAGATTCGGTGGTTTGACCCCTTCCGGAGGTCGTAGAAGCTCGGGGATGGTACCAATGGATCGGGCATCCCCACATTAGTTCAGATGGAAGCAACTTCCAAGTCTCTATGACCTTCAGAAAAAAAGTTATTCAAGAAAATCTGGATCTCCAATGGGGTTTCATCCCCAACCCTAACCCTAACCCTGGCTGCAACCCTAACCCTAATTGCAACCCTAACCCTAACCCTAACCCTAATTTCAGCCCTTACCCTATTCACCTTAGGGTGAATAACTCTGCGCTGCTTGCTCGAAACGGGGTGAAATTTGGCGTGGGTGCGTGGCTGTCTCCCCTTCATCATGTGTGAAATGCCCGACTCTCTACGACTTTCAGAAAAAACGTTATTCAAAAATATCGTGTACCTTTTGGTTGAGATTCGGTGGTTTGACCCCTTCCGGAGGTCGTAGAAGCTCGGGGATGGTACCAATGGATCGGGCATCCCCACATTAGTTCAGATGGAAGCAACTTCCAAGTCTCTATGACCTTCAGAAAAAAAGTTATTCAAGAAAATCTGGATCTCCAATGGGGTTTCATCCCCAACCCTAACCCTAACCCTGGCTGCAACCCTAACCCTAATTGCAACCCTAACCCTAACCCTAACCCTAATTTCAGCCCTTACCCTATTCACCTTAGGGTGAATAACTCTGCGCTGCTTGCTCGAAACGGGGTGAAATTTGGCGTGGGTGCGTGGCTGTCTCCCCTTCATCATGTGTGAAATGCCCGACTCTCTACGACTTTCAGAAAAAAGAGTTATTCAAAAATATCGTGTACCTTTTGGTTGAGATTCGGTGGTTTGACCCCTTCCGGAGGTCGTAGAAGCTCGGGATGGTACCAATGGATCGGGCATCCCCACATTAGTTCAGATGGAAGCAACTTCCAAGTCTCTATGACCTTCAGAAAAAAAGTTATTCAAGAAAATCTGGATCTCCAATGGGGTTTCATCCCCAACCCTAACCCTAACCCTGGCTGCAACCCTAACCCTAATTGCAACCCTAACCCTAACCCTAACCCTAATTTCAGCCCTTACCCTATTCACCTTAGGGTGAATAACTCTGCGCTGCTTGCTCGAAACGGGGTGAAATTTGGCGTGGGTGCGTGGCTGTCTCCCCTTCATCGTGTGTGAAATGCCCGACTCTCTACGACTTTCAGAAAAAACGTTATTCAAAAATATCGTGTACCTTTTGGTTGAGATTCGGTGGTTTGACCCCTTCCGGAGGTCGTAGAAGCTCGGGGATGGTACCAATGGATCGGGCATCCCCACATTAGTTCAGATGGAAGCAACTTCCAAGTCTCTATGACCTTCAGAAAAAAAGTTATTCAAGAAAATCTGGATCTCCAATGGGGTTTCATCCCCAACCCTAACCCTAACCCTGGCTGCAACCCTAACCCTAATTGCAACCCTAACCCTAACCCTAACCCTAATTTCAGCCCTTACCCTATTCACCTTAGGGTGAATAACTCTGCGCTCCTTGCTCGAAACAGGGTGAAATTTGGCGTGGGTGCGTGGCTGTCTCCCCTTCATCATGTGTGAAATGCCCGACTCTCTACGACTTTCAGAAAAAACGTTATTCAAAAATATCGTGTACCTTTTGGTTGAGATTCGGTGGTTTGACCCCTTCCGGAGGTCGTAGAAGCTCGGGGATGGTACCAATGGATCGGGCATCCCCACATTAGTTCAGATGGAAGCAACTTCCAAGTCTCTATGACCTTCAGAAAAAAAGTTATTCAAGAAAATCTGGATCTCCAATGGGGTTTCATCCCCAACCCTAACCCTAACCCTGGCTGCAACCCTAACCCTAATTGCAACCCTAACCCTAACCCTAACCCTAATTTCAGCCCTTACCCTATTCACCTTAGGGTGAATAACTCTGCGCTGCTTGCTCGAAACGGGGTGAAATTTGGCGTGGGTGCGTGGCTGTCTCCCCTTCATCATGTGTGAAATGCCCGACTCTCTACGACTTTCAGAAAAAACGTTATTCAAAAATATCGTGTACCTTTTGGTTGAGATTCGGTGGTTTGACCCCTTCCGGAGGTCGTAGAAGCTCGGGGATGGTACCAATGGATCGGGCATCCCCACATTAGTTCAGATGGAAGCAACTTCCAAGTCTCTATGACCTTCAGAAAAAAAGTTATTCAAGAAAATCTGGATCTCCAATGGGGTTTCATCCCCAACCCTAACCCTAACCCTGGCTGCAACCCTAACCCTAATTGCAACCCTAACCCTAACCCTAACCCTAATTTCAGCCCTTACCCTATTCACCTTAGGGTGAATAACTCTGCGCTGCTTGCTCGAAACGGGGTGAAATTTGGCGTGGGTGCGTGGCTGTCTCCCCTTCATCATGTGTGAAATGCCCGACTCTCTACGACTTTCAGAAAAAACGTTATTCAAAAATATCGTGTACCTTTTGGTTGAGATTCGGTGGTTTGATCCCTTCCGGAGGTCGTAGAAGCTCGGGGATGGTACCAATGGATCGGGCATCCCCACATTAGTTCAGATGGAAGCAACTTCCAAGTCTCTATGACCTTCAGAAAAAAAGTTATTCAAGAAAATCTGGATCTCCAATGGGGTTTCATCCCCAACCCTAACCCTAACCCTGGCTGCAACCCTAACCCTAATTGCAACCCTAACCCTAACCCTAACCCTAATTTCAGCCCTTACCCTATTCACCTTAGGGTGAATAACTCTGCGCTGCTTGCTCGAAACGGGGTGAAATTTGGCGTGGGTGCGTGGCTGTCTCCCCTTCATCATGTGTGAAATGCCCGACTCTCTACGACTTTCAGAAAGAACGTTATTCAAAAATATCGTGTACCTTTTGGTTGAGATTCGGTGGTTTGACCCCTTCCGGAGGTCGTAGAAGCTCGGGGATGGTACCAATGGATCGGGCATCCCCACATTAGTTCAGATGGAAGCAACTTCCAAGTCTCTATGACCTTCAGAAAAAAAGTTATTCAAGAAAATCTGGATCTCCAATGGGGTTTCATCCCCAACCCTAACCCTAACCCTGGCTGCAACCCTAACCCTAATTGCAACCCTAACCCTAACCCTAACCCTAATTTCAGCCCTTACCCTATTCACCTTAGGGTGAATAACTCTGCGCTGCTTGCTCGTAACGGGGTGAAATTTGGCGTGGGTGCGTGGCTGTCTCCCCTTCATCATGTGTGAAATGCCCGACTCTCTACGACTTTCAGAAAAAACGTTATTCAAAAATATCGTGTACCTTTTGGTTGAGATTCGGTGGTTTGACCCCTTCCGGAGGTCGTAGAAGCTCGGGGATGGTACCAATGGATCGGGCATCCCCACATTAGTTCAGATGGAAGCAACTTCCAAGTCTCTATGACCTTCAGAAAAAAAGTTATTCAAGAAAATCTGGATCTCCAATGGGGTTTCATCCCCAACCCTAACCCTAACCCTGGCTGCAACCCTAACCCTAATTGCAACCCTAACCCTAACCCTAATTTCAGCCCTTACCCTATTCACCTTAGGGTGAATAACTCTGCGCTGCTTGCTCGAAACGGGGTGAAATTTGGCGTGGGTGCGTGGCTGTCTCCCCTTCATCATGTGTGAAATGCCCGACTCTCTACGACTTTCAGAAAAAACGTTATTCAAAAATATCGTGTACCTTTTGGTTGAGATTCGGTGGTTTGACCCCTTCCGGAGGTCGTAGAAGCTCGGGGATGGTACCAATGGATCGGGCATCCCCACATTAGTTCAGATGGAAGCAACTTCCAAGTCTCTATGACCTTCAGAAAAAAAGTTATTCAAGAAAATCTGGATCTCCAATGGGGTTTCATCCCCAACCCTAACCCTAACCCTGGCTGCAACCCTAACCCTAATTGCAACCCTAACCCTAACCCTAACCCTAATTTCAGCCCTTACCCTATTCACCTTAGGGTGAATAACTCTGCGCTGCTTGCTCGAAACGGGGTGAAATTTGGCGTGGGTGCGTGGCTGTCTCCCCTTCATCATGTGTGAAATGCCCGACTCTCTACGACTTTCAGAAAAAACGTTATTCAAAAATATCGTGTACCTTTTGGTTGAGATTCGGTGGTTTGACCCCTTCCGGAGGTCGTAGAAGCTCGGGGATGGTACCAATGGATCGGGCATCCCCACATTAGTTCAGATGGAAGCAACTTCCAAGTCTCTATGACCTTCAGAAAAAAAGTTATTCAAGAAAATCTGGATCTCCAATGGGGTTTCATCCCCAACCCTAACCCTAACCCTGGCTGCAACCCTAACCCTAATTGCAACCCTAACCCTAACCCTAACCCTAATTTCAGCCCTTACCCTATTCACCTTAGGGTGAATAACTCTGCGCTGCTTGCTCGAAACGGGGTGAAATTTGGCGTGGGTGCGTGGCTGTCTCCCCTTCATCATGTGTGAAATGCCCGACTCTCTACGACTTTCAGAAAAAACGTTATTCAAAAATATCGTGTACCTTTTGGTTGAGATTCGGTGGTTTGACCCCTTCCGGAGGTCGTAGAAGCTCGGGGATGGTACCAATGGATCGGGCATCCCCACATTAGTTCAGATGGAAGCAACTTCCAAGTCTCTATGACCTTCAGAAAAAAAGTTATTCAAGAAAATCTGGATCTCCAATGGGGTTTCATCCCCAACCCTAACCCTAACCCTGGCTGCAACCCTAACCCTAATTGCAACCCTAACCCTAACCCTAACCCTAATTTCAGCCCTTACCCTATTCACCTTAGGGTGAATAACTCTGCGCTGCTTGCTCGAAACGGGGTGAAATTTGGCGTGGGTGCGTGGCTGTCTCCCCTTCATCATGTGTGAAATGCCCGACTCTCTACGACTTTCAGAAAAAAGAGTTATTCAAAAATATCGTGTACCTTTTGGTTGAGATTCGGTGGTTTGACCCCTTCCGGAGGTCGTAGAAGCTCGGGATGGTACCAATGGATCGGGCATCCCCACATTAGTTCAGATGGAAGCAACTTCCAAGTCTCTATGACCTTCAGAAAAAAAGTTATTCAAGAAAATCTGGATCTCCAATGGGGTTTCATCCCCAACCCTAACCCTAACCCTGGCTGCAACCCTAACCCTAATTGCAACCCTAACCCTAACCCTAATTTCAGCCCTTACCCTATTCACCTTAGGGTGAATAACTCTGCGCTGCTTGCTCGAAACGGGGTGAAATTTGGCGTGGGTGCGTGGCTGTCTCCCCTTCATCATGTGTGAAATGCCCGACTCTCTACGACTTTCAGAAAAAACGTTATTCAAAAATATCGTGTACCTTTTGGTTGAGATTCGGTGGTTTGACCCCTTCCGGAGGTCGTAGAAGCTCGGGGATGGTACCAATGGATCGGGCATCCCCACATTAGTTCAGATGGAAGCAACTTCCAAGTCTCTATGACCTTCAGAAAAAAAGTTATTCAAGAAAATCTGGATCTCCAATGGGGTTTCATCCCCAACCCTAACCCTAACCCTGGCTGCAACCCTAACCCTAATTGCAACCCTAACCCTAACCCTAACCCTAATTTCAGCCCTTACCCTATTCACCTTAGGGTGAATAACTCTGCGCTGCTTGCTCGAAACGGGGTGAAATTTGGCGTGGGTGCGTGGCTGTCTCCCCTTCATCATGTGTGAAATGCCCGACTCTCTACGACTTTCAGAAAAAACGTTATTCAAAAATATCGTGTACCTTTTGGTTGAGATTCGGTGGTTTGACCCCTTCCGGAGGTCGTAGAAGCTCGGGGATGGTACCAATGGATCGGGCATCCCCACATTAGTTCAGATGGAAGCAACTTCCAAGTCTCTATGACCTTCAGAAAAAAAGTTATTCAAGAAAATCTGGATCTCCAATGGGGTTTCATCCCCAACCCTAACCCTAACCCTGGCTGCAACCCTAACCCTAATTGCAACCCTAACCCTAACCCTAACCCTAATTTCAGCCCTTACCCTATTCACCTTAGGGTGAATAACTCTGCGCTGCTTGCTCGAAACGGGGTGAAATTTGGCGTGGGTGCGTGGCTGTCTCCCCTTCATCATGTGTGAAATGCCCGACTCTCTACGACTTTCAGAAAAAACGTTATTCAAAAATATCGTGTACCTTTTGGTTGAGATTCGGTGGTTTGACCCCTTCCGGAGGTCGTAGAAGCTCGGGGATGGTACCAATGGATCGGGCATCCCCACATTAGTTCAGATGGAAGCAACTTCCAAGTCTCTATGACCTTCAGAAAAAAAGTTATTCAAGAAAATCTGGATCTCCAATGGGGTTTCATCCCCAACCCTAACCCTAACCCTGGCTGCAACCCTAACCCTAATTGCAACCCTAACCCTAACCCTAACCCTAATTTCAGCCCTTACCCTATTCACCTTAGGGTGAATAACTCTGCGCTGCTTGCTCGAAACGGGGTGAAATTTGGCGTGGGTGCGTGGCTGTCTCCCCTTCATCATGTGTGAAATGCCCGACTCTCTACGACTTTCAGAAAAAACGTTATTCAAAAATATCGTGTACCTTTTGGTTGAGATTCGGTGGTTTGACCCCTTCCGGAGGTCGTAGAAGCTCGGGGATGGTACCAATGGATCGGGCATCCCCACATTAGTTCAGATGGAAGCAACTTCCAAGTCTCTATGACCTTCAGAAAAAAAGTTATTCAAGAAAATCTGGATCTCCAATGGGGTTTCATCCCCAACCCTAACCCTAACCCTGGCTGCAACCCTAACCCTAATTGCAACCCTAACCCTAACCCTAACCCTAATTTCAGCCCTTACCCTATTCACCTTAGGGTGAATAACTCTGCGCTGCTTGCTCGAAACGGGCTGAAATTTGGCGTGGGTGCGTGGCTGTCTCCCCTTCATCATGTGTGAAATGCCCGACTCTCTACGACTTTCAGAAAAAACGTTATTCAAAAATATCGTGTACCTTTTGGTTGAGATTCGGTGGTTTGACCCCTTCCGGAGGTCGTAGAAGCTCGGGGATGGTACCAATGGATCGGGCATCCCCACATTAGTTCAGATGGAAGCAACTTCCAAGTCTCTATGACCTTCAGAAAAAAAGTTATTCAAGAAAATCTGGATCTCCAATGGGGTTTCATCCCCAACCCTAACCCTAACCCTGGCTGCAACCCTAACCCTAATTGCAACCCTAACCCTAACCCTAACCCTAATTTCAGCCCTTACCCTATTCACCTTAGGGTGAATAACTCTGCGCTGCTTGCTCGAAACGGGCTGAAATTTGGCGTGGGTGCGTGGCTGTCTCCCCTTCATCATGTGTGAAATGCCCGACTCTCTACGACTTTCAGAAAAAACGTTATTCAAAAATATCGTGTACCTTTTGGTTGAGATTCGGTGGTTTGACCCCTTCCGGAGGTCGTAGAAGCTCGGGGATGGTACCAATGGATCGGGCATCCCCACATTAGTTCAGATGGAAGCAACTTCCAAGTCTCTATGACCTTCAGAAAAAAAGTTATTCAAGAAAATCTGGATCTCCAATGGGGTTTCATCCCCAACCCTAACCCTAACCCTGGCTGCAACCCTAACCCTAATTGCAACCCTAACCCTAACCCTAACCCTAACCCTAATTTCAGCCCTTACCCTATTCACCTTAGGGTGAATAACTCTGCGCTGCTTGCTCGAAACGGGGTGAAATTTGGCGTGGGTGCGTGGCTGTCTCCCCTTCATCATGTGTGAAATGCCCGACTCTCTACGACTTTCAGAAAAAACGTTATTCAAAAATATCGTGTACCTTTTGGTTGAGATTCGGTGGTTTGACCCCTTCCGGAGGTCGTAGAAGCTCGGGGATGGTACCAATGGATCGGGCATCCCCACATTAGTTCAGATGGAAGCAACTTCCAAGTCTCTATGACCTTCAGAAAAAAAGTTATTCAAGAAAATCTGGATCTCCAATGGGGTTTCATCCCCAACCCTAACCCTAACCCTGGCTGCAACCCTAACCCTAATTGCAACCCTAACCCTAGCCCTAACCCTAATTTCAGCCCTTACCCTATTCACCTTAGGGTGAATAACTCTGCGCTGCTTGCTCGAAACGGGGTGAAATTTGGCGTGGGTGCGTGGCTGTCTCCCCTTCATCATGTGTGAAATGCCCGACTCTCTACGACTTTCAGAAAAAACGTTATTCAAAAATATCGTGTACCTTTTGGTTGAGATTCGGTGGTTTGACCCCTTCCGGAGGTCGTAGAAGCTCGGGGATGGTACCAATGGATCGGGCATCCCCACATTAGTTCAGATGGAAGCAACTTCCAAGTCTCTATGACCTTCAGAAAAAAAGTTATTCAAGAAAATCTGGATCTCCAATGGGGTTTCATCCCCAACCCTAACCCTAACCCTGGCTGCAACCCTAACCCTAATTGCAACCCTAACCCTAACCCTAACCCTAATTTCAGCCCTTACCCTATTCACCTTAGGGTGAATAACTCTGCGCTGCTTGCTCGAAACGGGGTGAAATTTGGCGTGGGTGCGTGGCTGTCTCCCCTTCATCATGTGTGAAATGCCCGACTCTCTACGACTTTCAGAAAAAACGTTATTCAAAAATATCGTGTACCTTTTGGTTGAGATTCGGTGGTTTGACCCCTTCCGGAGGTCGTAGAAGCTCGGGGATGGTACCAATGGATCGGGCATCCCCACATTAGTTCAGATGGAAGCAACTTCCAAGTCTCTATGACCTTCAGAAAAAAAGTTATTCAAGAAAATCTGGATCTCCAATGGGGTTTCATCCCCAACCCTAACCCTAACCCTGGCTGCAACCCTAACCCTAATTGCAACCCTAACCCTAACCCTAACCCTAATTTCAGCCCTTACCCTATTCACCTTAGGGTGAATAACTCTGCGCTGCTTGCTCGAAACGGGGTGAAATTTGGCGTGGGTGCGTGGCTGTCTCCCCTTCATCATGTGTGAAATGCCCGACTCTCTACGACTTTCAGAAAAAACGTTATTCAAAAATATCGTGTACCTTTTGGTTGAGATTCGGTGGTTTGACCCCTTCCGGAGGTCGTAGAAGCTCGGGGATGGTACCAATGGATCGGGCATCCCCACATTAGTTCAGATGGAAGCAACTTCCAAGTCTCTATGACCTTCAGAAAAAAAGTTATTCAAGAAAATCTGGATCTCCAATGGGGTTTCATCCCCAACCCTAACCCTAACCCTGGCTGCAACCCTAACCCTAATTGCAACCCTAACCCTAACCCTAACCCTAATTTCAGCCCTTACCCTATTCACCTTAGGGTGAATAACTCTGCGCTGCTTGCTCGAAACGGGGTGAAATTTGGCGTGGGTGCGTGGCTGTCTCCCCTTCATCATGTGTGAAATGCCCGACTCTCTACGACTTTCAGAAAAAACGTTATTCAAAAATATCGTGTACCTTTTGGTTGAGATTCGGTGGTTTGACCCCTTCCGGAGGTCGTAGAAGCTCGGGGATGGTACCAATGGATCGGGCATCCCCACATTAGTTCAGATGGAAGCAACTTCCAAGTCTCTATGACCTTCAGAAAAAAAGTTATTCAAGAAAATCTGGATCTCCAATGGGGTTTCATCCCCAACCCTAACCCTAACCCTGGCTGCAACCCTAACCCTAATTGCAACCCTAACCCTAACCCTAACCCTAATTTCAGCCCTTACCCTATTCACCTTAGGGTGAATAACTCTGCGCTGCTTGCTCGAAACGGGGTGAAATTTGGCGTGGGTGCGTGGCTGTCTCCCCTTCATCATGTGTGAAATGCCCGACTCTCTACGACTTTCAGAAAAAACGTTATTCAAAAATATCGTGTACCTTTTGGTTGAGATTCGGTGGTTTGACCCCTTCCGGAGGTCGTAGAAGCTCGGGGATGGTACCAATGGATCGGGCATCCCCACATTAGTTCAGATGGAAGCAACTTCCAAGTCTCTATGACCTTCAGAAAAAAAGTTATTCAAGAAAATCTGGATCTCCAATGGGGTTTCATCCCCAACCCTAACCCTAACCCTGGCTGCAACCCTAACCCTAATTGCAACCCTAACCCTAA
Source organism: Paralichthys olivaceus (assembly GCF_024713975.1). Classification (NCBI taxonomy): domain Eukaryota; kingdom Metazoa; phylum Chordata; class Actinopteri; order Pleuronectiformes; family Paralichthyidae; genus Paralichthys; species Paralichthys olivaceus. Next base: position 3,082,040 of record NC_091115.1, read on the forward strand.
CCCTAACCCTAATTTCAGCCCTTACCCTATTCACCTTAGGGTGAATAACTCTGCGCTGCTTGCTCGAAACGGGGTGAAATTTGGCGTGGGTGCGTGGCTGTCTCCCCTTCATCATGTGTGAAATGCCCGACTCTCTACGACTTTCAGAAAAAACGTTATTCAAAAATATCGTGTACCTTTTGGTTGAGATTCGGTGGTTTGACCCCTTCCGGAGGTCGTAGAAGCTCGGGGATGGTACCAATGGATCGGGCATCCCCACATTAGTTCAGATGGAAGCAACTTCCAAGTCTCTATGACCTTCAGAAAAAAAGTTATTCAAGAAAATCTGGATCTCCAATGGGGTTTCATCCCCAACCCTAACCCTAACCCTGGCTGCAACCCTAACCCTAATTGCAACCCTAACCCTAACCCTAACCCTAATTTCAGCCCTTACCCTATTCACCTTAGGGTGAATAACTCTGCGCTGCTTGCTCGAAACGGGGTGAAATTTGGCGTGGGTGCGTGGCTGTCTCCCCTTCATCATGTGTGAAATGCCCGACTCTCTACGACTTTCAGAAAAAACGTTATTCAAAAATATCGTGTACCTTTTGGTTGAGACTTGGTGGTTTGACCCCTTCCGGAGGTCGTAGAAGCTCGGGGATGGTACCAATGGATCGGGCATCCCCACATTAGTTCAGATGGAAGCAACTTCCAAGTCTCTATGACCTTCAGAAAAAAAGTTATTCAAGAAAATCTGGATCTCCAATGGGGTTTCATCCCCAACCCTAACCCTAACCCTGGCTGCAACCCTAACCCTAATTGCAACCCTAACCCTAACCCTAACCCTAATTTCAGCCCTTACCCTATTCACCTTAGGGTGAATAACTCTGCGCTGCTTGCTCGAAACGGGGTGAAATTTGGCGTGGGTGCGTGGCTGTCTCCCCTTCATCATGTGTGAAATGCCCGACTCTCTACGACTTTCAGAAAAAACGTTATTCAAAAATATCGTGTACCTTTTGGTTGAGATTCGGTGGTTTGACCCCTTCCGGAGGTCGTAGAAGCTCGGGGATGGTACCAATGGATCGGGCATCCCCACATTAGTTCAGATGGAAGCAACTTCCAAGTCTCTATGACCTTCAGAAAAAAAGTTATTCAAGAAAATCTGGATCTCCAATGGGGTTTCATCCCCAACCCTAACCCTAACCCTGGCTGCAACCCTAACCCTAATTGCAACCCTAACCCTAACCCTAACCCTAATTTCAGCCCTTACCCTATTCACCTTAGGGTGAATAACTCTGCGCTGCTTGCTCGAAACGGGGTGAAATTTGGCGTGGGTGCGTGGCTGTCTCCCCTTCATCATGTGTGAAATGCCCGACTCTCTACGACTTTCAGAAAAAACGTTATTCAAAAATATCGTGTACCTTTTGGTTGAGATTCGGTGGTTTGACCCCTTCCGGAGGTCGTAGAAGCTCGGGGATGGTACCAATGGATCGGGCATCCCCACATTAGTTCAGATGGAAGCAACTTCCAAGTCTCTATGACCTTCAGAAAAAAAGTTATTCAAGAAAATCTGGATCTCCAATGGGGTTTCATCCCCAACCCTAACCCTAACCCTGGCTGCAACCCTAACCCTAATTGCAACCCTAACCCTAACCCTAACCCTAATTTCAGCCCTTACCCTATTCACCTTAGGGTGAATAACTCTGCGCTGCTTGCTCGAAACGGGGTGAAATTTGGCGTGGGTGCGTGGCTGTCTCCCCTTCATCATGTGTGAAATGCCCGACTCTCTACGACTTTCAGAAAAAACGTTATTCAAAAATATCGTGTACCTTTTGGTTGAGATTCGGTGGTTTGACCCCTTCCGGAGGTCGTAGAAGCTCGGGGATGGTACCAATGGATCGGGCATCCCCACATTAGTTCAGATGGAAGCAACTTCCAAGTCTCTATGACCTTCAGAAAAAAAGTTATTCAAGAAAATCTGGATCTCCAATGGGGTTTCATCCCCAACCCTAACCCTAACCCTGGCTGCAACCCTAACCCTAATTGCAACCCTAACCCTAACCCTAACCCTAATTTCAGCCCTTACCCTATTCACCTTAGGGTGAATAACTCTGCGCTGCTTGCTCGAAACGGGGTGAAATTTGGCGTGGGTGCGTGGCTGTCTCCCCTTCATCATGTGTGAAATGCCCGACTCTCTACGACTTTCAGAAAAAACGTTATTCAAAAATATCGTGTACCTTTTGGTTGAGATTCGGGGGTTTGACCCCTTCCGGAGGTCGTAGAAGCTCGGGGATGGTACCAATGGATCGGGCATCCCCACATTAGTTCAGATGGAAGCAACTTCCAAGTCTCTATGACCTTCAGAAAAAAAGTTATTCAAGAAAATCTGGATCTCCAATGGGGTTTCATCCCCAACCCTAACCCTAACCCTGGCTGCAACCCTAACCCTAATTGCAACCCTAACCCTAACCCTAACCCTAATTTCAGCCCTTACCCTATTCACCTTAGGGTGAATAACTCTGCGCTGCTTGCTCGAAACGGGGTGAAATTTGGCGTGGGTGCGTGGCTGTCTCCCCTTCATCATGTGTGAAATGCCCGACTCTCTACGACTTTCAGAAAAAACGTTATTCAAAAATATCGTGTACCTTTTGGTTGAGACTTGGTGGTTTGACCCCTTCCGGAGGTCGTAGAAGCTCGGGGATGGTACCAATGGATCGGGCATCCCCACATTAGTTCAGATGGAAGCAACTTCCAAGTCTCTATGACCTTCAGAAAAAAAGTTATTCAAGAAAATCTGGATCTCCAATGGGGTTTCATCCCCAACCCTAACCCTAACCCTGGCTGCAACCCTAACCCTAATTGCAACCCTAACCCTAACCCTAACCCTAATTTCAGCCCTTACCCTATTCACCTTAGGGTGAATAACTCTGCGCTGCTTGCTCGAAACGGGGTGAAATTTGGCGTGGGTGCGTGGCTGTCTCCCCTTCATCATGTGTGAAATGCCCGACTCTCTACGACTTTCAGAAAAAACGTTATTCAAAAATATCGTGTACCTTTTGGTTGAGATTCGGTGGTTTGACCCCTTCCGGAGGTCGTAGAAGCTCGGGGATGGTACCAATGGATCGGGCATCCCCACATTAGTTCAGATGGAAGCAACTTCCAAGTCTCTATGACCTTCAGAAAAAAAGTTATTCAAGAAAATCTGGATCTCCAATGGGGTTTCATCCCCAACCCTAACCCTAACCCTGGCTGCAACCCTAACCCTAATTGCAACCCTAACCCTAACCCTAACCCTAATTTCAGCCCTTACCCTATTCACCTTAGGGTGAATAACTCTGCGCTGCTTGCTCGAAACGGGGTGAAATTTGGCGTGGGTGCGTGGCTGTCTCCCCTTCATCATGTGTGAAATGCCCGACTCTCTACGACTTTCAGAAAAAACGTTATTCAAAAATATCGTGTACCTTTTGGTTGAGATTCGGTGGTTTGACCCCTTCCGGAGGTCGTAGAAGCTCGGGGATGGTACCAATGGATCGGGCATCCCCACATTAGTTCAGATGGAAGCAACTTCCAAGTCTCTATGACCTTCAGAAAAAAAGTTATTCAAGAAAATCTGGATCTCCAATGGGGTTTCATCCCCAACCCTAACCCTAACCCTGGCTGCAACCCTAACCCTAATTGCAACCCTAACCCTAACCCTAACCCTAATTTCAGCCCTTACCCTATTCACCTTAGGGTGAATAACTCTGCGCTGCTTGCTCGAAACGGGGTGAAATTTGGCGTGGGTGCGTGGCTGTCTCCCCTTCATCATGTGTGAAATGCCCGACTCTCTACGACTTTCAGAAAAAACGTTATTCAAAAATATCGTGTACCTTTTGGTTGAGACTTGGTGGTTTGACCCCTTCCGGAGGTCGTAGAAGCTCGGGGATGGTACCAATGGATCGGGCATCCCCACATTAGTTCAGATGGAAGCAACTTCCAAGTCTCTATGACCTTCAGAAAAAAAGTTATTCAAGAAAATCTGGATCTCCAATGGGGTTTCATCCCCAACCCTAACCCTAACCCTGGCTGCAACCCTAACCCTAATTGCAACCCTAACCCTAACCCTAACCCTAATTTCAGCCCTTACCCTATTCACCTTAGGGTGAATAACTCTGCGCTGCTTGCTCGAAACGGGGTGAAATTTGGCGTGGGTGCGTGGCTGTCTCCCCTTCATCATGTGTGAAATGCCCGACTCTCTACGACTTTCAGAAAAAACGTTATTCAAAAATATCGTGTACCTTTTGGTTGAGATTCGGTGGTTTGACCCCTTCCGGAGGTCGTAGAAGCTCGGGGATGGTACCAATGGATCGGGCATCCCCACATTAGTTCAGATGGAAGCAACTTCCAAGTCTCTATGACCTTCAGAAAAAAAGTTATTCAAGAAAATCTGGATCTCCAATGGGGTTTCATCCCCAACCCTAACCCTAACCCTGGCTGCAACCCTAACCCTAATTGCAACCCTAACCCTAACCCTAACCCTAATTTCAGCCCTTACCCTATTCACCTTAGGGTGAATAACTCTGCGCTGCTTGCTCGAAACGGGCTGAAATTTGGCGTGGGTGCGTGGCTGTCTCCCCTTCATCATGTGTGAAATGCCCGACTCTCTACGACTTTCAGAAAAAACGTTATTCAAAAATATCGTGTACCTTTTGGTTGAGATTCGGTGGTTTGACCCCTTCCGGAGGTCGTAGAAGCTCGGGGATGGTACCAATGGATCGGGCATCCCCACATTAGTTCAGATGGAAGCAACTTCCAAGTCTCTATGACCTTCAGAAAAAAAGTTATTCAAGAAAATCTGGATCTCCAATGGGGTTTCATCCCCAACCCTAACCCTAACCCTGGCTGCAACCCTAACCCTAATTGCAACCCTAACCCTAACCCTAACCCTAACCCTAATTTCAGCCCTTACCCTATTCACCTTAGGGTGAATAACTCTGCGCTGCTTGCTCGAAACGGGGTGAAATTTGGCGTGGGTGCGTGGCTGTCTCCCCTTCATCATGTGTGAAATGCCCGACTCTCTACGACTTTCAGAAAAAACGTTATTCAAAAATATCGTGTACCTTTTGGTTGAGATTCGGTGGTTTGACCCCTTCCGGAGGTCGTAGAAGCTCGGGGATGGTACCAATGGATCGGGCATCCCCACATTAGTTCAGATGGAAGCAACTTCCAAGTCTCTATGACCTTCAGAAAAAAAGTTATTCAAGAAAATCTGGATCTCCAATGGGGTTTCATCCCCAACCCTAACCCTAACCCTGGCTGCAACCCTAACCCTAATTGCAACCCTAACCCTAGCCCTAACCCTAATTTCAGCCCTTACCCTATTCACCTTAGGGTGAATAACTCTGCGCTGCTTGCTCGAAACGGGGTGAAATTTGGCGTGGGTGCGTGGCTGTCTCCCCTTCATCATGTGTGAAATGCCCGACTCTCTACGACTTTCAGAAAAAACGTTATTCAAAAATATCGTGTACCTTTTGGTTGAGATTCGGTGGTTTGACCCCTTCCGGAGGTCGTAGAAGCTCGGGGATGGTACCAATGGATCGGGCATCCCCACATTAGTTCAGATGGAAGCAACTTCCAAGTCTCTATGACCTTCAGAAAAAAAGTTATTCAAGAAAATCTGGATCTCCAATGGGGTTTCATCCCCAACCCTAACCCTAACCCTGGCTGCAACCCTAACCCTAATTGCAACCCTAACCCTAACCCTAACCCTAATTTCAGCCCTTACCCTATTCACCTTAGGGTGAATAACTCTGCGCTGCTTGCTCGAAACGGGGTGAAATTTGGCGTGGGTGCGTGGCTGTCTCCCCTTCATCATGTGTGAAATGCCCGACTCTCTACGACTTTCAGAAAAAACGTTATTCAAAAATATCGTGTACCTTTTGGTTGAGATTCGGTGGTTTGACCCCTTCCGGAGGTCGTAGAAGCTCGGGGATGGTACCAATGGATCGGGCATCCCCACATTAGTTCAGATGGAAGCAACTTCCAAGTCTCTATGACCTTCAGAAAAAAAGTTATTCAAGAAAATCTGGATCTCCAATGGGGTTTCATCCCCAACCCTAACCCTAACCCTGGCTGCAACCCTAACCCTAATTGCAACCCTAACCCTAACCCTAACCCTAATTTCAGCCCTTACCCTATTCACCTTAGGGTGAATAACTCTGCGCTGCTTGCTCGAAACGGGGTGAAATTTGGCGTGGGTGCGTGGCTGTCTCCCCTTCATCATGTGTGAAATGCCCGACTCTCTACGACTTTCAGAAAAAACGTTATTCAAAAATATCGTGTACCTTTTGGTTGAGATTCGGTGGTTTGACCCCTTCCGGAGGTCGTAGAAGCTCGGGGATGGTACCAATGGATCGGGCATCCCCACATTAGTTCAGATGGAAGCAACTTCCAAGTCTCTATGACCTTCAGAAAAAAAGTTATTCAAGAAAATCTGGATCTCCAATGGGGTTTCATCCCCAACCCTAACCCTAACCCTGGCTGCAACCCTAACCCTAATTGCAACCCTAACCCTAACCCTAACCCTAATTTCAGCCCTTACCCTATTCACCTTAGGGTGAATAACTCTGCGCTGCTTGCTCGAAACGGGGTGAAATTTGGCGTGGGTGCGTGGCTGTCTCCCCTTCATCATGTGTGAAATGCCCGACTCTCTACGACTTTCAGAAAAAACGTTATTCAAAAATATCGTGTACCTTTTGGTTGAGATTCGGTGGTTTGACCCCTTCCGGAGGTCGTAGAAGCTCGGGGATGGTACCAATGGATCGGGCATCCCCACATTAGTTCAGATGGAAGCAACTTCCAAGTCTCTATGACCTTCAGAAAAAAAGTTATTCAAGAAAATCTGGATCTCCAATGGGGTTTCATCCCCAACCCTAACCCTAACCCTGGCTGCAACCCTAACCCTAATTGCAACCCTAACCCTAACCCTAACCCTAATTTCAGCCCTTACCCTATTCACCTTAGGGTGAATAACTCTGCGCTGCTTGCTCGAAACGGGGTGAAATTTGGCGTGGGTGCGTGGCTGTCTCCCCTTCATCATGTGTGAAATGCCCGACTCTCTACGACTTTCAGAAAAAACGTTATTCAAAAATATCGTGTACCTTTTGGTTGAGACTTGGTGGTTTGACCCCTTCCGGAGGTCGTAGAAGCTCGGGGATGGTACCAATGGATCGGGCATCCCCACATTAGTTCAGATGGAAGCAACTTCCAAGTCTCTATGACCTTCAGAAAAAAAGTTATTCAAGAAAATCTGGATCTCCAATGGGGTTTCATCCCCAACCCTAACCCTAACCCTGGCTGCAACCCTAACCCTAATTGCAACCCTAACCCTAACCCTAACCCTAATTTCAGCCCTTACCCTATTCACCTTAGGGTGAATAACTCTGCGCTGCTTGCTCGAAACGGGGTGAAATTTGGCGTGGGTGCGTGGCTGTCTCCCCTTCATCATGTGTGAAATGCCCGACTCTCTACGACTTTCAGAAAAAACGTTATTCAAAAATATCGTGTACCTTTTGGTTGAGATTCGGTGGTTTGACCCCTTCCGGAGGTCGTAGAAGCTCGGGGATGGTACCAATGGATCGGGCATCCCCACATTAGTTCAGATGGAAGCAACTTCCAAGTCTCTATGACCTTCAGAAAAAAAGTTATTCAAGAAAATCTGGATCTCCAATGGGGTTTCATCCCCAACCCTAACCCTAACCCTGGCTGCAACCCTAACCCTAATTGCAACCCTAACCCTAACCCTAACCCTAATTTCAGCCCTTACCCTATTCACCTTAGGGTGAATAACTCTGCGCTGCTTGCTCGAAACGGGGTGAAATTTGGCGTGGGTGCGTGGCTGTCTCCCCTTCATCATGTGTGAAATGCCCGACTCTCTACGACTTTCAGAAAAAACGTTATTCAAAAATATCGTGTACCTTTTGGTTGAGATTCGGTGGTTTGACCCCTTCCGGAGGTCGTAGAAGCTCGGGGATGGTACCAATGGATCGGGCATCCCCACATTAGTTCAGATGGAAGCAACTTCCAAGTCTCTATGACCTTCAGAAAAAAAGTTATTCAAGAAAATCTGGATCTCCAATGGGGTTTCATCCCCAACCCTAACCCTAACCCTGGCTGCAACCCTAACCCTAATTGCAACCCTAACCCTAACCCTAACCCTAATTTCAGCCCTTACCCTATTCACCTTAGGGTGAATAACTCTGCGCTGCTTGCTCGAAACGGGGTGAAATTTGGCGTGGGTGCGTGGCTGTCTCCCCTTCATCATGTGTGAAATGCCCGACTCTCTACGACTTTCAGAAAAAACGTTATTCAAAAATATCGTGTACCTTTTGGTTGAGATTCGGTGGTTTGACCCCTTCCGGAGGTCGTAGAAGCTCGGGGATGGTACCAATGGATCGGGCATCCCCACATTAGTTCAGATGGAAGCAACTTCCAAGTCTCTATGACCTTCAGAAAAAAAGTTATTCAAGAAAATCTGGATCTCCAATGGGGTTTCATCCCCAACCCTAACCCTAACCCTGGCTGCAACCCTAACCCTAATTGCAACCCTAACCCTAACCCTAACCCTAATTTCAGCCCTTACCCTATTCACCTTAGGGTGAATAACTCTGCGCTGCTTGCTCGAAACGGGGTGAAATTTGGCGTGGGTGCGTGGCTGTCTCCCCTTCATCATGTGTGAAATGCCCGACTCTCTACGACTTTCAGAAAAAACGTTATTCAAAAATATCGTGTACCTTTTGGTTGAGATTCGGTGGTTTGACCCCTTCCGGAGGTCGTAGAAGCTCGGGGATGGTACCAATGGATCGGGCATCCCCACATTAGTTCAGATGGAAGCAACTTCCAAGTCTCTATGACCTTCAGAAAAAAAGTTATTCAAGAAAATCTGGATCTCCAATGGGGTTTCATCCCCAACCCTAACCCTAACCCTGGCTGCAACCCTAACCCTAATTGCAACCCTAACCCTAACCCTAACCCTAATTTCAGCCCTTACCCTATTCACCTTAGGGTGAATAACTCTGCGCTGCTTGCTCGAAACGGGGTGAAATTTGGCGTGGGTGCGTGGCTGTCTCCCCTTCATCATGTGTGAAATGCCCGACTCTCTACGACTTTCAGAAAAAACGTTATTCAAAAATATCGTGTACCTTTTGGTTGAGACTTGGTGGTTTGACCCCTTCCGGAGGTCGTAGAAGCTCGGGGATGGTACCAATGGATCGGGCATCCCCACATTAGTTCAGATGGAAGCAACTTCCAAGTCTCTATGACCTTCAGAAAAAAAGTTATTCAAGAAAATCTGGATCTCCAATGGGGTTTCATCCCCAACCCTAACCCTAACCCTGGCTGCAACCCTAACCCTAATTGCAACCCTAACCCTAACCCTAACCCTAATTTCAGCCCTTACCCTATTCACCTTAGGGTGAATAACTCTGCGCTGCTTGCTCGAAACGGGGTGAAATTTGGCGTGGGTGCGTGGCTGTCTCCCCTTCATCATGTGTGAAATGCCCGACTCTCTACGACTTTCAGAAAAAACGTTATTCAAAAATATCGTGTACCTTTTGGTTGAGATTCGGTGGTTTGACCCCTTCCGGAGGTCGTAGAAGCTCGGGGATGGTACCAATGGATCGGGCATCCCCACATTAGTTCAGATGGAAGCAACTTCCAAGTCTCTATGACCTTCAGAAAAAAAGTTATTCAAGAAAATCTGGATCTCCAATGGGGTTTCATCCCCAACCCTAACCCTAACCCTGGCTGCAACCCTAACCCTAATTGCAACCCTAACCCTAACCCTAACCCTAATTTCAGCCCTTACCCTATTCACCTTAGGGTGAATAACTCTGCGCTGCTTGCTCGAAACGGGGTGAAATTTGGCGTGGGTGCGTGGCTGTCTCCCCTTCATCATGTGTGAAATGCCCGACTCTCTACGACTTTCAGAAAAAACGTTATTCAAAAATATCGTGTACCTTTTGGTTGAGATTCGGTGGTTTGACCCCTTCCGGAGGTCGTAGAAGCTCGGGGATGGTACCAATGGATCGGGCATCCCCACATTAGTTCAGATGGAAGCAACTTCCAAGTCTCTATGACCTTCAGAAAAAAAGTTATTCAAGAAAATCTGGATCTCCAATGGGGTTTCATCCCCAACCCTAACCCTAACCCTGGCTGCAACCCTAACCCTAATTGCAACCCTAACCCTAACCCTAACCCTAATTTCAGCCCTTACCCTATTCACCTTAGGGTGAATAACTCTGCGCTGCTTGCTCGAAACGGGGTGAAATTTGGCGTGGGTGCGTGGCTGTCTCCCCTTCATCATGTGTGAAATGCCCGACTCTCTACGACTTTCAGAAAAAACGTTATTCAAAAATATCGTGTACCTTTTGGTTGAGATTCGGTGGTTTGACCCCTTCCGGAGGTCGTAGAAGCTCGGGGATGGTACCAATGGATCGGGCATCCCCACATTAGTTCAGATGGAAGCAACTTCCAAGTCTCTATGACCTTCAGAAAAAAAGTTATTCAAGAAAATCTGGATCTCCAATGGGGTTTCATCCCCAACCCTAACCCTAACCCTGGCTGCAACCCTAACCCTAATTGCAACCCTAACCCTAACCCTAACCCTAATTTCAGCCCTTACCCTATTCACCTTAGGGTGAATAACTCTGCGCTGCTTGCTCGAAACGGGGTGAAATTTGGCGTGGGTGCGTGGCTGTCTCCCCTTCATCATGTGTGAAATGCCCGACTCTCTACGACTTTCAGAAAAAACGTTATTCAAAAATATCGTGTACCTTTTGGTTGAGACTTGGTGGTTTGACCCCTTCCGGAGGTCGTAGAAGCTCGGGGATGGTACCAATGGATCGGGCATCCCCACATTAGTTCAGATGGAAGCAACTTCCAAGTCTCTATGACCTTCAGAAAAAAAGTTATTCAAGAAAATCTGGATCTCCAATGGGGTTTCATCCCCAACCCTAACCCTAACCCTGGCTGCAACCCTAACCCTAATTGCAACCCTAACCCTAACCCTAATTTCAGCCCTTACCCTATTCACCTTAGGGTGAATAACTCTGCGCTGCTTGCTCGAAACGGGGTGAAATTTGGCGTGGGTGCGTGGCTGTCTCCCCTTCATCATGTGTGAAATGCCCGACTCTCTACGACTTTCAGAAAAAACGTTATTCAAAAATATCGTGTACCTTTTGGTTGAGATTCGGTGGTTTGACCCCTTCCGGAGGTCGTAGAAGCTCGGGGATGGTACCAATGGATCGGGCATCCCCACATTAGTTCAGATGGAAGCAACTTCCAAGTCTCTATGACCTTCAGAAAAAAAGTTATTCAAGAAAATCTGGATCTCCAATGGGGTTTCATCCCCAACCCTAACCCTAACCCTGGCTGCAACCCTAACCCTAATTGCAACCCTAACCCTAACCCTAACCCTAATTTCAGCCCTTACCCTATTCACCTTAGGGTGAATAACTCTGCGCTGCTTGCTCGAAACGGGGTGAAATTTGGCGTGGGTGCATGGCTGTCTCCCCTTCATCATGTGTGAAATGCCCGACTCTCTACGACTTTCAGAAAAAACGTTATTCAAAAATATTGTGTACCTTTTGGTTGAGATTCGGTGGTTTGACCCCTTCCGGAGGTCGTAGAAGCTCGGGGATGGTACCAATGGATCGGGCATCCCCACATTAGTTCAGATGGAAGCAACTTCCAAGTCTCTATGACCTTCAGAAAAAAAGTTATTCAAGAAAATCTGGATCTCCAATGGGGTTTCATCCCCAACCCTAACCCTAACCCTGGCTGCAACCCTAACCCTAATTGCAACCCTAACCCTAACCCTAACCCTAATTTCAGCCCTTACCCTATTCACCTTAGGGTGAATAACTCTGCGCTGCTTGCTCGAAACGGGGTGAAATTTGGCGTGGGTGCGTGGCTGTCTCCCCTTCATCATGTGTGAAATGCCCGACTCTCTACGACTTTCAGAAAAAACGTTATTCAAAAATATCGTGTACCTTTTGGTTGAGATTCGGTGGTTTGACCCCTTCCGGAGGTCGTAGAAGCTCGGGGATGGTACCAATGGATCGGGCATCCCCACATTAGTTCAGATGGAAGCAACTTCCAAGTCTCTATGACCTTCAGAAAAAAAGTTATTCAAGAAAATCTGGATCTCCAATGGGGTTTCATCCCCAACCCTAACCCTAACCCTGGCTGCAACCCTAACCCTAATTGCAACCCTAACCCTAACCCTAACCCTAATTTCAGCCCTTACCCTATTCACCTTAGGGTGAATAACTCTGCGCTGCTTGCTCGAAACGGGGTGAAATTTGGCGTGGGTGCGTGGCTGTCTCCCCTTCATCATGTGTGAAATGCCCGACTCTCTACGACTTTCAGAAAAAACGTTATTCAAAAATATCGTGTACCTTTTGGTTGAGACTTGGTGGTTTGACCCCTTCCGGAGGTCGTAGAAGCTCGGGGATGGTACCAATGGATCGAGCATCCCCACATTAGTTCAGATGGAAGCAACTTCCAAGTCTCTATGACCTTCAGAAAAAAAGTTATTCAAGAAAATCTGGATCTCCAATGGGGTTTCATCCCCAACCCTAACCCTAACCCTGGCTGCAACCCTAACCCTAATTGCAACCCTAACCCTAACCCTAACCCTAATTTCAGCCCTTACCCTATTCACCTTAGGGTGAATAACTCTGCGCTGCTTGCTCGAAACGGGGTGAAATTTGGCGTGGGTGCGTGGCTGTCTCCCCTTCATCATGTGTGAAATGCCCGACTCTCTACGACTTTCAGAAAAAACGTTATTCAAAAATATCGTGTACCTTTTGGTTGAGATTCGGTGGTTTGACCCCTTCCGGAGGTCGTAGAAGCTCGGGGATGGTACCAATGGATCGGGCATCCCCACATTAGTTCAGATGGAAGCAACTTCCAAGTCTCTATGACCTTCAGAAAAAAAGTTATTCAAGAAAATCTGGATCTCCAATGGGGTTTCATCCCCAACCCTAACCCTAACCCTGGCTGCAACCCTAACCCTAATTGCAACCCTAACCCTAACCCTAACCCTAATTTCAGCCCTTACCCTATTCACCTTAGGGTGAATAACTCTGCGCTGCTTGCTCGAAACGGGGTGAAATTTGGCGTGGGTGCGTGGCTGTCTCCCCTTCATCATGTGTGAAATGCCCGACTCTCTACGACTTTCAGAAAAAACGTTATTCAAAAATATCGTGTACCTTTTGGTTGAGATTCGGTGGTTTGACCCCTTCCGGAGGTCGTAGAAGCTCGGGGATGGTACCAATGGATCGGGCATCCCCACATTAGTTCAGATGGAAGCAACTTCCAAGTCTCTATGACCTTCAGAAAAAAAGTTATTCAAGAAAATCTGGATCTCCAATGGGGTTTCATCCCCAACCCTAACCCTAACCCTGGCTGCAACCCTAACCCTAATTGCAACCCTAACCCTAACCCTAACCCTAATTTCAGCCCTTACCCTATTCACCTTAGGGTGAATAACTCTGCGCTGCTTGCTCGAAACGGGGTGAAATTTGGCGTGGGTGCGTGGCTGTCTCCCCTTCATCATGTGTGAAATGCCCGACTCTCTACGACTTTCAGAAAAAACGTTATTCAAAAATATCGTGTACCTTTTGGTTGAGATTCGGGGGTTTGACCCCTTCCGGAGGTCGTAGAAGCTCGGGGATGGTACCAATGGATCGGGCATCCCCACATTAGTTCAGATGGAAGCAACTTCCAAGTCTCTATGACCTTCAGAAAAAAAGTTATTCAAGAAAATCTGGATCTCCAATGGGGTTTCATCCCCAACCCTAACCCTAACCCTGGCTGCAACCCTAACCCTAATTGCAACCCTAACCCTAACCCTAACCCTAATTTCAGCCCTTACCCTATTCACCTTAGGGTGAATAACTCTGCGCTGCTTGCTCGAAACGGGGTGAAATTTGGCGTGGGTGCGTGGCTGTCTCCCCTTCATCATGTGTGAAATGCCCGACTCTCTACGACTTTCAGAAAAAACGTTATTCAAAAATATCGTGTACCTTTTGGTTGAGATTCGGTGGTTTGACCCCTTCCGGAGGTCGTAGAAGCTCGGGGATGGTACCAATGGATCGGGCATCCCCACATTAGTTCAGATGGAAGCAACTTCCAAGTCTCTATGACCTTCAGAAAAAAAGTTATTCAAGAAAATCTGGATCTCCAATGGGGTTTCATCCCCAACCCTAACCCTAACCCTGGCTGCAACCCTAACCCTAATTGCAACCCTAACCCTAACCCTAACCCTAACCCTAATTTCAGCCCTTACCCTATTCACCTTAGGGTGAATAACTCTGCGCTGCTTGCTCGAAACGGGGTGAAATTTGGCGTGGGTGCGTGGCTGTCTCCCCTTCATCATGTGTGAAATGCCCGACTCTCTACGACTTTCAGAAAAAACGTTATTCAAAAATATCGTGTACCTTTTGGTTGAGATTCGGTGGTTTGACCCCTTCCGGAGGTCGTAGAAGCTCGGGGATGGTACCAATGGATCGGGCATCCCCACATTAGTTCAGATGGAAGCAACTTCCAAGTCTCTATGACCTTCAGAAAAAAAGTTATTCAAGAAAATCTGGATCTCCAATGGGGTTTCATCCCCAACCCTAACCCTAACCCTGGCTGCAACCCTAACCCTAATTGCAACCCTAACCCTAACCCTAACCCTAATTTCAGCCCTTACCCTATTCACCTTAGGGTGAATAACTCTGCGCTGCTTGCTCGAAACGGGGTGAAATTTGGCGTGGGTGCGTGGCTGTCTCCCCTTCATCATGTGTGAAATGCCCGACTCTCTACGACTTTCAGAAAAAACGTTATTCAAAAATATTGTGTACCTTTTGGTTGAGATTCGGTGGTTTGACCCCTTCCGGAGGTCGTAGAAGCTCGGGGATGGTACCAATGGATCGGGCATCCCCACATTAGTTCAGATGGAAGCAACTTCCAAGTCTCTATGACCTTCAGAAAAAAAGTTATTCAAGAAAATCTGGATCTCCAATGGGGTTTCATCCCCAACCCTAACCCTAACCCTGGCTGCAACCCTAACCCTAATTGCAACCCTAACCCTAACCCTAACCCTAATTTCAGCCCTTACCCTATTCACCTTAGGGTGAATAACTCTGCGCTGCTTGCTCGAAACGGGGTGAAATTTGGCGTGGGTGCGTGGCTGTCTCCCCTTCATCATGTGTGAAATGCCCGACTCTCTACGACTTTCAGAAAAAACGTTATTCAAAAATATCGTGTACCTTTTGGTTGAGATTCGGTGGTTTGACCCCTTCCGGAGGTCTTAGAAGCTCGGGGATGGTACCAATGGATCGGGCATCCCCACATTAGTTCAGATGGAAGCAACTTCCAAGTCTCTATGACCTTCAGAAAAAAAGTTATTCAAGAAAATCTGGATCTCCAATGGGGTTTCATCCCCAACCCTAACCCTAACCCTGGCTGCAACCCTAACCCTAATTGCAACCCTAACCCTAACCCTAACCCTAATTTCAGCCCTTACCCTATTCACCTTAGGGTGAATAACTCTGCGCTGCTTGCTCGAAACGGGGTGAAATTTGGCGTGGGTGCGTGGCTGTCTCCCCTTCATCATGTGTGAAATGCCCGACTCTCTACGACTTTCAGAAAAAACGTTATTCAAAAATATTGTGTACCTTTTGGTTGAGATTCGGTGGTTTGACCCCTTCCGGAGGTCGTAGAAGCTCGGGGATGGTACCAATGGATCGGGCATCCCCACATTAGTTCAGATGGAAGCAACTTCCAAGTCTCTATGACCTTCAGAAAAAAAGTTATTCAAGAAAATCTGGATCTCCAATGGGGTTTCATCCCCAACCCTAACCCTAACCCTGGCTGCAAGTCTAACCCTAATTGCAACCCTAACCCTAACCCTAACCCTAATTTCAGCCCTTACCCTATTCACCTTAGGGTGAATAACTCTGCGCTGCTTGCTCGAAACGGGGTGAAATTTGGCGTGGGTGCGTGGCTGTCTCCCCTTCATCATGTGTGAAATGCCCGACTCTCTACGACTTTCAGAAAAAACGTTATTCAAAAATATCGTGTACCTTTTGGTTGAGATTCGGTGGTTTGACCCCTTCCGGAGGTCGTAGAAGCTCGGGGATGGTACCAATGGATCGGGCATCCCCACATTAGTTCAGATGGAAGCAACTTCCAAGTCTCTATGACCTTCAGAAAAAAAGTTATTCAAGAAAATCTGGATCTCCAATGGGGTTTCATCCCCAACCCTAACCCTAACCCTGGCTGCAACCCTAACCCTAATTGCAACCCTAACCCTAACCCTAACCCTAATTTCAGCCCTTACCCTATTCACCTTAGGGTGAATAACTCTGCGCTGCTTGCTCGAAACGGGGTGAAATTTGGCGTGGGTGCGTGGCTGTCTCCCCTTCATCATGTGTGAAATGCCCGACTCTCTACGACTTTCAGAAAAAACGTTATTCAAAAATATCGTGTACCTTTTGGTTGAGATTCGGTGGTTTGACCCCTTCCGGAGGTCGTAGAAGCTCAGGGATGGTACCAATGGATCGGGCATCCCCACATTAGTTCAGATGGAAGCAACTTCCAAGTCTCTATGACCTTCAGAAAAAAAGTTATTCAAGAAAATCTGGATCTCCAATGGGGTTTCATCCCCAACCCTAACCCTAACCCTGGCTGCAAGTCTAACCCTAATTGCAACCCTAACCCTAACCCTAACCCTAATTTCAGCCCTTACCCTATTCACCTTAGGGTGAATAACTCTGCGCTGCTTGCTCGAAACGGGGTGAAATTTGGCGTGGGTGCGTGGCTGTCTCCCCTTCATCATGTGTGAAATGCCCGACTCTCTACGACTTTCAGAAAAAACGTTATTCAAAAATATCGTGTACCTTTTGGTTGAGATTCGGTGGTTTGACCCCTTCCGGAGGTCGTAGAAGCTCGGGGATGGTACCAATGGATCGGGCATCCCCACATTAGTTCAGATGGAAGCAACTTCCAAGTCTCTATGACCTTCAGAAAAAAAGTTATTCAAGAAAATCTGGATCTCCAATGGGGTTTCATCCCCAACCCTAACCCTAACCCTGGCTGCAACCCTAACCCTAATTGCAACCCTAACCCTAACCCTAACCCTAATTTCAGCCCTTACCCTATTCACCTTAGGGTGAATAACTCTGCGCTGCTTGCTCGAAACGGGGTGAAATTTGGCGTGGGTGCGTGGCTGTCTCCCCTTCATCATGTGTGAAATGCCCGACTCTCTACGACTTTCAGAAAAAACGTTATTCAAAAATATCGTGTACCTTTTGGTTGAGATTCGGTGGTTTGACCCCTTCCGGAGGTCGTAGAAGCTCGGGGATGGTACCAATGGATCGGGCATCCCCACATTAGTTCAGATGGAAGCAACTTCCAAGTCTCTATGACCTTCAGAAAAAAAGTTATTCAAGAAAATCTGGATCTCCAATGGGGTTTCATCCCCAACCCTAACCCTAACCCTGGCTGCAACCCTAACCCTAATTGCAACCCTAACCCTAACCCTAACCCTAATTTCAGCCCTTACCCTATTCACCTTAGGGTGAATAACTCTGCGCTGCTTGCTCGAAACGGGGTGAAATTTGGCGTGGGTGCGTGGCTGTCTCCCCTTCATCATGTGTGAAATGCCCGACTCTCTACGACTTTCAGAAAAAACGTTATTCAAAAATATCGTGTACCTTTTGGTTGAGATTCGGTGGTTTGACCCCTTCCGGAGGTCGTAGAAGCTCGGGGATGGTACCAATGGATCGGGCATCCCCACATTAGTTCAGATGGAAGCAACTTCCAAGTCTCTATGACCTTCAGAAAAAAAGTTATTCAAGAAAATCTGGATCTCCAATGGGGTTTCATCCCCAACCCTAACCCTAACCCTGGCTGCAACCCTAACCCTAATTGCAACCCTAACCCTAACCCTAACCCTAATTTCAGCCCTTACCCTATTCACCTTAGGGTGAATAACTCTGCGCTGCTTGCTCGAAACGGGGTGAAATTTGGCGTGGGTGCGTGGCTGTCTCCCCTTCATCATGTGTGAAATGCCCGACTCTCTACGACTTTCAGAAAAAACGTTATTCAAAAATATCGTGTACCTTTTGGTTGAGATTCGGTGGTTTGACCCCTTCCGGAGGTCGTAGAAGCTCGGGGATGGTACCAATGGATCGGGCATCCCCACATTAGTTCAGATGGAAGCAACTTCCAAGTCTCTATGACCTTCAGAAAAAAAGTTATTCAAGAAAATCTGGATCTCCAATGGGGTTTCATCCCCAACCCTAACCCTAACCCTGGCTGCAACCCTAACCCTAATTGCAACCCTAACCCTAACCCTAACCCTAATTTCAGCCCTTACCCTATTCACCTTAGGGTGAATAACTCTGCGCTGCTTGCTCGAAACGGGGTGAAATTTGGCGTGGGTGCGTGGCTGTCTCCCCTTCATCATGTGTGAAATGCCCGACTCTCTACGACTTTCAGAAAAAACGTTATTCAAAAATATCGTGTACCTTTTGGTTGAGATTCGGGGGTTTGACCCCTTCCGGAGGTCGTAGAAGCTCGGGGATGGTACCAATGGATCGGGCATCCCCACATTAGTTCAGATGGAAGCAACTTCCAAGTCTCTATGACCTTCAGAAAAAAAGTTATTCAAGAAAATCTGGATCTCCAATGGGGTTTCATCCCCAACCCTAACCCTAACCCTGGCTGCAACCCTAACCCTAATTGCAACCCTAACCCTAACCCTAACCCTAATTTCAGCCCTTACCCTATTCACCTTAGGGTGAATAACTCTGCGCTGCTTGCTCGAAACGGGGTGAAATTTGGCGTGGGTGCGTGGCTGTCTCCCCTTCATCATGTGTGAAATGCCCGACTCTCTACGACTTTCAGAAAAAACGTTATTCAAAAATATTGTGTACCTTTTGGTTGAGATTCGGTGGTTTGACCCCTTCCGGAGGTCGTAGAAGCTCGGGGATGGTACCAATGGATCGGACATCCCCACATTAGTTCAGATGGAAGCAACTTCCAAGTCTCTATGACCTTCAGAAAAAAAGTTATTCAAGAAAATCTGGATCTCCAATGGGGTTTCATCCCCAACCCTAACCCTAACCCTGGCTGCAACCCTAACCCTAATTGCAACCCTAACCCTAACCCTAACCCTAACCCTAATTTCAGCCCTTACCCTATTCACCTTAGGGTGAATAACTCTGCGCTGCTTGCTCGAAACGGGGTGAAATTTGGCGTGGGTGCGTGGCTGTCTCCCCTTCATCATGTGTGAAATGCCCGACTCTCTACGACTTTCAGAAAAAACGTTATTCAAAAATATCGTGTACCTTTTGGTTGAGATTCGGTGGTTTGACCCCTTCCGGAGGTCGTAGAAGCTCGGGGATGGTACCAATGGATCGGGCATCCCCACATTAGTTCAGATGGAAGCAACTTCCAAGTCTCTATGACCTTCAGAAAAAAAGTTATTCAAGAAAATCTGGATCTCCAATGGGGTTTCATCCCCAACCCTAACCCTAACCCTGGCTGCAACCCTAACCCTAATTGCAACCCTAACCCTAATTTCAGCCCTTACCCTATTCACCTTAGGGTGAATAACTCTGCGCTGCTTGCTCGAAACGGGGTGAAATTTGGCGTGGGTGCGTGGCTGTCTCCCCTTCATCATGTGTGAAATGCCCGACTCTCTACGACTTTCAGAAAAAACGTTATTCAAAAATATCGTGTACCTTTTGGTTGAGATTCGGTGGTTTGACCCCTTCCGGAGGTCGTAGAAGCTCGGGGATGGTACCAATGGATCGGGCATCCCCACATTAGTTCAGATGGAAGCAACTTCCAAGTCTCTATGACCTTCAGAAAAAAAGTTATTCAAGAAAATCTGGATCTCCAATGGGGTTTCATCCCCAACCCTAACCCTAACCCTGGCTGCAACCCTAACCCTAATTGCAACCCTAACCCTAACCCTAACCCTAATTTCAGCCCTTACCCTATTCACCTTAGGGTGAATAACTCTGCGCTGCTTGCTCGAAACGGGGTGAAATTTGGCGTGGGTGCGTGGCTGTCTCCCCTTCATCATGTGTGAAATGCCCGACTCTCTACGACTTTCAGAAAAAACGTTATTCAAAAATATCGTGTACCTTTTGGTTGAGATTCGGTGGTTTGACCCCTTCCGGAGGTCGTAGAAGCTCGGGGATGGTACCAATGGATCGGGCATCCCCACATTAGTTCAGATGGAAGCAACTTCCAAGTCTCTATGACCTTCAGAAAAAAAGTTATTCAAGAAAATCTGGATCTCCAATGGGGTTTCATCCCCAACCCTAACCCTAACCCTGGCTGCAACCCTAACCCTAATTGCAACCCTAACCCTAACCCTAACCCTAATTTCAGCCCTTACCCTATTCACCTTAGGGTGAATAACTCTGCGCTGCTTGCTCGAAACGGGGTGAAATTTGGCGTGGGTGCGTGGCTGTCTCCCCTTCATCATGTGTGAAATGCCCGACTCTCTACGACTTTCAGAAAAAACGTTATTCAAAAATATCGTGTACCTTTTGGTTGAGATTCGGTGGTTTGACCCCTTCCGGAGGTCGTAGAAGCTCGGGGATGGTACCAATGGATCGGGCATCCCCACATTAGTTCAGATGGAAGCAACTTCCAAGTCTCTATGACCTTCAGAAAAAAAGTTATTCAAGAAAATCTGGATCTCCAATGGGGTTTCATCCCCAACCCTAACCCTAACCCTGGCTGCAACCCTAACCCTAATTGCAACCCTAACCCTAACCCTAACCCTAATTTCAGCCCTTACCCTATTCACCTTAGGGTGAATAACTCTGCGCTGCTTGCTCGAAACGGGGTGAAATTTGGCGTGGGTGCGTGGCTGTCTCCCCTTCATCATGTGTGAAATGCCCGACTCTCTACGACTTTCAGAAAAAACGTTATTCAAAAATATCGTGTACCTTTTGGTTGAGATTCGGTGGTTTGACCCCTTCCGGAGGTCGTAGAAGCTCGGGGATGGTACCAATGGATCGGGCATCCCCACATTAGTTCAGATGGAAGCAACTTCCAAGTCTCTATGACCTTCAGAAAAAAAGTTATTCAAGAAAATCTGGATCTCCAATGGGGTTTCATCCCCAACCCTAACCCTAACCCTGGCTGCAACCCTAACCCTAATTGCAACCCTAACCCTAACCCTAACCCTAATTTCAGCCCTTACCCTATTCACCTTAGGGTGAATAACTCTGCGCTGCTTGCTCGAAACGGGGTGAAATTTGGCGTGGGTGCGTGGCTGTCTCCCCTTCATCATGTGTGAAATGCCCGACTCTCTACGACTTTCAGAAAAAACGTTATTCAAAAATATCGTGTACCTTTTGGTTGAGATTCGGTGGTTTGACCCCTTCCGGAGGTCGTAGAAGCTCGGGGATGGTACCAATGGATCGGGCATCCCCACATTAGTTCAGATGGAAGCAACTTCCAAGTCTCTATGACCTTCAGAAAAAAAGTTATTCAAGAAAATCTGGATCTCCAATGGGGTTTCATCCCCAACCCTAACCCTAACCCTGGCTGCAACCCTAACCCTAATTGCAACCCTAACCCTAACCCTAACCCTAATTTCAGCCCTTACCCTATTCACCTTAGGGTGAATAACTCTGCGCTGCTTGCTCGAAACGGGGTGAAATTTGGCGTGGGTGCGTGGCTGTCTCCCCTTCATCATGTGTGAAATGCCCGACTCTCTACGACTTTCAGAAAAAACGTTATTCAAAAATATCGTGTACCTTTTGGTTGAGATTCGGGGGTTTGACCCCTTCCGGAGGTCGTAGAAGCTCGGGGATGGTACCAATGGATCGGGCATCCCCACATTAGTTCAGATGGAAGCAACTTCCAAGTCTCTATGACCTTCAGAAAAAAAGTTATTCAAGAAAATCTGGATCTCCAATGGGGTTTCATCCCCAACCCTAACCCTAACCCTGGCTGCAACCCTAACCCTAATTGCAACCCTAACCCTAACCCTAACCCTAATTTCAGCCCTTACCCTATTCACCTTAGGGTGAATAACTCTGCGCTGCTTGCTCGAAACGGGGTGAAATTTGGCGTGGGTGCGTGGCTGTCTCCCCTTCATCATGTGTGAAATGCCCGACTCTCTACGACTTTCAGAAAAAACGTTATTCAAAAATATTGTGTACCTTTTGGTTGAGATTCGGTGGTTTGACCCCTTCCGGAGGTCGTAGAAGCTCGGGGATGGTACCAATGGATCGGACATCCCCACATTAGTTCAGATGGAAGCAACTTCCAAGTCTCTATGACCTTCAGAAAAAAAGTTATTCAAGAAAATCTGGATCTCCAATGGGGTTTCATCCCCAACCCTAACCCTAACCCTGGCTGCAACCCTAACCCTAATTGCAACCCTAACCCTAACCCTAACCCTAACCCTAATTTCAGCCCTTACCCTATTCACCTTAGGGTGAATAACTCTGCGCTGCTTGCTCGAAACGGGGTGAAATTTGGCGTGGGTGCGTGGCTGTCTCCCCTTCATCATGTGTGAAATGCCCGACTCTCTACGACTTTCAGAAAAAACGTTATTCAAAAATATCGTGTACCTTTTGGTTGAGATTCGGTGGTTTGACCCCTTCCGGAGGTCGTAGAAGCTCGGGGATGGTACCAATGGATCGGGCATCCCCACATTAGTTCAGATGGAAGCAACTTCCAAGTCTCTATGACCTTCAGAAAAAAAGTTATTCAAGAAAATCTGGATCTCCAATGGGGTTTCATCCCCAACCCTAACCCTAACCCTGGCTGCAACCCTAACCCTAATTGCAACCCTAACCCTAACCCTAACCCTAATTTCAGCCCTTACCCTATTCACCTTAGGGTGAATAACTCTGCGCTGCTTGCTCGAAACGGGGTGAAATTTGGCGTGGGTGCGTGGCTGTCTCCCCTTCATCATGTGTGAAATGCCCGACTCTCTACGACTTTCAGAAAAAACGTTATTCAAAAATATCGTGTACCTTTTGGTTGAGATTCGGTGGTTTGACCCCTTCCGGAGGTCGTAGAAGCTCGGGGATGGTACCAATGGATCGGGCATCCCCACATTAGTTCAGATGGAAGCAACTTCCAAGTCTCTATGACCTTCAGAAAAAAAGTTATTCAAGAAAATCTGGATCTCCAATGGGGTTTCATCCCCAACCCTAACCCTAACCCTGGCTGCAACCCTAACCCTAATTGCAACCCTAACCCTAACCCTAACCCTAATTTCAGCCCTTACCCTATTCACCTTAGGGTGAATAACTCTGCGCTGCTTGCTCGAAACGGGGTGAAATTTGGCGTGGGTGCGTGGCTGTCTCCCCTTCATCATGTGTGAAATGCCCGACTCTCTACGACTTTCAGAAAAAACGTTATTCAAAAATATCGTGTACCTTTTGGTTGAGATTCGGTGGTTTGACCCCTTCCGGAGGTCGTAGAAGCTCGGGGATGGTACCAATGGATCGGGCATCCCCACATTAGTTCAGATGGAAGCAACTTCCAAGTCTCTATGACCTTCAGAAAAAAAGTTATTCAAGAAAATCTGGATCTCCAATGGGGTTTCATCCCCAACCCTAACCCTAACCCTGGCTGCAACCCTAACCCTAATTGCAACCCTAACCCTAACCCTAACCCTAATTTCAGCCCTTACCCTATTCACCTTAGGGTGAATAACTCTGCGCTGCTTGCTCGAAACGGGGTGAAATTTGGCGTGGGTGCGTGGCTGTCTCCCCTTCATCATGTGTGAAATGCCCGACTCTCTACGACTTTCAGAAAAAACGTTATTCAAAAATATCGTGTACCTTTTGGTTGAGATTCGGGGGTTTGACCCCTTCCGGAGGTCGTAGAAGCTCGGGGATGGTACCAATGGATCGGGCATCCCCACATTAGTTCAGATGGAAGCAACTTCCAAGTCTCTATGACCTTCAGAAAAAAAGTTATTCAAGAAAATCTGGATCTCCAATGGGGTTTCATCCCCAACCCTAACCCTAACCCTGGCTGCAACCCTAACCCTAATTGCAACCCTAACCCTAACCCTAACCCTAATTTCAGCCCTTACCCTATTCACCTTAGGGTGAATAACTCTGCGCTGCTTGCTCGAAACGGGGTGAAATTTGGCGTGGGTGCGTGGCTGTCTCCCCTTCATCATGTGTGAAATGCCCGACTCTCTACGACTTTCAGAAAAAACGTTATTCAAAAATATTGTGTACCTTTTGGTTGAGATTCGGTGGTTTGACCCCTTCCGGAGGTCGTAGAAGCTCGGGGATGGTACCAATGGATCGGACATCCCCACATTAGTTCAGATGGAAGCAACTTCCAAGTCTCTATGACCTTCAGAAAAAAAGTTATTCAAGAAAATCTGGATCTCCAATGGGGTTTCATCCCCAACCCTAACCCTAACCCTGGCTGCAACCCTAACCCTAATTGCAACCCTAACCCTAACCCTAACCCTAACCCTAATTTCAGCCCTTACCCTATTCACCTTAGGGTGAATAACTCTGCGCTGCTTGCTCGAAACGGGGTGAAATTTGGCGTGGGTGCGTGGCTGTCTCCCCTTCATCATGTGTGAAATGCCCGACTCTCTACGACTTTCAGAAAAAACGTTATTCAAAAATATCGTGTACCTTTTGGTTGAGATTCGGTGGTTTGACCCCTTCCGGAGGTCGTAGAAGCTCGGGGATGGTACCAATGGATCGGGCATCCCCACATTAGTTCAGATGGAAGCAACTTCCAAGTCTCTATGACCTTCAGAAAAAAAGTTATTCAAGAAAATCTGGATCTCCAATGGGGTTTCATCCCCAACCCTAACCCTAACCCTGGCTGCAACCCTAACCCTAATTGCAACCCTAACCCTAACCCTAACCCTAATTTCAGCCCTTACCCTATTCACCTTAGGGTGAATAACTCTGCGCTGCTTGCTCGAAACGGGGTGAAATTTGGCGTGGGTGCGTGGCTGTCTCCCCTTCATCATGTGTGAAATGCCCGACTCTCTACGACTTTCAGAAAAAACGTTATTCAAAAATATCGTGTACCTTTTGGTTGAGATTCGGTGGTTTGACCCCTTCCGGAGGTCGTAGAAGCTCGGGGATGGTACCAATGGATCGGGCATCCCCACATTAGTTCAGATGGAAGCAACTTCCAAGTCTCTATGACCTTCAGAAAAAAAGTTATTCAAGAAAATCTGGATCTCCAATGGGGTTTCATCCCCAACCCTAACCCTAACCCTGGCTGCAACCCTAACCCTAATTGCAACCCTAACCCTAACCCTAACCCTAATTTCAGCCCTTACCCTATTCACCTTAGGGTGAATAACTCTGCGCTGCTTGCTCGAAACGGGGTGAAATTTGGCGTGGGTGCGTGGCTGTCTCCCCTTCATCATGTGTGAAATGCCCGACTCTCTACGACTTTCAGAAAAAACGTTATTCAAAAATATCGTGTACCTTTTGGTTGAGATTCGGTGGTTTGACCCCTTCCGGAGGTCGTAGAAGCTCGGGGATGGTACCAATGGATCGGGCATCCCCACATTAGTTCAGATGGAAGCAACTTCCAAGTCTCTATGACCTTCAGAAAAAAAGTTATTCAAGAAAATCTGGATCTCCAATGGGGTTTCATCCCCAACCCTAACCCTAACCCTGGCTGCAACCCTAACCCTAATTGCAACCCTAACCCTAACCCTAACCCTAATTTCAGCCCTTACCCTATTCACCTTAGGGTGAATAACTCTGCGCTGCTTGCTCGAAACGGGGTGAAATTTGGCGTGGGTGCGTGGCTGTCTCCCCTTCATCATGTGTGAAATGCCCGACTCTCTACGACTTTCAGAAAAAACGTTATTCAAAAATATCGTGTACCTTTTGGTTGAGATTCGGTGGTTTGACCCCTTCCGGAGGTCGTAGAAGCTCGGGGATGGTACCAATGGATCGGGCATCCCCACATTAGTTCAGATGGAAGCAACTTCCAAGTCTCTATGACCTTCAGAAAAAAAGTTATTCAAGAAAATCTGGATCTCCAATGGGGTTTCATCCCCAACCCTAACCCTAACCCTGGCTGCAACCCTAACCCTAATTGCAACCCTAACCCTAACCCTAACCCTAATTTCAGCCCTTACCCTATTCACCTTAGGGTGAATAACTCTGCGCTGCTTGCTCGAAACGGGGTGAAATTTGGCGTGGGTGCGTGGCTGTCTCCCCTTCATCATGTGTGAAATGCCCGACTCTCTACGACTTTCAGAAAAAACGTTATTCAAAAATATCGTGTACCTTTTGGTTGAGATTCGGGGGTTTGACCCCTTCCGGAGGTCGTAGAAGCTCGGGGATGGTACCAATGGATCGGGCATCCCCACATTAGTTCAGATGGAAGCAACTTCCAAGTCTCTATGACCTTCAGAAAAAAAGTTATTCAAGAAAATCTGGATCTCCAATGGGGTTTCATCCCCAACCCTAACCCTAACCCTGGCTGCAACCCTAACCCTAATTGCAACCCTAACCCTAACCCTAACCCTAATTTCAGCCCTTACCCTATTCACCTTAGGGTGAATAACTCTGCGCTGCTTGCTCGAAACGGGGTGAAATTTGGCGTGGGTGCGTGGCTGTCTCCCCTTCATCATGTGTGAAATGCCCGACTCTCTACGACTTTCAGAAAAAACGTTATTCAAAAATATTGTGTACCTTTTGGTTGAGATTCGGTGGTTTGACCCCTTCCGGAGGTCGTAGAAGCTCGGGGATGGTACCAATGGATCGGACATCCCCACATTAGTTCAGATGGAAGCAACTTCCAAGTCTCTATGACCTTCAGAAAAAAAGTTATTCAAGAAAATCTGGATCTCCAATGGGGTTTCATCCCCAACCCTAACCCTAACCCTGGCTGCAACCCTAACCCTAATTGCAACCCTAACCCTAACCCTAACCCTAACCCTAATTTCAGCCCTTACCCTATTCACCTTAGGGTGAATAACTCTGCGCTGCTTGCTCGAAACGGGGTGAAATTTGGCGTGGGTGCGTGGCTGTCTCCCCTTCATCATGTGTGAAATGCCCGACTCTCTACGACTTTCAGAAAAAACGTTATTCAAAAATATCGTGTACCTTTTGGTTGAGATTCGGTGGTTTGACCCCTTCCGGAGGTCGTAGAAGCTCGGGGATGGTACCAATGGATCGGGCATCCCCACATTAGTTCAGATGGAAGCAACTTCCAAGTCTCTATGACCTTCAGAAAAAAAGTTATTCAAGAAAATCTGGATCTCCAATGGGGTTTCATCCCCAACCCTAACCCTAACCCTGGCTGCAACCCTAACCCTAATTGCAACCCTAACCCTAATTTCAGCCCTTACCCTATTCACCTTAGGGTGAATAACTCTGCGCTGCTTGCTCGAAACGGGGTGAAATTTGGCGTGGGTGCGTGGCTGTCTCCCCTTCATCATGTGTGAAATGCCCGACTCTCTACGACTTTCAGAAAAAACGTTATTCAAAAATATCGTGTACCTTTTGGTTGAGATTCGGTGGTTTGACCCCTTCCGGAGGTCGTAGAAGCTCGGGGATGGTACCAATGGATCGGGCATCCCCACATTAGTTCAGATGGAAGCAACTTCCAAGTCTCTATGACCTTCAGAAAAAAAGTTATTCAAGAAAATCTGGATCTCCAATGGGGTTTCATCCCCAACCCTAACCCTAACCCTGGCTGCAACCCTAACCCTAATTGCAACCCTAACCCTAACCCTAACCCTAATTTCAGCCCTTACCCTATTCACCTTAGGGTGAATAACTCTGCGCTGCTTGCTCGAAACGGGGTGAAATTTGGCGTGGGTGCGTGGCTGTCTCCCCTTCATCATGTGTGAAATGCCCGACTCTCTACGACTTTCAGAAAAAACGTTATTCAAAAATATCGTGTACCTTTTGGTTGAGATTCGGTGGTTTGACCCCTTCCGGAGGTCGTAGAAGCTCGGGGATGGTACCAATGGATCGGGCATCCCCACATTAGTTCAGATGGAAGCAACTTCCAAGTCTCTATGACCTTCAGAAAAAAAGTTATTCAAGAAAATCTGGATCTCCAATGGGGTTTCATCCCCAACCCTAACCCTAACCCTGGCTGCAACCCTAACCCTAATTGCAACCCTAACCCTAACCCTAACCCTAATTTCAGCCCTTACCCTATTCACCTTAGGGTGAATAACTCTGCGCTGCTTGCTCGAAACGGGGTGAAATTTGGCGTGGGTGCGTGGCTGTCTCCCCTTCAT
Source organism: Paralichthys olivaceus (assembly GCF_024713975.1). Taxonomy (NCBI): domain Eukaryota; kingdom Metazoa; phylum Chordata; class Actinopteri; order Pleuronectiformes; family Paralichthyidae; genus Paralichthys; species Paralichthys olivaceus. The sequence goes on from NC_091115.1 coordinate 3,110,310, forward strand.
CATGTGTGAAATGCCCGACTCTCTACGACTTTCAGAAAAAACGTTATTCAAAAATATCGTGTACCTTTTGGTTGAGATTCGGGGGTTTGACCCCTTCCGGAGGTCGTAGAAGCTCGGGGATGGTACCAATGGATCGGGCATCCCCACATTAGTTCAGATGGAAGCAACTTCCAAGTCTCTATGACCTTCAGAAAAAAAGTTATTCAAGAAAATCTGGATCTCCAATGGGGTTTCATCCCCAACCCTAACCCTAACCCTGGCTGCAACCCTAACCCTAATTGCAACCCTAACCCTAACCCTAACCCTAATTTCAGCCCTTACCCTATTCACCTTAGGGTGAATAACTCTGCGCTGCTTGCTCGAAACGGGGTGAAATTTGGCGTGGGTGCGTGGCTGTCTCCCCTTCATCATGTGTGAAATGCCCGACTCTCTACGACTTTCAGAAAAAACGTTATTCAAAAATATTGTGTACCTTTTGGTTGAGATTCGGTGGTTTGACCCCTTCCGGAGGTCGTAGAAGCTCGGGGATGGTACCAATGGATCGGGCATCCCCACATTAGTTCAGATGGAAGCAACTTCCAAGTCTCTATGACCTTCAGAAAAAAAGTTATTCAAGAAAATCTGGATCTCCAATGGGGTTTCATCCCCAACCCTAACCCTAACCCTGGCTGCAACCCTAACCCTAATTGCAACCCTAACCCTAACCCTAACCCTAATTTCAGCCCTTACCCTATTCACCTTAGGGTGAATAACTCTGCGCTGCTTGCTCGAAACGGGGTGAAATTTGGCGTGGGTGCGTGGCTGTCTCCCCTTCATCATGTGTGAAATGCCCGACTCTCTACGACTTTCAGAAAAAACGTTATTCAAAAATATCGTGTACCTTTTGGTTGAGATTCGGTGGTTTGACCCCTTCCGGAGGTCGTAGAAGCTCGGGGATGGTACCAATGGATCGGGCATCCCCACATTAGTTCAGATGGAAGCAACTTCCAAGTCTCTATGACCTTCAGAAAAAAAGTTATTCAAGAAAATCTGGATCTCCAATGGGGTTTCATCCCCAACCCTAACCCTAACCCTGGCTGCAACCCTAACCCTAATTGCAACCCTAACCCTAACCCTAACCCTAACCCTAATTTCAGCCCTTACCCTATTCACCTTAGGGTGAATAACTCTGCGCTGCTTGCTCGAAACGGGGTGAAATTTGGCGTGGGTGCGTGGCTGTCTCCCCTTCATCATGTGTGAAATGCCCGACTCTCTACGACTTTCAGAAAAAACGTTATTCAAAAATATCGTGTACCTTTTGGTTGAGATTCGGTGGTTTGACCCCTTCCGGAGGTCGTAGAAGCTCGGGGATGGTACCAATGGATCGGGCATCCCCACATTAGTTCAGATGGAAGCAACTTCCAAGTCTCTATGACCTTCAGAAAAAAAGTTATTCAAGAAAATCTGGATCTCCAATGGGGTTTCATCCCCAACCCTAACCCTAACCCTGGCTGCAACCCTAACCCTAATTGCAACCCTAACCCTAACCCTAACCCTAATTTCAGCCCTTACCCTATTCACCTTAGGGTGAATAACTCTGCGCTGCTTGCTCGAAACTGGGTGAAATTTGGCGTGGGTGCGTGGCTGTCTCCCCTTCATCATGTGTGAAATGCCCGACTCTCTACGACTTTCAGAAAAAACGTTATTCAAAAATATTGTGTACCTTTTGGTTGAGATTCGGTGGTTTGACCCCTTCCGGAGGTCGTAGAAGCTCGGGGATGGTACCAATGGATCGGGCATCCCCACATTAGTTCAGATGGAAGCAACTTCCAAGTCTCTATGACCTTCAGAAAAAAAGTTATTCAAGAAAATCTGGATCTCCAATGGGGTTTCATCCCCAACCCTAACCCTAACCCTGGCTGCAACCCTAACCCTAATTGCAACCCTAACCCTAACCCTAACCCTAATTTCAGCCCTTACCCTATTCACCTTAGGGTGAATAACTCTGCGCTGCTTGCTCGAAACGGGGTGAAATTTGGCGTGGGTGCGTGGCTGTCTCCCCTTCATCATGTGTGAAATGCCCGACTCTCTACGACTTTCAGAAAAAACGTTATTCAAAAATATTGTGTACCTTTTGGTTGAGATTCGGTGGTTTGACCCCTTCCGGAGGTCGTAGAAGCTCGGGGATGGTACCAATGGATCGGGCATCCCCACATTAGTTCAGATGGAAGCAACTTCCAAGTCTCTATGACCTTCAGAAAAAAAGTTATTCAAGAAAATCTGGATCTCCAATGGGGTTTCATCCCCAACCCTAACCCTAACCCTGGCTGCAACCCTAACCCTAATTGCAACCCTAACCCTAACCCTAACCCTAATTTCAGCCCTTACCCTATTCACCTTAGGGTGAATAACTCTGCGCTGCTTGCTCGAAACGGGGTGAAATTTGGCGTGGGTGCGTGGCTGTCTCCCCTTCATCATGTGTGAAATGCCCGACTCTCTACGACTTTCAGAAAAAACGTTATTCAAAAATATCGTGTACCTTTTGGTTGAGATTCGGTGGTTTGACCCCTTCCGGAGGTCGTAGAAGCTCGGGGATGGTACCAATGGATCGGGCATCCCCACATTAGTTCAGATGGAAGCAACTTCCAAGTCTCTATGACCTTCAGAAAAAAAGTTATTCAAGAAAATCTGGATCTCCAATGGGGTTTCATCCCCAACCCTAACCCTAACCCTGGCTGCAACCCTAACCCTAATTGCAACCCTAACCCTAACCCTAACCCTAATTTCAGCCCTTACCCTATTCACCTTAGGGTGAATAACTCTGCGCTGCTTGCTCGAAACGGGGTGAAATTTGGCGTGGGTGCGTGGCTGTCTCCCCTTCATCATGTGTGAAATGCCCGACTCTCTACGACTTTCAGAAAAAACGTTATTCAAAAATATCGTGTACCTTTTGGTTGAGATTCGGGGGTTTGACCCCTTCCGGAGGTCGTAGAAGCTCGGGGATGGTACCAATGGATCGGGCATCCCCACATTAGTTCAGATGGAAGCAACTTCCAAGTCTCTATGACCTTCAGAAAAAAAGTTATTCAAGAAAATCTGGATCTCCAATGGGGTTTCATCCCCAACCCTAACCCTAACCCTGGCTGCAACCCTAACCCTAATTGCAACCCTAACCCTAACCCTAACCCTAATTTCAGCCCTTACCCTATTCACCTTAGGGTGAATAACTCTGCGCTGCTTGCTCGAAACGGGGTGAAATTTGGCGTGGGTGCGTGGCTGTCTCCCCTTCATCATGTGTGAAATGCCCGACTCTCTACGACTTTCAGAAAAAACGTTATTCAAAAATATTGTGTACCTTTTGGTTGAGATTCGGTGGTTTGACCCCTTCCGGAGGTCGTAGAAGCTCGGGGATGGTACCAATGGATCGGGCATCCCCACATTAGTTCAGATGGAAGCAACTTCCAAGTCTCTATGACCTTCAGAAAAAAAGTTATTCAAGAAAATCTGGATCTCCAATGGGGTTTCATCCCCAACCCTAACCCTAACCCTGGCTGCAACCCTAACCCTAATTGCAACCCTAACCCTAACCCTAACCCTAATTTCAGCCCTTACCCTATTCACCTTAGGGTGAATAACTCTGCGCTGCTTGCTCGAAACGGGGTGAAATTTGGCGTGGGTGCGTGGCTGTCTCCCCTTCATCATGTGTGAAATGCCCGACTCTCTACGACTTTCAGAAAAAACGTTATTCAAAAATATCGTGTACCTTTTGGTTGAGATTCGGTGGTTTGACCCCTTCCGGAGGTCGTAGAAGCTCGGGGATGGTACCAATGGATCGGGCATCCCCACATTAGTTCAGATGGAAGCAACTTCCAAGTCTCTATGACCTTCAGAAAAAAAGTTATTCAAGAAAATCTGGATCTCCAATGGGGTTTCATCCCCAACCCTAACCCTAACCCTGGCTGCAACCCTAACCCTAATTGCAACCCTAACCCTAACCCTAACCCTAATTTCAGCCCTTACCCTATTCACCTTAGGGTGAATAACTCTGCGCTGCTTGCTCGAAACTGGGTGAAATTTGGCGTGGGTGCGTGGCTGTCTCCCCTTCATCATGTGTGAAATGCCCGACTCTCTACGACTTTCAGAAAAAACGTTATTCAAAAATATTGTGTACCTTTTGGTTGAGATTCGGTGGTTTGACCCCTTCCGGAGGTCGTAGAAGCTCGGGGATGGTACCAATGGATCGGGCATCCCCACATTAGTTCAGATGGAAGCAACTTCCAAGTCTCTATGACCTTCAGAAAAAAAGTTATTCAAGAAAATCTGGATCTCCAATGGGGTTTCATCCCCAACCCTAACCCTAACCCTGGCTGCAACCCTAACCCTAATTGCAACCCTAACCCTAACCCTAACCCTAATTTCAGCCCTTACCCTATTCACCTTAGGGTGAATAACTCTGCGCTGCTTGCTCGAAACGGGGTGAAATTTGGCGTGGGTGCGTGGCTGTCTCCCCTTCATCATGTGTGAAATGCCCGACTCTCTACGACTTTCAGAAAAAACGTTATTCAAAAATATTGTGTACCTTTTGGTTGAGATTCGGTGGTTTGACCCCTTCCGGAGGTCGTAGAAGCTCGGGGATGGTACCAATGGATCGGGCATCCCCACATTAGTTCAGATGGAAGCAACTTCCAAGTCTCTATGACCTTCAGAAAAAAAGTTATTCAAGAAAATCTGGATCTCCAATGGGGTTTCATCCCCAACCCTAACCCTAACCCTGGCTGCAACCCTAACCCTAATTGCAACCCTAACCCTAACCCTAACCCTAATTTCAGCCCTTACCCTATTCACCTTAGGGTGAATAACTCTGCGCTGCTTGCTCGAAACGGGGTGAAATTTGGCGTGGGTGCGTGGCTGTCTCCCCTTCATCATGTGTGAAATGCCCGACTCTCTACGACTTTCAGAAAAAACGTTATTCAAAAATATCGTGTACCTTTTGGTTGAGATTCGGTGGTTTGACCCCTTCCGGAGGTCGTAGAAGCTCGGGGATGGTACCAATGGATCGGGCATCCCCACATTAGTTCAGATGGAAGCAACTTCCAAGTCTCTATGACCTTCAGAAAAAAAGTTATTCAAGAAAATCTGGATCTCCAATGGGGTTTCATCCCCAACCCTAACCCTAACCCTGGCTGCAACCCTAACCCTAATTGCAACCCTAACCCTAACCCTAACCCTAACCCTAATTTCAGCCCTTACCCTATTCACCTTAGGGTGAATAACTCTGCGCTGCTTGCTCGAAACGGGGTGAAATTTGGCGTGGGTGCGTGGCTGTCTCCCCTTCATCATGTGTGAAATGCCCGACTCTCTACGACTTTCAGAAAAAACGTTATTCAAAAATATCGTGTACCTTTTGGTTGAGATTCGGTGGTTTGACCCCTTCCGGAGGTCGTAGAAGCTCGGGGATGGTACCAATGGATCGGGCATCCCCACATTAGTTCAGATGGAAGCAACTTCCAAGTCTCTATGACCTTCAGAAAAAAAGTTATTCAAGAAAATCTGGATCTCCAATGGGGTTTCATCCCCAACCCTAACCCTAACCCTGGCTGCAACCCTAACCCTAATTGCAACCCTAACCCTAACCCTAACCCTAATTTCAGCCCTTACCCTATTCACCTTAGGGTGAATAACTCTGCGCTGCTTGCTCGAAACTGGGTGAAATTTGGCGTGGGTGCGTGGCTGTCTCCCCTTCATCATGTGTGAAATGCCCGACTCTCTACGACTTTCAGAAAAAACGTTATTCAAAAATATTGTGTACCTTTTGGTTGAGATTCGGTGGTTTGACCCCTTCCGGAGGTCGTAGAAGCTCGGGGATGGTACCAATGGATCGGGCATCCCCACATTAGTTCAGATGGAAGCAACTTCCAAGTCTCTATGACCTTCAGAAAAAAAGTTATTCAAGAAAATCTGGATCTCCAATGGGGTTTCATCCCCAACCCTAACCCTAACCCTGGCTGCAACCCTAACCCTAATTGCAACCCTAACCCTAACCCTAACCCTAATTTCAGCCCTTACCCTATTCACCTTAGGGTGAATAACTCTGCGCTGCTTGCTCGAAACGGGGTGAAATTTGGCGTGGGTGCGTGGCTGTCTCCCCTTCATCATGTGTGAAATGCCCGACTCTCTACGACTTTCAGAAAAAACGTTATTCAAAAATATTGTGTACCTTTTGGTTGAGATTCGGTGGTTTGACCCCTTCCGGAGGTCGTAGAAGCTCGGGGATGGTACCAATGGATCGGGCATCCCCACATTAGTTCAGATGGAAGCAACTTCCAAGTCTCTATGACCTTCAGAAAAAAAGTTATTCAAGAAAATCTGGATCTCCAATGGGGTTTCATCCCCAACCCTAACCCTAACCCTGGCTGCAACCCTAACCCTAATTGCAACCCTAACCCTAACCCTAACCCTAATTTCAGCCCTTACCCTATTCACCTTAGGGTGAATAACTCTGCGCTGCTTGCTCGAAACGGGGTGAAATTTGGCGTGGGTGCGTGGCTGTCTCCCCTTCATCATGTGTGAAATGCCCGACTCTCTACGACTTTCAGAAAAAACGTTATTCAAAAATATCGTGTACCTTTTGGTTGAGATTCGGTGGTTTGACCCCTTCCGGAGGTCGTAGAAGCTCGGGGATGGTACCAATGGATCGGGCATCCCCACATTAGTTCAGATGGAAGCAACTTCCAAGTCTCTATGACCTTCAGAAAAAAAGTTATTCAAGAAAATCTGGATCTCCAATGGGGTTTCATCCCCAACCCTAACCCTAACCCTGGCTGCAACCCTAACCCTAATTGCAACCCTAACCCTAACCCTAACCCTAATTTCAGCCCTTACCCTATTCACCTTAGGGTGAATAACTCTGCGCTGCTTGCTCGAAACGGGGTGAAATTTGGCGTGGGTGCGTGGCTGTCTCCCCTTCATCATGTGTGAAATGCCCGACTCTCTACGACTTTCAGAAAAAACGTTATTCAAAAATATCGTGTACCTTTTGGTTGAGATTCGGGGGTTTGACCCCTTCCGGAGGTCGTAGAAGCTCGGGGATGGTACCAATGGATCGGGCATCCCCACATTAGTTCAGATGGAAGCAACTTCCAAGTCTCTATGACCTTCAGAAAAAAAGTTATTCAAGAAAATCTGGATCTCCAATGGGGTTTCATCCCCAACCCTAACCCTAACCCTGGCTGCAACCCTAACCCTAATTGCAACCCTAACCCTAACCCTAACCCTAATTTCAGCCCTTACCCTATTCACCTTAGGGTGAATAACTCTGCGCTGCTTGCTCGAAACGGGGTGAAATTTGGCGTGGGTGCGTGGCTGTCTCCCCTTCATCATGTGTGAAATGCCCGACTCTCTACGACTTTCAGAAAAAACGTTATTCAAAAATATTGTGTACCTTTTGGTTGAGATTCGGTGGTTTGACCCCTTCCGGAGGTCGTAGAAGCTCGGGGATGGTACCAATGGATCGGGCATCCCCACATTAGTTCAGATGGAAGCAACTTCCAAGTCTCTATGACCTTCAGAAAAAAAGTTATTCAAGAAAATCTGGATCTCCAATGGGGTTTCATCCCCAACCCTAACCCTAACCCTGGCTGCAACCCTAACCCTAATTGCAACCCTAACCCTAACCCTAACCCTAATTTCAGCCCTTACCCTATTCACCTTAGGGTGAATAACTCTGCGCTGCTTGCTCGAAACGGGGTGAAATTTGGCGTGGGTGCGTGGCTGTCTCCCCTTCATCATGTGTGAAATGCCCGACTCTCTACGACTTTCAGAAAAAACGTTATTCAAAAATATCGTGTACCTTTTGGTTGAGATTCGGTGGTTTGACCCCTTCCGGAGGTCGTAGAAGCTCGGGGATGGTACCAATGGATCGGGCATCCCCACATTAGTTCAGATGGAAGCAACTTCCAAGTCTCTATGACCTTCAGAAAAAAAGTTATTCAAGAAAATCTGGATCTCCAATGGGGTTTCATCCCCAACCCTAACCCTAACCCTGGCTGCAACCCTAACCCTAATTGCAACCCTAACCCTAACCCTAACCCTAATTTCAGCCCTTACCCTATTCACCTTAGGGTGAATAACTCTGCGCTGCTTGCTCGAAACTGGGTGAAATTTGGCGTGGGTGCGTGGCTGTCTCCCCTTCATCATGTGTGAAATGCCCGACTCTCTACGACTTTCAGAAAAAACGTTATTCAAAAATATTGTGTACCTTTTGGTTGAGATTCGGTGGTTTGACCCCTTCCGGAGGTCGTAGAAGCTCGGGGATGGTACCAATGGATCGGGCATCCCCACATTAGTTCAGATGGAAGCAACTTCCAAGTCTCTATGACCTTCAGAAAAAAAGTTATTCAAGAAAATCTGGATCTCCAATGGGGTTTCATCCCCAACCCTAACCCTAACCCTGGCTGCAACCCTAACCCTAATTGCAACCCTAACCCTAACCCTAACCCTAATTTCAGCCCTTACCCTATTCACCTTAGGGTGAATAACTCTGCGCTGCTTGCTCGAAACGGGGTGAAATTTGGCGTGGGTGCGTGGCTGTCTCCCCTTCATCATGTGTGAAATGCCCGACTCTCTACGACTTTCAGAAAAAACGTTATTCAAAAATATTGTGTACCTTTTGGTTGAGATTCGGTGGTTTGACCCCTTCCGGAGGTCGTAGAAGCTCGGGGATGGTACCAATGGATCGGGCATCCCCACATTAGTTCAGATGGAAGCAACTTCCAAGTCTCTATGACCTTCAGAAAAAAAGTTATTCAAGAAAATCTGGATCTCCAATGGGGTTTCATCCCCAACCCTAACCCTAACCCTGGCTGCAACCCTAACCCTAATTGCAACCCTAACCCTAACCCTAACCCTAATTTCAGCCCTTACCCTATTCACCTTAGGGTGAATAACTCTGCGCTGCTTGCTCGAAACGGGGTGAAATTTGGCGTGGGTGCGTGGCTGTCTCCCCTTCATCATGTGTGAAATGCCCGACTCTCTACGACTTTCAGAAAAAACGTTATTCAAAAATATCGTGTACCTTTTGGTTGAGATTCGGTGGTTTGACCCCTTCCGGAGGTCGTAGAAGCTCGGGGATGGTACCAATGGATCGGGCATCCCCACATTAGTTCAGATGGAAGCAACTTCCAAGTCTCTATGACCTTCAGAAAAAAAGTTATTCAAGAAAATCTGGATCTCCAATGGGGTTTCATCCCCAACCCTAACCCTAACCCTGGCTGCAACCCTAACCCTAATTGCAACCCTAACCCTAACCCTAACCCTAATTTCAGCCCTTACCCTATTCACCTTAGGGTGAATAACTCTGCGCTGCTTGCTCGAAACGGGGTGAAATTTGGCGTGGGTGCGTGGCTGTCTCCCCTTCATCATGTGTGAAATGCCCGACTCTCTACGACTTTCAGAAAAAACGTTATTCAAAAATATCGTGTACCTTTTGGTTGAGATTCGGTGGTTTGACCCCTTCCGGAGGTCGTAGAAGCTCGGGGATGGTACCAATGGATCGGGCATCCCCACATTAGTTCAGATGGAAGCAACTTCCAAGTCTCTATGACCTTCAGAAAAAAAGTTATTCAAGAAAATCTGGATCTCCAATGGGGTTTCATCCCCAACCCTAACCCTAACCCTGGCTGCAACCCTAACCCTAATTGCAACCCTAACCCTAACCCTAACCCTAATTTCAGCCCTTACCCTATTCACCTTAGGGTGAATAACTCTGCGCTGCTTGCTCGAAACGGGGTGAAATTTGGCGTGGGTGCGTGGCTGTCTCCCCTTCATCATGTGTGAAATGCCCGACTCTCTACGACTTTCAGAAAAAACGTTATTCAAAAATATCGTGTACCTTTTGGTTGAGATTCGGTGGTTTGACCCCTTCCGGAGGTCTTAGAAGCTCGGGGATGGTACCAATGGATCGGGCATCCCCACATTAGTTCAGATGGAAGCAACTTCCAAGTCTCTATGACCTTCAGAAAAAAAGTTATTCAAGAAAATCTGGATCTCCAATGGGGTTTCATCCCCAACCCTAACCCTAACCCTGGCTGCAACCCTAACCCTAATTGCAACCCTAACCCTAACCCTAACCCTAATTTCAGCCCTTACCCTATTCACCTTAGGGTGAATAACTCTGCGCTGCTTGCTCGAAACGGGGTGAAATTTGGCGTGGGTGCGTGGCTGTCTCCCCTTCATCATGTGTGAAATGCCCGACTCTCTACGACTTTCAGAAAAAACGTTATTCAAAAATATTGTGTACCTTTTGGTTGAGATTCGGTGGTTTGACCCCTTCCGGAGGTCGTAGAAGCTCGGGGATGGTACCAATGGATCGGGCATCCCCACATTAGTTCAGATGGAAGCAACTTCCAAGTCTCTATGACCTTCAGAAAAAAAGTTATTCAAGAAAATCTGGATCTCCAATGGGGTTTCATCCCCAACCCTAACCCTAACCCTGGCTGCAACCCTAACCCTAATTGCAACCCTAACCCTAACCCTAACCCTAACCCTAATTTCAGCCCTTACCCTATTCACCTTAGGGTGAATAACTCTGCGCTGCTTGCTCGAAACGGGGTGAAATTTGGCGTGGGTGCGTGGCTGTCTCCCCTTCATCATGTGTGAAATGCCCGACTCTCTACGACTTTCAGAAAAAACGTTATTCAAAAATATCGTGTACCTTTTGGTTGAGATTCGGTGGTTTGACCCCTTCCGGAGGTCGTAGAAGCTCGGGGATGGTACCAATGGATCGGGCATCCCCACATTAGTTCAGATGGAAGCAACTTCCAAGTCTCTATGACCTTCAGAAAAAAAGTTATTCAAGAAAATCTGGATCTCCAATGGGGTTTCATCCCCAACCCTAACCCTAACCCTGGCTGCAACCCTAACCCTAATTGCAACCCTAACCCTAACCCTAACCCTAATTTCAGCCCTTACCCTATTCACCTTAGGGTGAATAACTCTGCGCTGCTTGCTCGAAACAGGGTGAAATTTGGCGTGGGTGCGTGGCTGTCTCCCCTTCATCATGTGTGAAATGCCCGACTCTCTACGACTTTCAGAAAAAACGTTATTCAAAAATATCGTGTACCTTTTGGTTGAGATTCGGTGGTTTGACCCCTTCCGGAGGTCGTAGAAGCTCGGGGATGGTACCAATGGATCGGGCATCCCCACATTAGTTCAGATGGAAGCAACTTCCAAGTCTCTATGACCTTCAGAAAAAAAGTTATTCAAGAAAATCTGGATCTCCAATGGGGTTTCATCCCCAACCCTAACCCTAACCCTGGCTGCAACCCTAACCCTAATTGCAACCCTAACCCTAACCCTAACCCTAATTTCAGCCCTTACCCTATTCACCTTAGGGTGAATAACTCTGCGCTGCTTGCTCGAAACGGGGTGAAATTTGGCGTGGGTGCGTGGCTGTCTCCCCTTCATCATGTGTGAAATGCCCGACTCTCTACGACTTTCAGAAAAAACGTTATTCAAAAATATTGTGTACCTTTTGGTTGAGATTCGGTGGTTTGACCCCTTCCGGAGGTCGTAGAAGCTCGGGGATGGTACCAATGGATCGGGCATCCCCACATTAGTTCAGATGGAAGCAACTTCCAAGTCTCTATGACCTTCAGAAAAAAAGTTATTCAAGAAAATCTGGATCTCCAATGGGGTTTCATCCCCAACCCTAACCCTAACCCTGGCTGCAAGTCTAACCCTAATTGCAACCCTAACCCTAACCCTAACCCTAATTTCAGCCCTTACCCTATTCACCTTAGGGTGAATAACTCTGCGCTGCTTGCTCGAAACGGGGTGAAATTTGGCGTGGGTGCGTGGCTGTCTCCCCTTCATCATGTGTGAAATGCCCGACTCTCTAGGACTTTCAGAAAAAACGTTATTCAAAAATATTGTGTACCTTTTGGTTGAGATTCGGTGGTTTGACCCCTTCCGGAGGTCGTAGAAGCTCGGGGATGGTACCAATGGATCGGGCATCCCCACATTAGTTCAGATGGAAGCAACTTCCAAGTCTCTATGACCTTCAGAAAAAAAGTTATTCAAGAAAATCTGGATCTCCAATGGGGTTTCATCCCCAACCCTAACCCTAACCCTGGCTGCAACCCTAACCCTAATTGCAACCCTAACCCTAACCCTAACCCTAATTTCAGCCCTTACCCTATTCACCTTAGGGTGAATAACTCTGCGCTGCTTGCTCGAAACGGGGTGAAATTTGGCGTGGGTGCGTGGCTGTCTCCCCTTCATCATGTGTGAAATGCCCGACTCTCTACGACTTTCAGAAAAAACGTTATTCAAAAATATCGTGTACCTTTTGGTTGAGATTCGGTGGTTTGACCCCTTCCGGAGGTCGTAGAAGCTCGGGGATGGTACCAATGGATCGGGCATCCCCACATTAGTTCAGATGGAAGCAACTTCCAAGTCTCTATGACCTTCAGAAAAAAAGTTATTCAAGAAAATCTGGATCTCCAATGGGGTTTCATCCCCAACCCTAACCCTAACCCTGGCTGCAACCCTAACCCTAATTGCAACCCTAACCCTAACCCTAACCCTAATTTCAGCCCTTACCCTATTCACCTTAGGGTGAATAACTCTGCGCTGCTTGCTCGAAACGGGGTGAAATTTGGCGTGGGTGCGTGGCTGTCTCCCCTTCATCATGTGTGAAATGCCCGACTCTCTACGACTTTCAGAAAAAACGTTATTCAAAAATATCGTGTACCTTTTGGTTGAGACTTGGTGGTTTGACCCCTTCCGGAGGTCGTAGAAGCTCGGGGATGGTACCAATGGATCGGGCATCCCCACATTAGTTCAGATGGAAGCAACTTCCAAGTCTCTATGACCTTCAGAAAAAAAGTTATTCGAGAAAATCTGGATCTCCAATGGGGTTTCATCCCCAACCCTAACCCTAACCCTGGCTGCAACCCTAACCCTAATTGCAACCCTAACCCTAACCCTAACCCTAATTTCAGCCCTTACCCTATTCACCTTAGGGTGAATAACTCTGCGCTGCTTGCTCGAAACGGGGTGAAATTTGGCGTGGGTGCGTGGCTGTCTCCCCTTCATCATGTGTGAAATGCCCGACTCTCTACGACTTTCAGAAAAAACGTTATTCAAAAATATCGTGTACCTTTTGGTTGAGATTCGGTGGTTTGACCCCTTCCGGAGGTCGTAGAAGCTCGGGGATGGTACCAATGGATCGGGCATCCCCACATTAGTTCAGATGGAAGCAACTTCCAAGTCTCTATGACCTTCAGAAAAAAAGTTATTCAAGAAAATCTGGATCTCCAATGGGGTTTCATCCCCAACCCTAACCCTAACCCTGGCTGCAACCCTAACCCTAATTGCAACCCTAACCCTAACCCTAACCCTAATTTCAGCCCTTACCCTATTCACCTTAGGGTGAATAACTCTGCGCTGCTTGCTCGAAACGGGGTGAAATTTGGCGTGGGTGCGTGGCTGTCTCCCCTTCATCATGTGTGAAATGCCCGACTCTCTACGACTTTCAGAAAAAACGTTATTCAAAAATATCGTGTACCTTTTGGTTGAGATTCGGTGGTTTGACCCCTTCCGGAGGTCGTAGAAGCTCGGGGATGGTACCAATGGATCGGGCATCCCCACATTAGTTCAGATGGAAGCAACTTCCAAGTCTCTATGACCTTCAGAAAAAAAGTTATTCAAGAAAATCTGGATCTCCAATGGGGTTTCATCCCCAACCCTAACCCTAACCCTGGCTGCAACCCTAACCCTAATTGCAACCCTAACCCTAACCCTAACCCTAATTTCAGCCCTTACCCTATTCACCTTAGGGTGAATAACTCTGCGCTGCTTGCTCGAAACGGGGTGAAATTTGGCGTGGGTGCGTGGCTGTCTCCCCTTCATCATGTGTGAAATGCCCGACTCTCTACGACTTTCAGAAAAAACGTTATTCAAAAATATCGTGTACCTTTTGGTTGAGATTCGGGGGTTTGACCCCTTCCGGAGGTCGTAGAAGCTCGGGGATGGTACCAATGGATCGGGCATCCCCACATTAGTTCAGATGGAAGCAACTTCCAAGTCTCTATGACCTTCAGAAAAAAAGTTATTCAAGAAAATCTGGATCTCCAATGGGGTTTCATCCCCAACCCTAACCCTAACCCTGGCTGCAACCCTAACCCTAATTGCAACCCTAACCCTAACCCTAACCCTAATTTCAGCCCTTACCCTATTCACCTTAGGGTGAATAACTCTGCGCTGCTTGCTCGAAACGGGGTGAAATTTGGCGTGGGTGCGTGGCTGTCTCCCCTTCATCATGTGTGAAATGCCCGACTCTCTACGACTTTCAGAAAAAACGTTATTCAAAAATATCGTGTACCTTTTGGTTGAGATTCGGTGGTTTGACCCCTTCCGGAGGTCGTAGAAGCTCGGGGATGGTACCAATGGATCGGGCATCCCCACATTAGTTCAGATGGAAGCAACTTCCAAGTCTCTATGACCTTCAGAAAAAAAGTTATTCAAGAAAATCTGGATCTCCAATGGGGTTTCATCCCCAACCCTAACCCTAACCCTGGCTGCAACCCTAACCCTAATTGCAACCCTAACCCTAACCCTAATTTCAGCCCTTACCCTATTCACCTTAGGGTGAATAACTCTGCGCTGCTTGCTCGAAACGGGGTGAAATTTGGCGTGGGTGCGTGGCTGTCTCCCCTTCATCATGTGTGAAATGCCCGACTCTCTACGACTTTCAGAAAAAACGTTATTCAAAAATATTGTGTACCTTTTGGTTGAGATTCGGTGGTTTGACCCCTTCCGGAGGTCGTAGAAGCTCGGGGATGGTACCAATGGATCGGGCATCCCCACATTAGTTCAGATGGAAGCAACTTCCAAGTCTCTATGACCTTCAGAAAAAAAGTTATTCAAGAAAATCTGGATCTCCAATGGGGTTTCATCCCCAACCCTAACCCTAACCCTGGCTGCAACCCTAACCCTAATTGCAACCCTAACCCTAACCCTAACCCTAATTTCAGCCCTTACCCTATTCACCTTAGGGTGAATAACTCTGCGCTGCTTGCTCGAAACGGGGTGAAATTTGGCGTGGGTGCGTGGCTGTCTCCCCTTCATCATGTGTGAAATGCCCGACTCTCTACGACTTTCAGAAAAAACGTTATTCAAAAATATCGTGTACCTTTTGGTTGAGATTCGGTGGTTTGACCCCTTCCGGAGGTCGTAGAAGCTCGGGGATGGTACCAATGGATCGGGCATCCCCACATTAGTTCAGATGGAAGCAACTTCCAAGTCTCTATGACCTTCAGAAAAAAAGTTATTCAAGAAAATCTGGATCTCCAATGGGGTTTCATCCCCAACCCTAACCCTAACCCTGGCTGCAACCCTAACCCTAATTGCAACCCTAACCCTAACCCTAACCCTAACCCTAATTTCAGCCCTTACCCTATTCACCTTAGGGTGAATAACTCTGCGCTGCTTGCTCGAAACGGGGTGAAATTTGGCGTGGGTGCGTGGCTGTCTCCCCTTCATCATGTGTGAAATGCCCGACTCTCTACGACTTTCAGAAAAAACGTTATTCAAAAATATCGTGTACCTTTTGGTTGAGATTCGGTGGTTTGACCCCTTCCGGAGGTCGTAGAAGCTCGGGGATGGTACCAATGGATCGGGCATCCCCACATTAGTTCAGATGGAAGCAACTTCCAAGTCTCTATGACCTTCAGAAAAAAAGTTATTCAAGAAAATCTGGATCTCCAATGGGGTTTCATCCCCAACCCTAACCCTAACCCTGGCTGCAACCCTAACCCTAATTGCAACCCTAACCCTAACCCTAACCCTAATTTCAGCCCTTACCCTATTCACCTTAGGGTGAATAACTCTGCGCTGCTTGCTCGAAACTGGGTGAAATTTGGCGTGGGTGCGTGGCTGTCTCCCCTTCATCATGTGTGAAATGCCCGACTCTCTACGACTTTCAGAAAAAACGTTATTCAAAAATATTGTGTACCTTTTGGTTGAGATTCGGTGGTTTGACCCCTTCCGGAGGTCGTAGAAGCTCGGGGATGGTACCAATGGATCGGGCATCCCCACATTAGTTCAGATGGAAGCAACTTCCAAGTCTCTATGACCTTCAGAAAAAAAGTTATTCAAGAAAATCTGGATCTCCAATGGGGTTTCATCCCCAACCCTAACCCTAACCCTGGCTGCAACCCTAACCCTAATTGCAACCCTAACCCTAACCCTAACCCTAATTTCAGCCCTTACCCTATTCACCTTAGGGTGAATAACTCTGCGCTGCTTGCTCGAAACGGGGTGAAATTTGGCGTGGGTGCGTGGCTGTCTCCCCTTCATCATGTGTGAAATGCCCGACTCTCTACGACTTTCAGAAAAAACGTTATTCAAAAATATCGTGTACCTTTTGGTTGAGATTCGGTGGTTTGACCCCTTCCGGAGGTCGTAGAAGCTCGGGGATGGTACCAATGGATCGGGCATCCCCACATTAGTTCAGATGGAAGCAACTTCCAAGTCTCTATGACCTTCAGAAAAAAAGTTATTCAAGAAAATCTGGATCTCCAATGGGGTTTCATCCCCAACCCTAACCCTAACCCTGGCTGCAACCCTAACCCTAATTGCAACCCTAACCCTAACCCTAACCCTAATTTCAGCCCTTACCCTATTCACCTTAGGGTGAATAACTCTGCGCTGCTTGCTCGAAACGGGGTGAAATTTGGCGTGGGTGCGTGGCTGTCTCCCCTTCATCATGTGTGAAATGCCCGACTCTCTACGACTTTCAGAAAAAACGTTATTCAAAAATATCGTGTACCTTTTGGTTGAGACTTGGTGGTTTGACCCCTTCCGGAGGTCGTAGAAGCTCGGGGATGGTACCAATGGATCGGGCATCCCCACATTAGTTCAGATGGAAGCAACTTCCAAGTCTCTATGACCTTCAGAAAAAAAGTTATTCAAGAAAATCTGGATCTCCAATGGGGTTTCATCCCCAACCCTAACCCTAACCCTGGCTGCAACCCTAACCCTAATTGCAACCCTAACCCTAACCCTAACCCTAATTTCAGCCCTTACCCTATTCACCTTAGGGTGAATAACTCTGCGCTGCTTGCTCGAAACGGGGTGAAATTTGGCGTGGGTGCGTGGCTGTCTCCCCTTCATCATGTGTGAAATGCCCGACTCTCTACGACTTTCAGAAAAAACGTTATTCAAAAATATCGTGTACCTTTTGGTTGAGATTCGGTGGTTTGACCCCTTCCGGAGGTCGTAGAAGCTCGGGGATGGTACCAATGGATCGGGCATCCCCACATTAGTTCAGATGGAAGCAACTTCCAAGTCTCTATGACCTTCAGAAAAAAAGTTATTCAAGAAAATCTGGATCTCCAATGGGGTTTCATCCCCAACCCTAACCCTAACCCTGGCTGCAACCCTAACCCTAATTGCAACCCTAACCCTAACCCTAACCCTAATTTCAGCCCTTACCCTATTCACCTTAGGGTGAATAACTCTGCGCTGCTTGCTCGAAACGGGGTGAAATTTGGCGTGGGTGCGTGGCTGTCTCCCCTTCATCATGTGTGAAATGCCCGACTCTCTACGACTTTCAGAAAAAACGTTATTCAAAAATATCGTGTACCTTTTGGTTGAGATTCGGTGGTTTGACCCCTTCCGGAGGTCGTAGAAGCTCGGGGATGGTACCAATGGATCGGGCATCCCCACATTAGTTCAGATGGAAGCAACTTCCAAGTCTCTATGACCTTCAGAAAAAAAGTTATTCAAGAAAATCTGGATCTCCAATGGGGTTTCATCCCCAACCCTAACCCTAACCCTGGCTGCAACCCTAACCCTAATTGCAACCCTAACCCTAACCCTAACCCTAATTTCAGCCCTTACCCTATTCACCTTAGGGTGAATAACTCTGCGCTGCTTGCTCGAAACGGGGTGAAATTTGGCGTGGGTGCGTGGCTGTCTCCCCTTCATCATGTGTGAAATGCCCGACTCTCTACGACTTTCAGAAAAAACGTTATTCAAAAATATCGTGTACCTTTTGGTTGAGACTTGGTGGTCTGACCCCTTCCGGAGGTCGTAGAAGCTCGGGGATGGTACCAATGGATCGGGCATCCCCACATTAGTTCAGATGGAAGCAACTTCCAAGTCTCTATGACCTTCAGAAAAAAAGTTATTCAAGAAAATCTGGATCTCCAATGGGGTTTCATCCCCAACCCTAACCCTAACCCTGGCTGCAACCCTAACCCTAATTGCAACCCTAACCCTAACCCTAACCCTAATTTCAGCCCTTACCCTATTCACCTTAGGGTGAATAACTCTGCGCTGCTTGCTCGAAACGGGGTGAAATTTGGCGTGGGTGCGTGGCTGTCTCCCCTTCATCATGTGTGAAATGCCCGACTCTCTACGACTTTCAGAAAAAACGTTATTCAAAAATATCGTGTACCTTTTGGTTGAGATTCGGTGGTTTGACCCCTTCCGGAGGTCGTAGAAGCTCGGGGATGGTACCAATGGATCGGGCATCCCCACATTAGTTCAGATGGAAGCAACTTCCAAGTCTCTATGACCTTCAGAAAAAAAGTTATTCAAGAAAATCTGGATCTCCAATGGGGTTTCATCCCCAACCCTAACCCTAACCCTGGCTGCAACCCTAACCCTAATTGCAACCCTAACCCTAATTTCAGCCCTTACCCTATTCACCTTAGGGTGAATAACTCTGCGCTGCTTGCTCGAAACGGGGTGAAATTTGGCGTGGGTGCGTGGCTGTCTCCCCTTCATCATGTGTGAAATGCCCGACTCTCTACGACTTTCAGAAAAAACGTTATTCAAAAATATCGTGTACCTTTTGGTTGAGATTCGGTGGTTTGACCCCTTCCGGAGGTTGTAGAAGCTCGGGGATGGTACCAATGGATCGGGCATCCCCACATTAGTTCAGATGGAAGCAACTTCCAAGTCTCTATGACCTTCAGAAAAAAAGTTATTCAAGAAAATCTGGATCTCCAATGGGGTTTCATCCCCAACCCTAACCCTAACCCTGGCTGCAACCCTAACCCTAATTGCAACCCTAACCCTAACCCTAACCCTAATTTCAGCCCTTACCCTATTCACCTTAGGGTGAATAACTCTGCGCTGCTTGCTCGAAACGGGGTGAAATTTGGCGTGGGTGCGTGGCTGTCTCCCCTTCATCATGTGTGAAATGCCCGACTCTCTACGACTTTCAGAAAAAACGTTATTCAAAAATATCGTGTACCTTTTGGTTGAGATTCGGTGGTTTGACCCCTTCCGGAGGTCGTAGAAGCTCGGGGATGGTACCAATGGATCGGGCATCCCCACATTAGTTCAGATGGAAGCAACTTCCAAGTCTCTATGACCTTCAGAAAAAAAGTTATTCAAGAAAATCTGGATCTCCAATGGGGTTTCATCCCCAACCCTAACCCTAACCCTGGCTGCAACCCTAACCCTAATTGCAACCCTAACCCTAACCCTAACCCTAATTTCAGCCCTTACCCTATTCACCTTAGGGTGAATAACTCTGCGCTGCTTGCTCGAAACGGGGTGAAATTTGGCGTGGGTGCGTGGCTGTCTCCCCTTCATCATGTGTGAAATGCCCGACTCTCTACGACTTTCAGAAAAAACGTTATTCAAAAATATCGTGTACCTTTTGGTTGAGATTCGGTGGTTTGACCCCTTCCGGAGGTCGTAGAAGCTCGGGGATGGTACCAATGGATCGGGCATCCCCACATTAGTTCAGATGGAAGCAACTTCCAAGTCTCTATGACCTTCAGAAAAAAAGTTATTCAAGAAAATCTGGATCTCCAATGGGGTTTCATCCCCAACCCTAACCCTAACCCTGGCTGCAACCCTAACCCTAATTGCAACCCTAACCCTAACCCTAACCCTAATTTCAGCCCTTACCCTATTCACCTTAGGGTGAATAACTCTGCGCTGCTTGCTCGAAACGGGGTGAAATTTGGCGTGGGTGCGTGGCTGTCTCCCCTTCATCATGTGTGAAATGCCCGACTCTCTACGACTTTCAGAAAAAACGTTATTCAAAAATATCGTGTACCTTTTGGTTGAGATTCGGTGGTTTGACCTCTTCCGGAGGTCGTAGAAGCTCGGGGATGGTACCAATGGATCGGGCATCCCCACATTAGTTCAGATGGAAGCAACTTCCAAGTCTCTATGACCTTCAGAAAAAAAGTTATTCAAGAAAATCTGGATCTCCAATGGGGTTTCATCCCCAACCCTAACCCTAACCCTGGCTGCAACCCTAACCCTAATTGCAACCCTAACCCTAACCCTAACCCTAACCCTAATTTCAGCCCTTACCCTATTCACCTTAGGGTGAATAACTCTGCGCTGCTTGCTCGAAACGGGGTGAAATTTGGCGTGGGTGCGTGGCTGTCTCCCCTTCATCATGTGTGAAATGCCCGACTCTCTACGACTTTCAGAAAAAACGTTATTCAAAAATATCGTGTACCTTTTGGTTGAGATTCGGTGGTTTGACCCCTTCCGGAGGTCGTAGAAGCTCGGGGATGGTACCAATGGATCGGGCATCCCCACATTAGTTCAGATGGAAGCAACTTCCAAGTCTCTATGACCTTCAGAAAAAAAGTTATTCAAGAAAATCTGGATCTCCAATGGGGTTTCATCCCCAACCCTAACCCTAACCCTGGCTGCAACCCTAACCCTAATTGCAACCCTAACCCTAATTTCAGCCCTTACCCTATTCACCTTAGGGTGAATAACTCTGCGCTGCTTGCTCGAAACGGGGTGAAATTTGGCGTGGGTGCGTGGCTGTCTCCCCTTCATCATGTGTGAAATGCCCGACTCTCTACGACTTTCAGAAAAAACGTTATTCAAAAATATCGTGTACCTTTTGGTTGAGATTCGGTGGTTTGACCCCTTCCGGAGGTCGTAGAAGCTCGGGGATGGTACCAATGGATCGGGCATCCCCACATTAGTTCAGATGGAAGCAACTTCCAAGTCTCTATGACCTTCAGAAAAAAAGTTATTCAAGAAAATCTGGATCTCCAATGGGGTTTCATCCCCAACCCTAACCCTAACCCTGGCTGCAACCCTAACCCTAATTGCAACCCTAACCCTAACCCTAACCCTAATTTCAGCCCTTACCCTATTCACCTTAGGGTGAATAACTCTGCGCTGCTTGCTCGAAACGGGGTGAAATTTGGCGTGGGTGCGTGGCTGTCTCCCCTTCATCATGTGTGAAATGCCCGACTCTCTACGACTTTCAGAAAAAACGTTATTCAAAAATATCGTGTACCTTTTGGTTGAGATTCGGTGGTTTGACCCCTTCCGGAGGTCGTAGAAGCTCGGGGATGGTACCAATGGATCGGGCATCCCCACATTAGTTCAGATGGAAGCAACTTCCAAGTCTCTATGACCTTCAGAAAAAAAGTTATTCAAGAAAATCTGGATCTCCAATGGGGTTTCATCCCCAACCCTAACCCTAACCCTGGCTGCAACCCTAACCCTAATTGCAACCCTAACCCTAACCCTAACCCTAATTTCAGCCCTTACCCTATTCACCTTAGGGTGAATAACTCTGCGCTGCTTGCTCGAAACGGGGTGAAATTTGGCGTGGGTGCGTGGCTGTCTCCCCTTCATCATGTGTGAAATGCCCGACTCTCTACGACTTTCAGAAAAAACGTTATTCAAAAATATCGTGTACCTTTTGGTTGAGATTCGGTGGTTTGACCCCTTCTGGAGGTCGTAGAAGCTCGGGGATGGTACCAATGGATCGGGCATCCCCACATTAGTTCAGATGGAAGCAACTTCCAAGTCTCTATGACCTTCAGAAAAAAAGTTATTCAAGAAAATCTGGATCTCCAATGGGGTTTCATCCCCAACCCTAACCCTAACCCTGGCTGCAACCCTAACCCTAATTGCAACCCTAACCCTAATTTCAGCCCTTACCCTATTCACCTTAGGGTGAATAACTCTGCGCTGCTTGCTCGAAACGGGGTGAAATTTGGCGTGGGTGCGTGGCTGTCTCCCCTTCATCATGTGTGAAATGCCCGACTCTCTACGACTTTCAGAAAAAACGTTATTCAAAAATATCGTGTACCTTTTGGTTGAGATTCGGTGGTTTGACCCCTTCCGGAGGTCGTAGAAGCTCGGGGATGGTACCAATGGATCGGGCATCCCCACATTAGTTCAGATGGAAGCAACTTCCAAGTCTCTATGACCTTCAGAAAAAAAGTTATTCAAGAAAATCTGGATCTCCAATGGGGTTTCATCCCCAACCCTAACCCTAACCCTGGCTGCAACCCTAACCCTAATTGCAACCCTAACCCTAACCCTAACCCTAATTTCAGCCCTTACCCTATTCACCTTAGGGTGAATAACTCTGCGCTGCTTGCTCGAAACGGGGTGAAATTTGGCGTGGGTGCGTGGCTGTCTCCCCTTCATCATGTGTGAAATGCCCGACTCTCTACGACTTTCAGAAAAAACGTTATTCAAAAATATCGTGTACCTTTTGGTTGAGATTCGGTGGTTTGACCCCTTCCGGAGGTCGTAGAAGCTCGGGGATGGTACCAATGGATCGGGCATCCCCACATTAGTTCAGATGGAAGCAACTTCCAAGTCTCTATGACCTTCAGAAAAAAAGTTATTCAAGAAAATCTGGATCTCCAATGGGGTTTCATCCCCAACCCTAACCCTAACCCTGGCTGCAACCCTAACCCTAATTGCAACCCTAACCCTAATTTCAGCCCTTACCCTATTCACCTTAGGGTGAATAACTCTGCGCTGCTTGCTCGAAACGGGGTGAAATTTGGCGTGGGTGCGTGGCTGTCTCCCCTTCATCATGTGTGAAATGCCCGACTCTCTACGACTTTCAGAAAAAACGTTATTCAAAAATATCGTGTACCTTTTGGTTGAGATTCGGTGGTTTGACCCCTTCCGGAGGTCGTAGAAGCTCGGGGATGGTACCAATGGATCGGGCATCCCCACATTAGTTCAGATGGAAGCAACTTCCAAGTCTCTATGACCTTCAGAAAAAAAGTTATTCAAGAAAATCTGGATCTCCAATGGGGTTTCATCCCCAACCCTAACCCTAACCCTGGCTGCAACCCTAACCCTAATTGCAACCCTAACCCTAACCCTAACCCTAATTTCAGCCCTTACCCTATTCACCTTAGGGTGAATAACTCTGCGCTGCTTGCTCGAAACGGGGTGAAATTTGGCGTGGGTGCGTGGCTGTCTCCCCTTCATCATGTGTGAAATGCCCGACTCTCTACGACTTTCAGAAAAAACGTTATTCAAAAATATCGTGTACCTTTTGGTTGAGATTCGGTGGTTTGACCCCTTCCGGAGGTCGTAGAAGCTCGGGGATGGTACCAATGGATCGGGCATCCCCACATTAGTTCAGATGGAAGCAACTTCCAAGTCTCTATGACCTTCAGAAAAAAAGTTATTCAAGAAAATCTGGATCTCCAATGGGGTTTCATCCCCAACCCTAACCCTAACCCTGGCTGCAACCCTAACCCTAATTGCAACCCTAACCCTAACCCTAACCCTAATTTCAGCCCTTACCCTATTCACCTTAGGGTGAATAACTCTGCGCTGCTTGCTCGAAACGGGGTGAAATTTGGCGTGGGTGCGTGGCTGTCTCCCCTTCATCATGTGTGAAATGCCCGACTCTCTACGACTTTCAGAAAAAACGTTATTCAAAAATATCGTGTACCTTTTGGTTGAGATTCGGTGGTTTGACCCCTTCCGGAGGTCGTAGAAGCTCGGGGATGGTACCAATGGATCGGGCATCCCCACATTAGTTCAGATGGAAGCAACTTCCAAGTCTCTATGACCTTCAGAAAAAAAGTTATTCAAGAAAATCTGGATCTCCAATGGGGTTTCATCCCCAACCCTAACCCTAACCCTGGCTGCAACCCTAACCCTAATTGCAACCCTAACCCTAACCCTAACCCTAATTTCAGCCCTTACCCTATTCACCTTAGGGTGAATAACTCTGCGCTGCTTGCTCGAAACGGGGTGAAATTTGGCGTGGGTGCGTGGCTGTCTCCCCTTCATCATGTGTGAAATGCCCGACTCTCTACGACTTTCAGAAAAAACGTTATTCAAAAATATCGTGTACCTTTTGGTTGAGATTCGGTGGTTTGACCCCTTCCGGAGGTCGTAGAAGCTCGGGGATGGTACCAATGGATCGGGCATCCCCACATTAGTTCAGATGGAAGCAACTTCCAAGTCTCTATGACCTTCAGAAAAAAAGTTATTCAAGAAAATCTGGATCTCCAATGGGGTTTCATCCCCAACCCTAACCCTAACCCTGGCTGCAACCCTAACCCTAATTGCAACCCTAACCCTAATTTCAGCCCTTACCCTATTCACCTTAGGGTGAATAACTCTGCGCTGCTTGCTCGAAACGGGGTGAAATTTGGCGTGGGTGCGTGGCTGTCTCCCCTTCATCATGTGTGAAATGCCCGACTCTCTACGACTTTCAGAAAAAACGTTATTCAAAAATATCGTGTACCTTTTGGTTGAGATTCGGTGGTTTGACCCCTTCCGGAGGTCGTAGAAGCTCGGGGATGGTACCAATGGATCGGGCATCCCCACATTAGTTCAGATGGAAGCAACTTCCAAGTCTCTATGACCTTCAGAAAAAAAGTTATTCAAGAAAATCTGGATCTCCAATGGGGTTTCATCCCCAACCCTAACCCTAACCCTGGCTGCAACCCTAACCCTAATTGCAACCCTAACCCTAACCCTAACCCTAATTTCAGCCCTTACCCTATTCACCTTAGGGTGAATAACTCTGCGCTGCTTGCTCGAAACGGGGTGAAATTTGGCGTGGGTGCGTGGCTGTCTCCCCTTCATCATGTGTGAAATGCCCGACTCTCTACGACTTTCAGAAAAAACGTTATTCAAAAATATCGTGTACCTTTTGGTTGAGATTCGGTGGTTTGACCCCTTCCGGAGGCCGTAGAAGCTCGGGGATGGTACCAATGGATCGGGCATCCCCACATTAGTTCAGATGGAAGCAACTTCCAAGTCTCTATGACCTTCAGAAAAAAAGTTATTCAAGAAAATCTGGATCTCCAATGGGGTTTCATCCCCAACCCTAACCCTAACCCTGGCTGCAACCCTAACCCTAACCCTAACCCTAACCCTGGCTGCAACCCTAACCCTAACCCTAACCCTAATTTCAGCCCTTACCCTATTCACCTTAGGGTGAATAACTCTGCGCTGCTTGCTCGAAACGGGGTGAAATTTGGCGTGGGTGCGTGGCTGTCTCCCCTTCATCATGTGTGAAATGCCCGACTCTCTACGACTTTCAGAAAAAACGTTATTCAAAAATATCGTGTACCTTTTGGTTGAGATTCGGTGGTTTGACCCCTTCCGGAGGTCGTAGAAGCTCGGGGATGGTACCAATGGATCGGGCATCCCCACATTAGTTCAGATGGAAGCAACTTCCAAGTCTCTATGACCTTCAGAAAAAAAGTTATTCAAGAAAATCTGGATCTCCAATGGGGTTTCATCCCCAACCCTAACCCTAACCCTGGCTGCAACCCTAACCCTAATTGCAACCCTAACCCTAACCCTAACCCTAATTTCAGCCCTTACCCTATTCACCTTAGGGTGAATAACTCTGCGCTGCTTGCTCGAAACGGGGTGAAATTTGGCGTGGGTGCGTGGCTGTCTCCCCTTCATCATGTGTGAAATGCCCGACTCTCTACGACTTTCAGAAAAAACGTTATTCAAAAATATCGTGTACCTTTTGGTTGAGATTCGGTGGTTTGACCCCTTCCGGAGGTCGTAGAAGCTCGGGGATGGTACCAATGGATCGGGCATCCCCACATTAGTTCAGATGGAAGCAACTTCCAAGTCTCTATGACCTTCAGAAAAAAAGTTATTCAAGAAAATCTGGATCTCCAATGGGGTTTCATCCCCAACCCTAACCCTAACCCTGGCTGCAACCCTAACCCTAATTGCAACCCTAACCCTAACCCTAACCCTAATTTCAGCCCTTACCCTATTCACCTTAGGGTGAATAACTCTGCGCTGCTTGCTCGAAACGGGGTGAAATTTGGCGTGGGTGCGTGGCTGTCTCCCCTTCATCATGTGTGAAATGCCCGACTCTCTACGACTTTCAGAAAAAACGTTATTCAAAAATATCGTGTACCTT
The DNA here is from genome assembly GCF_024713975.1 of Paralichthys olivaceus. Classification (NCBI taxonomy): domain Eukaryota; kingdom Metazoa; phylum Chordata; class Actinopteri; order Pleuronectiformes; family Paralichthyidae; genus Paralichthys; species Paralichthys olivaceus. The sequence continues at coordinate 3,136,471 of NC_091115.1, forward strand.
TTGGTTGAGATTCGGTGGTTTGACCCCTTCCGGAGGTCGTAGAAGCTCGGGGATGGTACCAATGGATCGGGCATCCCCACATTAGTTCAGATGGAAGCAACTTCCAAGTCTCTATGACCTTCAGAAAAAAAGTTATTCAAGAAAATCTGGATCTCCAATGGGGTTTCATCCCCAACCCTAACCCTAACCCTGGCTGCAACCCTAACCCTAATTTCAGCCCTTACCCTATTCACCTTAGGGTGAATAACTCTGCGCTGCTTGCTCGAAACGGGGTGAAATTTGGCGTGGGTGCGTGGCTGTCTCCCCTTCATCATGTGTGAAATGCCCGACTCTCTACGACTTTCAGAAAAAACGTTATTCAAAAATATCGTGTACCTTTTGGTTGAGATTCGGTGGTTTGACCCCTTCCGGAGGTCGTAGAAGCTCGGGGATGGTACCAATGGATCGGGCATCCCCACATTAGTTCAGATGGAAGCAACTTCCAAGTCTCTATGACCTTCAGAAAAAAAGTTATTCAAGAAAATCTGGATCTCCAATGGGGTTTCATCCCCAACCCTAACCCTAACCCTGGCTGCAACCCTAACCCTAATTGCAACCCTAACCCTAACCCTAACCCTAATTTCAGCCCTTACCCTATTCACCTTAGGGTGAATAACTCTGCGCTGCTTGCTCGAAACGGGGTGAAATTTGGCGTGGGTGCGTGGCTGTCTCCCCTTCATCATGTGTGAAATGCCCGACTCTCTACGACTTTCAGAAAAAACGTTATTCAAAAATATCGTGTACCTTTTGGTTGAGATTCGGTGGTTTGACCCCTTCCGGAGGTCGTAGAAGCTCGTGGATGGTACCAATGGATCGGGCATCCCCACATTAGTTCAGATGGAAGCAACTTCCAAGTCTCTATGACCTTCAGAAAAAAAGTTATTCAAGAAAATCTGGATCTCCAATGGGGTTTCATCCCCAACCCTAACCCTAACCCTGGCTGCAACCCTAACCCTAACCCTAACCCTAATTTCAGCCCTTACCCTATTCACCTTAGGGTGAATAACTCTGCGCTGCTTGCTCGAAACGGGGTGAAATTTGGCGTGGGTGCGTGGCTGTCTCCCCTTCATCATGTGTGAAATGCCCGACTCTCTACGACTTTCAGAAAAAACGTTATTCAAAAATATCGTGTACCTTTTGGTTGAGATTCGGTGGTTTGACCCCTTCCGGAGGTCGTAGAAGCTCGGGGATGGTACCAATGGATCGGGCATCCCCACATTAGTTCAGATGGAAGCAACTTCCAAGTCTCTATGACCTTCAGAAAAAAAGTTATTCAAGAAAATCTGGATCTCCAATGGGGTTTCATCCCCAACCCTAACCCTAACCCTGGCTGCAACCCTAACCCTAATTGCAACCCTAACCCTAACCCTAACCCTAATTTCAGCCCTTACCCTATTCACCTTAGGGTGAATAACTCTGCGCTGCTTGCTCGAAACGGGGTGAAATTTGGCGTGGGTGCGTGGCTGTCTCCCCTTCATCATGTGTGAAATGCCCGACTCTCTACGACTTTCAGAAAAAACGTTATTCAAAAATATCGTGTACCTTTTGGTTGAGATTCGGTGGTTTGACCCCTTCCGGAGGTCGTAGAAGCTCGGGGATGGTACCAATGGATCGGGCATCCCCACATTAGTTCAGATGGAAGCAACTTCCAAGTCTCTATGACCTTCAGAAAAAAAGTTATTCAAGAAAATCTGGATCTCCAATGGGGTTTCATCCCCAACCCTAACCCTAACCCTGGCTGCAACCCTAACCCTAATTGCAACCCTAACCCTAACCCTAACCCTAATTTCAGCCCTTACCCTATTCACCTTAGGGTGAATAACTCTGCGCTGCTTGCTCGAAACGGGGTGAAATTTGGCGTGGGTGCGTGGCTGTCTCCCCTTCATCATGTGTGAAATGCCCGACTCTCTACGACTTTCAGAAAAAACGTTATTCAAAAATATCGTGTACCTTTTGGTTGAGATTCGGTGGTTTGACCCCTTCCGGAGGTCGTAGAAGCTCGGGGATGGTACCAATGGATCGGGCATCCCCACATTAGTTCAGATGGAAGCAACTTCCAAGTCTCTATGACCTTCAGAAAAAAAGTTATTCAAGAAAATCTGGATCTCCAATGGGGTTTCATCCCCAACCCTAACCCTAACCCTGGCTGCAACCCTAACCCTAACCCTAACCCTAACCCTGGCTGCAACCCTAACCCTAACCCTAACCCTAATTTCAGCCCTTACCCTATTCACCTTAGGGTGAATAACTCTGCGCTGCTTGCTCGAAACGGGGTGAAATTTGGCGTGGGTGCGTGGCTGTCTCCCCTTCATCATGTGTGAAATGCCCGACTCTCTACGACTTTCAGAAAAAACGTTATTCAAAAATATCGTGTACCTTTTGGTTGAGATTCGGTGGTTTGACCCCTTCCGGAGGTCGTAGAAGCTCGGGGATGGTACCAATGGATCGGGCATCCCCACATTAGTTCAGATGGAAGCAACTTCCAAGTCTCTATGACCTTCAGAAAAAAAGTTATTCAAGAAAATCTGGATCTCCAATGGGGTTTCATCCCCAACCCTAACCCTAACCCTGGCTGCAACCCTAACCCTAATTGCAACCCTAACCCTAACCCTAACCCTAATTTCAGCCCTTACCCTATTCACCTTAGGGTGAATAACTCTGCGCTGCTTGCTCGAAACGGGGTGAAATTTGGCGTGGGTGCGTGGCTGTCTCCCCTTCATCATGTGTGAAATGCCCGACTCTCTACGACTTTCAGAAAAAACGTTATTCAAAAATATCGTGTACCTTTTGGTTGAGATTCGGTGGTTTGACCCCTTCCGGAGGTCGTAGAAGCTCGTGGATGGTACCAATGGATCGGGCATCCCCACATTAGTTCAGATGGAAGCAACTTCCAAGTCTCTATGACCTTCAGAAAAAAAGTTATTCAAGAAAATCTGGATCTCCAATGGGGTTTCATCCCCAACCCTAACCCTAACCCTGGCTGCAACCCTAACCCTAACCCTAACCCTAACCCTGGCTGCAACCCTAACCCTAACCCTAACCCTAATTTCAGCCCTTACCCTATTCACCTTAGGGTGAATAACTCTGCGCTGCTTGCTCGAAACGGGGTGAAATTTGGCGTGGGTGCGTGGCTGTCTCCCCTTCATCATGTGTGAAATGCCCGACTCTCTACGACTTTCAGAAAAAACGTTATTCAAAAATATCGTGTACCTTTTGGTTGAGACTCGGTGGTTTGACCCCTTCCGGAGGTCGTAGAAGCTCGGGGATGGTACCAATGGATCGGGCACCCCCACATTAGTTCAGATGGAAGCAACTTCCAAGTCTCTATGACCTTCAGAAAAAAAGTTATTCAAGAAAATCTGGATCTCCAATGGGGTTTCATCCCCAACCATAACCCTAACCCTGGCTGCTAACCCACTTTTCTGGGTTAAAATCAGGGGAAATTAAACTGAAACAAGTTACTCTCCCGTGTATGAGTCAGCAGATTTGACTTGTAAGGAAATGACATTTTTCTGGAAGCCAGCCACATAGATAAAGTCAATTAATGTGGCAAAATCCAGCCTCCTTACATATTAACTTGTTGATTCTTTCTTGCCTCAGAATAGCACCGTGTGTGAAGCAACCTCACAAAGGACATAACAGATAAAACCAGGCTCCTGTCTTGGCTCTTGCAGGCGATGATGCTATCAGGCCGTCTGCACCCTCTGTATGGGTGAGCCACAGAGATAGGGTGCCCATAGGGAGACGCGGCTCATCAGCACATCACCTGGGACAAAAGGTCAGAGCAGGAGGAAGGGATAACACTGTTGTGTAATCATCAGAGCTAACAGAGATGCCGCCTCGGTCTCGCTCTATCTTCTTTTTATCGGACAGGATTATGGAGATGGTAATGGTTTCAGGGAATGGACGGGGCAGGGATGTTAAAGCCGGCAATCGAGGTTGTCAGCCTCCTCTTTATTTTCACTTTCAGGCTTTTAGGATGTGGAGATTTGAGAAGTGGAGGAACAGAAATAGAAAGGAGGAAAAGTGCCGGAGCTGTGAGAGTGACAGCTTGTGGAAGGATGATTTCTTAAATGATTTCCTTCGTGTTTTAGGAGTTCAGAGTGAAATCACTGAAGGTTACATAACTGTCCAAAATAGTTTGCGATTTTATTTTTGTTGTTATTTTTTTATTTTATTCACTTCTGCCAAGGAGGTTGTTTTCCTCTGCGTTTGTTTGTTGGATTACTCAGAAATTACTCAACTGATTCCCTTGGAATTTTGTGGAGGATTGGAGCATGACCCAGGGAAGAGCCCAACCCATACACCAATAACGCTATTTGTAAATAATGACCATGGAGCAAAATACATACATTTCCCTTGCTTGCTCCTCTCGGCCTCTTGTGGAGAGACTGAGCACTTGAACCTTCGCACGCTGAGTATCGGGAGACCCTTACTTGAATCTGAGACTAGAAACACCGCACTCAACTGAACTCTGAAAAAGACGATAAAGTCTATTGACAGCTGGATTGATTGGTTGATTATTGTTATTGTGCTTCTCGTTATGGTCAATAATCTGTCTGTCAACTCATCTATATGCTTTCTGGGATTGTGTTGTGTCCTAAAGTAAAAATTACATTGACTCGGGGAAACAAAAGCTTTGTCCTCAATGTAATCTTGATTGTTTCTCTCCTGTTCGCTCCGCCGGTCGGGCTCTGAACAAAGCTGTCACTCTGCAATTCAGTCTGAATGCATTCTTTGAATATGCCAACGTGCTCTGAAGCCGCAGTGCGATATTAAAGAAATGATGGATTTAATACGCTGATCGCTGGCAGTTTGACACACTGCTACACACAAGGAGAAAAATGGCATTTTAGGGGAAGGCGTACAATTTGAAGCCAGGTGTGCAGAGGCAGCCATTAAATATCTCATTAAATATCTTAATATGGCCTCGGGCAGAAATCTGCAATGGATCAAGACATTTAGTCCCTTCAGTAACCCTTGAAAATTACAATGTCTTTGCTTTATGGCCCCTACAGTTCAACCCAGAAATAGTCTTTGTGGTATTGTATGGTGAAGCCCATACTATAGATTGAAGCTATTGTTTTGACATTGCTATTTCTGTCTGATTGAACTGAGCCCAGGACCTCTGGCAATTCATAGACCAACATGTGAATATTATCTGCAGCACACGTTATTCTAATAAACGTGTTTAGGTGACATCTCCGAACGGCCGTTGCGGTACAATCTGAAATTTCTCACCATAAAACTATATTTATATTCACTTACATGTCACTGTAGGTATTTATTTCAATAAAATGAATAGAACTGTTTATAAAAGAAACTGTAGTAAAAGCCCTCAGTAGAGCTCTCTATGTACAGCAGCAAAGATCTAATTAATTCACCCTGATAAATTAGATTAAACCGTCATATTAGTCCTTCCACGTTCAGGAGGATTACACAGACCTGCTGTTCTTGGCCGTCCTTCTCTTTATCCACTTCAATGTGACTTTGGCTGATGCTCACTACACTGGCAAGGTTGATGAAACAAGTTTGCTTGAACATACGTCTTTGTTTGGTGTTTTTTTTTTGTTTAATGTACAACTGCGCACTCTCGGAGAGGCTTTTATTTTCTTTCTGTCCAACCTGGAACCAAGGCTTCTTTGCCACATTAGTGTGGGGGTGTTTGTTGTGTTTACGCTCTCGCTGCTGCATGCTGACATGTTTGCTTTTCCTGAGTTACCCTGAAAACACAGCCTCAGGTTGTTATAGCTGCTCTGAGCTGTGTATCCACTTGCATGAATCAATATGTGCGCTTGATTTATCCTCTTGCTTGTAGCCAAATGATTTTATTTTTCACTGTGATTTATTCCTGCTAATTAGCAGAGTCTGGCGTGGAAGTCGTTGCTTTGTTATTGCTGTGTGTTGTGTGCAGCAGCTGTGTGTTGGCTGCTGTTACGAGGACAGACGTTTGAAATAAATATTGTACATTTGCTTCAGTTTTACATTGGATGGCTTCTATAACTAAAAAGTGGAAGCACATTTTAAACTCTGGGTAAAGTGCAGCGGGATCCAATCATAGAATAATTGTATCCATCCTCTTTATGTGCATTGTGCAAATGTTCCCATGATACTGAGGTAAGTGCTGAATAAATACATTAACTATATTCCCCAAGTACCAAATTAAACACATCTTATGCAGTTTAACGATTAACATGATTATATCCTTCTCAAGCCTTCTCACCCCAAAACTGAGACTTTTACAAACAGTGCCGGTTCTTTTAGAGCGACTCTACAACGAAAAAATAGTTCCCAGTGGTGCCATAAACATCGTTAACCACCAGTTACAATTTTTTAATCTTGATGCTGGCTTGTTTTTTTTCCCAGTTTTCACTATGTGCAAACTCTTTGTGTTTTCATGAGACAACCTTACATCCCCCTTGCAGGATTCCCTCCAGGAAATCATTTGGTGTTGGTGGCACGAGCTAACAGATCCTGACATATCTCATTGTTTATGTAGCGACTAAATGACTGTTGAAAAAGACGCCTCGGTCATTGAATATGTTGCCTTAGCAGTGTGTTGTGGCGTCACAGTTTGTTTTCTCTGAAGCGTAATGAGATAAATGTCCCCTGACGTTCGTGTCAGCGGTCTTTATTCCAGACGAGGCGACACCTCTATTAATGCAACAATGGGAAACCCTGCGTCTTAGTGGAGTGAAACATTGTTTTGGATCTGAATCTTAGGAAAGGGAGTCCCTGAAAGTTTAAATGTGACTGTTGTCACTGACACATGCCACCATCTCCCTGCTTTTAGATGTCATTTCACAAAATACCAAACAAACAAGACAAACATCTTCAAATCTTAAAAGCAGACATTTGAAATAGTCCAAAAGTGCAGAACTCCTCTTTCCCACGGTTTAAATAAACCCCCCCCCCCCCAACATCCCTCAAACTCAAACTCTCTGCTGAGCTCGAGCAGTCATTTCAAAAAGTGTTTGTGTTCCTAGATATCAAACCCTACCTCCCGTCCACTCTTGTACATCTGTGCTTCATTACCCCGCATCTCCCCCTAACCTTTAAATGCAGATGTGTTCGCTCCCCTCCTGGCTAGCTGGGTGGTTCTCCTGCTGCCTTAAAGGTTAATAGATTTCCTGCCCCCCTTGTGCAGCGAGGTGCAATACGACGAGAGCCATTCTCATGTTGCATCACATTTGTGTCTGTTTGAGATGGAAAGTGGGTCCTGGATGACGGGGAATTTAATTGTGTCTTTTGAGATTGACCTGTTATTTTTCTGCTTGATCTCTCGTAAACATATTCTACCAACATTTTGACAGCGTTTACACGAAATACTACACTGAAGCAGACACGCTACATTTGCTAAATGTGCAAAATACTGACACATTTGCAGTTGGAAAAAAGTCTTAGAGATTTAAGCCCAGTAGCACCATCCAGCCACTTCAGTCTATTTATCTGTGAGCGCTGCGTTTCATAAATAATAACCTTCAAACTCAGGCCAGCCTGTGTTTTGCTTTGTGGGCAAAATGTTATCTGTGCTAGTTAGTAACCATGAAGAGTCTCCCACTGTTCACACACACGGGCAGGACCACATGAGCGAGAGAGAGAAGAAAGAAGAGAGGTCGAGCTATTGGAAAAGGCACAGCGAGAACCATTGGGCCAAATTGATTTCTCTCAGGGAGACAGCAGTGCTGATGATCATGCATTGAATGTTGTGTTACATAAGCGTCTTGCCACAGCTGAGGGGAATGACAGAAGTAAACAAGGCATAATTGCAAATATAAGCAATTGCTAGTGACAGGGTCGGAGATGTGGGGCCACTGGAAACCAGGGGGGGAAATACTGCGCTGGAACGTCACCAGGAAATCCAATCGTTCTCCACAGTGTGATGGTCTCACATTACTGAGAGCGTGTTAGCCGTGAGATGCAACATGACAAAATCACTTCGTGTCCACAATGCTGGTTCGGCTGCTGACAGTATTTTTTTTATTTAGATGTTAAACATTGTCATGTACAGAATGTGTGGTTTCAGTTTGGACTGGTTTTGGTTCATCTGTTGCTTGAGCTTGAGTTTCTCATCCCATAAATGTGACATTAATCCCTTTTTAAACAAAGATACTGTCAATGGAATGATAAGACAAAAAGAATTAAGTTTGTCGAAATGAAATTAATGAATTAACACAATTTTAAAAAGCTTAAATAATCTGTGTGACCGATTGAAGTTGCCAAAGAGTTTCTTTTCACTATTGTTGCGTCCCACAGCTGTAACAGTGCAACAAACACCGCGTTTCCTCTGTTCATCTTTAATCCAAGTATCAAATGTCTCGTAAGCGTAAATTCAAATTTGCTCTTTTGTATGGAAATTAGATTTTCGCACCATCGTTCTTTGAGCTCGTCGTTCGGCAGAATGAGCACTGCTCTGTGGACGTGTCAACAGCTCTGATGGGAATAATGCATTGCTTATTTAAACGTAGCCAGAATCCCATTCATTAGCACTGGAGCAGCCCTGGTCGTCTCTCTTCGCTGCTTCGCTGATTAGATACTTTCTCAACGTCATGTTCATGAATCTTGAATAACACGTCGAGCTGAGTCTTTTTTGTTGTGTGTTGTCAGGCAGGGAGCATTCAGAGCTCAACGCCTGGCGGCAGACATTGATTTGTAAGAATTACTGGTTTTGTCAGGAGTTCTGTTAAATGCTGTTGTCACTATCTGATGTGCCTTGTCTTGTTTTTGTTGCTATGGTTTTAAAAATGAATAAGTTAATGTCAGGAGAAGTGAACAAGTTGATGCATGTGACAGCACAATGTTAAAGTTTTAATACATTTTACGAACAACCGTGTTTTCATGGTAATATAATTCATAATGGAGCATTGTTTTCATAGCCCATGTTTTTTTGTCCCTAATCCTAAAGCTGCACTCGTCAATATCTTCTATATAAAAATGTAGAATGTGAGCTCCTGCCTGTCCCAACTGTCCACTGAAATCCGTCTTATTCGTTTGGTCAAAGTTCTAAAACTATTGAAGATACATGTTGATTCCAAACTGAATTCCCATTTTCTCTATTACACATTAGTGGAAGCTACAGGTTTCTAGCTACGGGGTTAACACCATGAAGGGACCAGTGGTTCAAAGCTGCAGATGAGCAGGAAAGCCGCAAGTGCTCCTGGATAACAGAAGCCGACTGACTCGTGAGTCAAAATGCAAAACTTTTGAATATGCTTCAGTTTTTTTTCTCACATGTGACTGATTCATTCTTGTGTCGGGAACACTCACATCACTGTTTTCAGACCGTTTGGCTGTGACAAAAGTTGGCAACGGAGACGGGGGGGGGGGGGGGGGGGTGAACCACGTCTCTTCTCTGCTCGTGTTCAAATTGCTCACTGGGCAGACAAGTCCTCACTGTGCCCGTGTGCAGTGTTCTGTGTTTTTGTTTGGTCCTGGAACTGACTGGTTACAACCACAGAACGATTCAATCTAAATCCTTTGCAGACAAGTGTGTTCCGGCACCTCTTCATTTTCATGTCCAGCTTTAAGAAGGTAAAAGTAAAATGTGCCTCCAGGGAATTAAATCAAGTGATCTTCCGGGAAACTAAACTTCATTGTGACTGGTTTTACAGAATCAGAGTGCTGAAGAAACGCACAGTAAACTATCGTTTTCTTGTCCTTATGTGCCTTTCTTTTATTTTTGGAACTGATATTTTGATTTACGCTTCTATTTCCTCGTACGACTGAGTGGGGTCTGGCCTCTGGCTTTATCACTGACCTTTTAAAACCCTTTTGAACATGAGACAGTTTTGGATCTAACATAGTCTGGCCTGAAAACAAAAAACAGTCAGGCCCGTTTCATCAGAGGAAGGGCTGTGCGAGTGCGATGTCCGATTTAATAATTTTCCACTTATATTATCTCTGTTCCTCTTTTCATGTTGGAATAATTCTTATCAGAATCACAAAGCGACAAAAGATTAACTCGGATCCTTTATGATGGTTCGATGTAAGTAAAATAAAAATCAAGCAGGACCTGGAGCATTGGTTGAGTAAAGTCTAAAATCGATCCTTGCAGACTGTGTTCAGAGAGAAGGATCCTGATTTATTCACAAATTCTGAATAACTTGGATAAATGCCTCTATTATTTAGTATAAACATAGATCTTTAATTAAAATGTTCTCCTCACAGCTCCCACAGACTTAAATAATACCAGAGTCACACTGGCTTCATATAATTAGAACTTGACCTTTTTATCGGTTGATAAAAATCGTCCAATATCTTTCACAGACGAATCAGTGTTTGCTGATTAAAAATGCAGAATAAATGTGCATTTGTGTTCATATTTTGTAATAAATCATTTGGTTATTTCTGGTTGTATTTGTGTTTAACTTTTATTCAAAGTTTATGGGTAAACTTGAAAGTTTCAATATCCTTTTATTGCATCTGCCAAAATCCATATCGCTCAGACTCTAATAATAGTACTTGGCTGCGTCCTGTCCCTGGTGAACTCTTTCTGTAGAATCTGAAGTCAGTGTTCGGTGCAATAATCCAATAATAGTTAATGCAATTAGGACTTGAAGGGCAGGACAACGTACCGAAGGACGATCTCTTACTCCACTCATCAAGACTGTCTCAGTTTCAGGTTTCAAACTCTGGGATGTGAAGCGTTTCTCTACCTCCAGGGACGTCTCTGTGGACAAAGTCCTCATGCCCTTTAACCAGATATTACAGAAATATGAAGTATCAAGAAATGACCTTTGTTGCTTCTTTCAGATAAAAGATTTTATCAAGAAAAAATGGTATTTGTCAACCAATTCTATTGTCTCTGGTATTGAAAAGTAAATGTTTTATACTGTGGGAGAAACATCCATCACTGTCTGATATAAAATTATTAGAAATGTGTTCTTTTACTTGTCTGCGGGAGCCGTGACGAACCTCGGAGAGAGAACTCTGTGTTTTTAATACTTCATATACATTAAGAAAGTTTTGTCAAATCTTTCCCGGAGGCTGGGAACTATAAGTGTAATTGTTTATTTTATTATATAATCTTATCAATTATTTTAATGTAAAATCTCAATCTGAAGCTGTTATTTCCCATCAAGTACCATAAAGTTTCAATACTTCTCTAAGCTGGAAGTACTTTAAAACTGTGCCTAAGTGGAGCACTTGAGGCGATGATACTTCCCACCTCTCTCCCTGAGCCAGATGAGGATAAAACTTTATTTCAGTTTTGAGACAAAAGAAAGGTCACGTCCTCCTTTTGTCTCCTGCCAGCTGGACTCTCAGACAAACCACCGCCTGCTGCCAGTACAATTACTGGACGTCCGCTCACTCTCCTTTTTTGTCCTTCCCAAATTCATTACATCCTGCACCTCCCAAACTTTTCATCAGACCTGAGAGCACTTTCTGATTGACACTTGTCGAGCTAATCACGGTGTGTGTGTGCGCGGCTCGCTGCTCTCAGTGCGTCGTTGAAACTGTGGACCCACAGGTAATGCTGCAAACTGCCGTCGCTCACTCTGCCCTTCTACTTCACAAACAGCCACGATATCTCCTCCGTGTATAAATGCTAATGAAGTAGCTTTAGAGATTACTAGTTGCTCTGGAAGTTCAGTTAGCTATTACATTATCGAGGTTAAGGGGGGTAAATGCAAGCGAGCTAAATTATGAGTACATGCGCGGCTTCAGCAGAATCCCGTTAATAGAGGCGGAGCGTACATATCTGTGTTGACACGTCTGAGCTGTATTTGTGTCCTAGAATTTTTCTGCTTGCACACACAAGCAAATTGATTGCAGCAGTGCATGAGCAGTGCACACGAAAAAAAAGAGGAACCTGCAATTAGAGAATCAAAAGAAGATTCACTGATTAAAGGAACAGGAGATAATTCTCGATGTGTGTGTGTGTGTGTGTGTGTGTGTGTGTGTGTGTGTGTCAGACATGAGGAAATGCCGTGCTTGAGCTGAACTTTAAAGGTGTCTGCTGAGCGTCCCTGGAATCAAAGTACAAGGTGTCAAAGTACAGGGAGCTGCTCTTCTTGCAGGATCCAGGGACGAAGGATGTGATGATATTTCCTCGAAAACCCTTGAGAGGAACCGTCCACCTAAACTCATGAGACGCGTACATCACCAACTGCCAGCAAACGTCTCCGAAATTCAAAACTTGACGGCTTAAAAAGTTGTGATGTTCTCACTTCGATGTCATAACACTCTTTATTTCTGACGACTGCAATTGTAAAGCTGTGTCTGATGAAGGTCTGTGGGTGACAGGAGACGGTAAATACAGCTTTCAGCCGTGACAGTTTCTGAAACATCTGGGGAACGAGTCAGAGCCGCTACTGGGGAAAAAAAATCTACAGAAAAATGGTTAAATAAATAAACTAAAAGTTACGGACGGATTATTAATTCTTTCAAAAAACGAACGAGCTGGAACTCTTCAAAGTATCAGAAGATGCTTTTCTTATGAGATGTGTTAGCGGCGCTGACGTATGTGCTGTCTCAATGCTAAGCTGCTATAAAGGGAAAAGCCAAAGGGCGCATCAGCGGCCACCTACAGGCAGCCAACCAACTTACACAGAAAACACGCGGCTGATCCTTTAAAGCATTTCAGAGTGAAAGTGATGCTGACCCTCCGTTCTGCAGCAGAGTTTCCTGCCAAGTCTTGATTCTAGAATTGCTATTTTGTGATGCTGTGGATGGATTCAGGTGAGGGGCGGGGCAGCAGACAGAGGCGGGATGATACATACTCATTCTGACATCTTCTACACGTGTGACGTTGCTTTTTCATCCTGAGATATTGGTTTTCTTTTTGTTATATTCTTTCATTTTCCTGTTCAGATTACCTCATGCTGTCAGTTTGAAAGGAGCATTTCATCACGGCACTGTTGAAAAAGGAGGGCCGGTAACTTTTGAATCTCACAGACCGCCAGAGGATATCAGCGGGAGGCGCGCAGCTTTTCTTTCGACGCAGCAGTCCGGTTTGCTGGAGCAGGGGCGCGCTGTCTAGACAAAGTTTGACCTTTCTGTTGTGACCAGTGTTGTGCTGTATTTCGAGGCCTTTTGCTTGAGTTTGCATAACGTAAACTGACGAGTTACAAAGACGTGACCTTTTTTTTCCCGTTCTCTAACAACATTATACTCAATGATGGCGATACAGCGCAATAATGATCATTTTACGCATCACAAAAAACTGAGTGTGTTCCAAAACCATGCATATTTTAACCTGTTTTCTCAACTTTCAATGAACAGGAGAGTTTGCATGATTAATAATGAATTCCCTCATGATCATTTATGAAGTTGTGCAGAGAGAAGACAAATCTGATGTTATTATCCAGCTGACAACTGATATCCCCCAAAAACAATGATAAAAGCATCATCAGACAGAGCAACCTTTCAAAAACGTTGCCGCTGTGCACGACCCTGTTCGTCAGGTGGGATTTTGGTAAGTTTGTCTGTCTTGCGATGTTAGTGTCAAACGCTTCCAGCGTGGAGTTCGAGAAAGCAGGTTGATCTTTTACGAGCTACAACCCGGCACCACCTGCTGAGTCTCCCTGAGGAGTACACGCTGTTCTTTCGTGCTGATCAACAATACATTTACTGCAGCGTTTCAGTCCCAGGGAGGAAATCACATCGCAGAGGAAAATAACATTGCAAAATTTTAAATACCAGCACGTAAGATTAATTAAAGAGGCTTCGATCATCAGAATTTGTGAACCGCCTCTATATTCTGCAGTAAATCTCTTATCGCTTGTGACTAAACTTCCTGCCTGTTGATTCAGCTCTTCTGTGTTATTGTACTTCTCCAGCCTGTTCCCAGCGGCATGTGATGATTTGACAGGTTTTGACTGATGACCTGCAGCCCGGGCACCGTCGCTTTGGCCTCGTCAAGCTCTGTTGTCTCATGTGGCTTCGAAAACTCTCAAATCAAAGGCCTGATTAGCAGCGGCAGTGTTTGTCGCTCTAATTCAAATCAGAATCTGTTCAGCGTTTTGAGTTTTGATCAAAGATCAGTTTTAATAGTGTTTTAAAATGTGATCTGAGGTAGAAGAAGCAGTGTGTTTCAGTGCTGATCTGGTCTGGTGACTGATTTTCTTTGTACTAAACCTTTTTCTCAGCCCCATCAGTTAATGGTTGGGGAATTTAAGCAAGAAATCTATCCACTTTTGCTATTTTTACAACCTTAGACCTTATATATTTAATATTCTTTGCACAGTTGAGATATAAACCTTTGGTAATGAGTTAAGCAAGATATTTAATGCACCCTTCTTTTTAATAGACACAGAGTACTGTTGATTTTCAGTCCTTTCATATGATGCTCAACCTGGAGGCATTATTTCCCAAGACGTTGAACCATTTCTAAATAATTCATTTTTCTGTAATGGTGTTATTCATTTATTTTGCATTTTCCCTGTTTTTACAGTTAAATGTGCATAAACTCTCCGTGCACTGCACCGCAGACAGCCACACTGTCCCGTGTTTCATGCATTAATGCAGCATTTTCAATTTAAACCACTGGGAGCAATTTCTTTCTTGCATATATGATCGGATAATTTAACCTAACATTCCTGGAATTTATCTTGTTTACTGAGCTGAGAGTCCAAGTGAATATTACATTTACCAAATGATGGTTTATTTATAAACACCAGAGGAAACACAGTGAACGAGGTGATGCAGCATTCTGGTTCTGGAGACATGGTTTTGCAGAGGAGCGTCTGTTTAAGACAAACATATTTTATGCTGTCAAAGCTAATATTAGCTTTATATCCCCGCTAGAAATGATGTAATATTATCACAATGGAAGGCAGGGGTGGTGTTTACTGTACACACGGGCTTATCCCTCAGTCATTCTGAGGGGGCTTATAGCCTGCATGAGATTTATAACAGGGTTACTAAAGCAGGGACACAGGGGGACGCCTACGCTCAACCAGTTGTTTTAATCTGGGGATTTTTTTCAGGAACTAGCATCTGTTTGTTTTCTCACTTACGAGATGAGCAAAACACAAATGCTCCCAAAAGAGCCACAGTCTGAGCGTATATGCATTTACACCGGAGGACGTGTCATGACAGAAGTTATCTCTCCAATACTGTTTAGATGTGTCAGGAGATAAAGCAGTAACCTGTAGATGATTATAAAAACAACTTGAAACCGCTCTGATGATGAATCCACCGTGGTGGATATACTGGAGCATTTAGCAGCCACAGATTTGATAGATACAGATATTGCTGCCCATGTATAACCATCATTTGAAAGAATCAAATAATCTCCACTAACCTGCAAACAGAATGACATCCTTTGTATTTTAAATAGTTTTATATTTATCTATCTGTTAAGGTACAATAATATTAACTTAGTGGTGAATGGGATGAGATGAGCGAAGCCTCAGATTCAACATTGAGATATTGACCAGTGCAGCTTAAAGCTACCACATGTTTTATTTCTCTATTTATTACCGCAGGTACGTTTGTTCTCTTGCTGTTGAGTGTGAGAACTGTTATCAGTTGTTATGGCAGAGGTCAGAGAGAGCGAGTGTTCATCTAGCCCACCTCTTACAGGATGTGCAAATACTTCACTCACCTTCGACTACCTTTTCAAAGTGTAATCAACACACTCACACACCCATGAGGCCGCACACACACACACTCACACTCACACACACTGAAGAGATGAAGTGTCTCTTGTTTGAAGGAGGAGAAATCTTCCAGGACGCAGCAGTAATGTGATCTCCTTCAGTCCCACACACAACGGAGAAGGGTCTCAATATAAACATAATTACATTTATGACAATCACACCACAGCTCATCCGTCAGCAGAGGGGGGGGGGCTGGGTGGTCGTTTTGTTGTCCGTCCACTGAGTGAAGTTGGGATATCACTTCACCCACTTGCAGCGTATTAGGCTCCAGCTAATTGAATGAATTGGACGAGGATTAAAACCACGGCAGGAGTCTACTCTCCGCGCCGCCCACTCACCGGCTCATCTGTAAATGATATCCGTCACACATCTTTCACATTAAAACTTTCATCCTCTTTGATCACACATGAGTGTGTCTCTGCTATTTTTAAATTAGTGCTGTGATTGAGTGAATTTTTCACAGAGCTGTTTTTAGGGCTGACATTAATGTACACCCTACATATCGTTTACAGTCAGGGGCGTTGCAACAGGGTGGGGAGTTTCTGCTGAGAGGGGCACCCCTAAAAAAATGGATTCATTAATTAATTCAGAATTAACATTTGCTTTGTGATCAGGATCTTCAATAACAGCTGATTGGTGCCCTGTGTGTGATTAATGTTCATACTTAACTAAACGGCACCATCACACATCCTTCTGATCCAAATCGATTATTTACACAGCGTGATGTGGGCGGTGCTATGCTGCTGCCGGTGCACTGAACACAAACAAGCAGAAATAGACGAGCATGTGGGAAATAGCAGCCAAAACTGTGTATGTTTGTACCTTTTGAGTTTAGTTCATTACTCAGAGAGACGTGCGGTTTGTTTACCGACCTGTGCTCTCCCTCGAGGTGAGTCTAAAGTTAGAAACATCCATCTTGTTCGCCAAGACACTCTCATTAGACGCCAAATCAAGGACACAAAGTTTCAGTGAAGGCTGCCACTTTTTTGCCTCACAGGAATTTTTGGATTCTGTGTATAATTCATACATTAAATTTCGGGCTCTTCTGCTTCTTTAATTTCAACCGTTACCTTTTCTTCAAGGAGTCCTACAACTTTATTTAAGTGCAACCCTAATTTAAACTTCCATTTCAATGGAAATAGATGATATTCATCACAATGTATCACGGACACATTAAATGGTGACGTGTTACTGGAGCTGAAATCACCATCTGCTCAGTGTTTTTCTGCATAAACATTTTGTTGATATTGTTTTGGATCACAACAGAAAATCAGAGGCTCTTTTAGCCAAAGAGGTCATTTAGTTTGTTTTTTCCACACAGAAAGGTTGCATTACCCATGATCCTTCAAAGCACCTCAATTTGGTCTCTGTCCAGGTTACTGGAGACGCAGCGATAAAAGCTTCAGAGCACAAACGAACGAGGCTTTGAACAGGGCATGTTTGGTTCATGCACAAAATGACGGCGGTTGACAGAGGAATCATTTGTCCGTGTGCTTGTTGATTAAATGCAGTTGGCTTTGCCAGGCTCCGCTAACCCACACGCTGTCAGAGAAAATTGGGTCAATTCAAAAACATCTGCTTTATACTGATATACTAATCTGGGTTGGGGTTTTTTTAAATTGCAGATCAACAGCGTGGAATGATTTCAGGTCAATGCAGCACAGATGAGAGATGCTGGTGATGCTCATGTGCGTTAAGGTGTAGGTGACTGCTGTTCGTCTCTGCCTGCATAATCGGAAAGCGGCGGCAAGCTGTGTCTCTTGCAGCCTGTTGCTAGGTTTCCCCTGCGCTCTACCTGACTGAGGACGGACTCAGCAGATGCTGTTGTTCTCAAAAAACAGACCAAATTAGTTGGTGGCTGTATGAGTTTTGCTCATAAACACGATCTGGTTTCAAAAGAGGGAGAGAGAGAGTGGATAACTCTTCTTAACTGCCTCAGCAACATCACTCAGTTATGAGTGTTCACTGTCAGGAGGCAGCTCATTAAAGGTTCAGTGTGTAGAATTTAGTGGCGAAGAGCTCTCACCTCATCCTCCTCTTCCAAACATGACAGAGAACCTGTGGTAGCTTCAGTCGTCATAAAAACTCAAAAGGGTGTAGTTTGTTCAGTCTGGGCTCATGTAAAAAACATGGCGGCCTCTCTAGAGATAAATATAAGTATAAAGAGCTCATTCAAGGGTGATAAAAAAAATTCTGTGTGTGAAAACATCACTAGGATTATTTTATATTCAATCACTTACATCTTACTGAACCATTCAATCCAGGTTCTGTTTCTACCATAACATTGTTATTTATTCTTCTTTTTGGATTTTGTTGCATATTTATTTATGAGTACATGTTTGCAGCTGCCTCATGTCCCTTCTTACTGTTAAATATTTAATGCTTCAGTTTTTTTCTGACCTAAATATTAAAAAACACAAGCAGGAGTCAGGAAAATGGTTTAAAGGAAATTTGTTGTATAATGTTTGCAGATGCTTGGTGACCTGGCGGTGGGTCGGACCAACCCACAGGACTGGAGACTGGGCTGGACGTTCTGTAGACGACGTAGACGCCTCACCAATGTCGGACGATATTACACCTGCTGTTGTGCCTGTTGCTTCACATCTTCTCTGGTAAGTTATGAAAGTAAAGAGTGAAAGACTCTTTCAGCTGTGGAGGAGAAGCAGAGTCGCCTGCGAGTTTTGCCGACAGTACAGTTGGCGTTTGGTTCTGATGGGGGTTGGCTGATGGTCGATTGGAGGATGGTAAATGTCATCTGCAGACAAACAAACAAACATGTCCTGGATTTACACGGTGAACGAAATGAGAACATCTTTTCCTTGTGTTTTCAGACAGAGCTTATTTCCAAATCTCTTCATCACAGTATTGGATATGTCTCTGACTATATTATGGATTATTGATAAATTTTCATTTACATATTCCCACGTACACCTGTTGTTAGTTGCGTTAAACTTATTTAATTATTTGCTGTTGCAATCCTGGACATGACAACTTAAAAGCTAAACCAAATCCTATTTCACAAGGTCATAATCTATGCCTCCTCCATGTAAGCCGATGGGACATAGACCAAATTTGAAAATAAAAGATGGTTAATGTTATTTTCGGTGGTGCTGATCACATCGATGTTTGTGTTAATGTTCCTGATAATTTGATTGACAGCTGAGACTGACTTTTGCTGTATTTCCAGTGGGAGGAAGTGGAAACGTGTTGTCCTTTAAAAGCAGCTGACAGACGAGAGGAGTGAGTAATCTAATGTTAAATAAAACGGCTCCATGTCTGAATAAAAAAAAAAAAAAGGAACGAAGGGGCAGTGACAAACAGAAAAATCTTGATTGAAAATCACCAAAAGTTTTAAAACATTCCAAACAAAAATCAAATATTCATGTTTCCGATTAGATTCTAATTAATCAGTGTTATAAAAATGGGGTGATTCGTTTTGAATGACGGCTGAGATTGGTTGACTGTGTGTGTTAGTGAGATCATGTCACTACATGATCACCACTGCGTAGACTTGGCTTCATTTCTATACAGTGGTCGCAGCATGTAATGGCTAAAATAAGAAGAAACCAAATGAAAATATTTGATATTCTTTCTTTGACATTTTCAAATAGCACAAAGGTACGTGACTCAAACTGTGGCAGCTGGTATTTAGTGTGCGACAAGGATTTCCTTGAGACTTTTGTGAGTCATGAAGAGACCTGAGCTTTCTGTAAAAGTTGTAGGAGGCTGACGCAAAGCTCCACAAAAGAAATGATGCATAAAATGTCAGGATCAGTGGCAGAGAAAATGGAGGGATAAATTAGGACAGACCTGTTACTCTGTCCCCCTAATAATATAAAAGTGTCAGGGGTCGTGTTTTCGGCTTCTCTGTCAGTTGTAGGAAATAAAAACTAGTTGTTCTGTCTTTGTTCACAATCCGAGGAACCCGCACTGCTTATCACGACGTATCACGCCACCTGAGTGTGCTTTCGAATTTCCTTTTGTTATTTGTCCACCGTGTCTCGGCCCTGCCACGTTGCCACGGATTCACATCACACTGGACTGCAACATTTCAATTGGCTCACCGCAGGGCAGCCGCCACTTTATTATTAGCATCCAAGGAATAATTACGGGGATGTCAGGAGGTTCTCCGTGCCATGATGGACAAAGCTATTTGCAGCGTGTTCCCGTCTTTGTTAGCACAACTTGCACTTAAGAGGCAGAATGGTCGGCGTCTGTGTGACATGCGGGGCTGAATTACTTTTTGCCGCAGCCTAGGAATAGAAATGCGACGCTCCGTGCCTGCAGTCAGTGGTGACGGTTGCTAGTGTCTTGTCACAGTATGTAAATCAGTTGTCACATGAGATTAGCCAAGTAAATCCCACCTGCTCTTTGTGTAACTGCATATAGACTATCTGTAACGCACACTGGGTGAATGCTCCGTGTGCTCAGTCACCAAACAAATCACTCAGTGGTTGAATCTGGAAATCTGATGATAATTATCACAGTGGGATGAGATTGGATGGGTAACGAGAGCACTAAAGATGCTTTGAAGTGAGGTGATGAATACCACTTCAGCGAGCGGGCGTACATTAGGCCATGGATTTGAACCCGTCACTGAGTAGGAGGGTGGTCAGGACCCTCGGGGACCCTGCCACCCAAGCTTTCATCTCATTAATTATCACCCTGTCTGGAGTGTTGCATGAGAAATAAAGAAATTACAAAAGGAACGTGATCTCCTGCATCTCATCAGCAGGAGAGCTGAGTGATGAAATAAAAACCGTCTCGGCGTCTGTTTCCCTCAGCTCTCCCCCTAATGAAGAGAACGCTCGTCCTTTCAACATCGATCTCAGCAAATCCTGCGCGTTTGAGTCTTGTCACCTCGACTGCTCCTCATCCTGCACGGTCACTACGTTTTGTTCTCATGTCCTCAGAACAAATCATCAAAACAGGCTGCGTAGTGCTACTGATCTTTTTATCTAACTTTCAGCAAGAAAGCAAAATATCTGCCTTTATTCATATTATATAAAGCGATTTTAAACTACGTGTTGTCTGCTCGAGGGTTTACGTGTTTGTTCCATTTATCTCGAGGGAGAAGAGGAAAAATAACATCACATAAAACGCTGCAGCAACAGAGAGGAATAAGAGGCGGCTACAAAGAGAGTAAGATGTGGATTTACTGTATGTGTCCCCACGCTTCCTATTCAGGCTCCAGCGTCCACTGAGCCTTTAAGGTTTTATTACACTTTCTACTTGTTCTGACAATAACAGCACAGCGGAGGGTCAAGTGCAGAACGGCCCGCTGCTGCTGTCCTCCAAAGACCTCGTTCCAACAAACCTCATCCAACGACATCGCTCTGGAAATACGACCAAACATTATTTTTATTTTTTTTTTCTGTTGCTCATTGATCGTGAGAGTCTGTAGATGTTTTGTGGTGTGAGATCCCACTGTGAGGTCGTCTACTTGTATAGCTCAACATGTCAGATTTGAATTATGATTTCTATTTGCACAGCTGGATATTCCTCTAACCCACATCCATTTCAGTGCACCGACGGGAGCACTTGACCTCAGCCTGAAGCGTCGCCCTCCAGCTTCTACCAGAACAACTTGACAATACTTCAGCTGTGTCTGTCTAGAGTTGTTTTACACAAAGAAATAAAAAATGACCACAGGGTTTTGTGGGTAATTCCAAGCAGCAAGGTTACCGTGACCACTAAAATTACTTTGCTCAGCGAGTGGATGCTTTGGGTCTTAAAGGGCTAAACACACGGTGTTAATGAGGCTGTTTCAAGTCGAATTTGAATGTCGAGGCAGCATGGAGGCATTTTATGTTGTTCTTCTGTTGACGAAGTGTTCAGTATTTGCTTCAATTGGATTTGGCTGCAACACAAAGTGTTTTGTGGACTCAAACACTTCCCTCACCCCTCCAGAGGCATAACGGTGAGTAGATAATTAGTGAATTTTCATTTTTGGGTGAACTACCCCAAATCTGCAGAGCTTGTGCTTGATTAGCCAAACACTTCACAGAGCCAGAGTGACGGTTGGCTGCACATTTAAACTTCCCTACAAATGATCAGAGGAACACATCAAGCCTCCATCGGTTCTACAGGATTTCATCAACAGTAAGAGCTGCACTCGAAAAATTACAGACGACCGAAAGAGGCTGTAAAAAAACAAAATGAATCACTAATTGCTTTCACTGCTGTGATTGCCATATGATGAGGTGAGCGGGACACGCTCTCCTCAGACTGTGGCTCCGAGGAATACGTCTTGTGAGGGTCATTTGTGAGCTCAGTGTGAGGCCGCCATGTGTTCTGAACACAGATGTATTCACAGAGAGGCAGGGAGGCTGCTGTTAGAGAAGATTAAAGAAGCTGCAGGAAACTCACAACAGATCTATCGTCTGTGTTGAGGAAAGCTGGGAATTCAACAAGAAAATGTCTATAAAAGCCGACAATTTGGAAATACTCTTCATGGTTTTGATCATCTTATATTATTTTAAAATGGAGCCTGAGTGATAAATCTGATATGAGCCTTTCACTGATATATCAATTTATATTTCCGGATATTTGTCATTATAAAACTTTTATTTTACAGAATAAACTATTCATTTATCCTGCACTGCGACTGTGTCTTCTTCAGTCAGGAGGATGAATTCAGGGATGGTGTTATATCATGTCTTCAGCACAGACACTTGTTGCACTTTGAGTTAAAGTCGAGGCTCCTTCATAAGAGACACTGAACTGTTCTCTTAGATCAACAGTACATCTCTAACGCCACCTGCTGGTTCTACTGTCTCAACTATCTCTTCACTATCTCAGAGTCTGAATCTCTCTGACAAACATGTGATTAATAACACACTGGACTGGAAATGAAAAGGATTTGATTTGCTCTCAGTGTGTTGAAATCTAAATACTTTATTATTTGCAAACTACCCTCACTTACGTGTCCCCTCTCAGGTTCCTCTCTTGTTCTTACTGGTGCTCTAAATACTGTGACATGTTGTTTGTACTGTCAGTTCTCAAAGTTGTTTATATCCTCCTGTATTCATCTTGTTCTTCTCTCAGACCCCTGGTGCTGGGTGTGTCTGAAGATTCATTAAAAGTTTGAGACCTGCTATCTAGGTAAAATAGAATGATTTTATAATAATATTATTTACAATTCCAAATTTAAAAAATGTGTAGTATAAAAACTGTAATGTCATATGATATTGCTTATACTACTAAATTACTGGTAGTTTCTGTTAATACTAAATTAAAATAAATAATAGGAAAATCACTGATATTGTGCCATTGTATGAAAGGTGCCATACAAATAACATTTATTATTATTATTATTATTATTATTATCACATTAAACTCAATTATCACTTTTATACATCTCCGGTAAAATAAAGGATGGATTATAAATAATGATGGAGGGGCTGGGTGATGTGGCTAAAAATTATATTGAGGTAAAACTGTTCATATTTAGTATAAGATAATTATAAATTAATGATATATGGAGAAGGGGTGAGGTTTAATTTAGATTAAATCATTAAGTGTTGATATTTTTTTTTTCTCCTCATCACTGTTTGTATAATTTCTCTTTTTCTCTATGTTCAAAAAGATAGATATAAATCTGTGCTCTCTTAAACTAAATGAACAACAAAACAAATCTGAGGCAGATGAGTTATGTGTAAAATATATTATATTTATTGACCTAACTTTACAGGAAGTGGGAGGGGGAAAAAACCTTTTATTTTGAAGCCCACGCGGGACTTCCTGTTGCTTCGCTCTGGCTAACGTTAGCTTGACTTCGCTCGGACGCTTCTGAAGTTTGGATGAAAACTTCGGACTCGGTTTGTTTCAGTGACAAGTTGCTCGTCGACCATGAAGCTGCGTCGGGAACCGCCCGCACCGTCCGCAGCGCAGCTCTCCGGAGGGATCCTCTAACACTTGTGCGAAGAAACAACCCGTGAGTTCCGACGAGTGTCCGTCAAGTCTCCACGGTTAGTTTAACGTTTTGTTCGGCGTCGCTAGCTTAACCGCGCTCCGTTAGCTCCTGATATACAAACTTTATTTGAAGTGTCGCTCACGTGAACGGGTTTTCACAGTTTGCTCGCTGATGTTTAAGTTATTTTATGTTTTATATTTAATTCCCATCGCTGACATCCTCACGTGTTAAAGGTATTTTAATGAAAGGCAAATGAAATGCACTGACTTCGAACCACTCGTTCAAATCAGGTGTAGAGAAAGGATTTCATTTGTCATCGTCCTCAGCTGTTGACGTTTATTATTCTGATTTTAATGCTTAAATTAAAGTTTGTTTAATTAACCAGAGATGTCCCGATATCTTTCTCTCCCTCCCGATATCGATACCCAGCCTCTGCACACTGGCTGATATCGAGTGCCGCATTTAAAAGAAATAACTTGCACAATGTATTTTAACAGATGTTTTCTATTAACTCAGCATGGAAGTGATGAAGACTATGGTTGATGAAAAACTCTAACATACAGAGATTGAACCACAAACAACTTTTTTTTAATTTCATTTTAGAGTCGTGGCTGAAAAAGAGCACAAATCTAATAGACAAGTAAATGGACAATAAGTTTTGCATATAGCTGCATGTTTCTGTTTTACGCGTGGAACTTTCTAGCACGATATCTTGCCTCCACTGCAATTGACTCGTACATTTGCATTTTTTACACAAAGCCCCGCTGTGTACATAAATTTACATACTAGCCGATACCCGACCCTGATATTTTCTGCAGTATCAAAAGTATTTTACTGCTGCAGCGTCATTAAACCAGAGCTGATTTATGTATCATGCGTCCATTAATGTTGAAGCCAAGTAATGAATCATTGTGGTGAACTCCGCTCTGGTTCCCAGCAGCAGTTCCTGCAGAGGAGACAGTAGCAGGCAGCAGTTTGAATCTGCTTCTGGTCCAGAGTCGGCTTCTTTCTTTATCAGTCTCAGACTTGTGCAGCTTTTTGTTTGGAGACTTTCAGGAAAAACCTCCGTCCTGAGGCGCTGCGTGACCTGCTGGGAGCCCTCCACCCTCAGTATGCCTGCTGATGGTGTCTTGACTTCCAGGCACAGCAACAGAAAACAAAGGATTTTATTTCCCTCTCCCGTAATAACCATATTTGTATCCCCCGCCACACTTACACAGCTAATGGTCCGCAGCGCAGGGAATCCATGCTGGTGCACATTTGCTTACACGGCTATATTTAATGTTACAGCGGGAAAATGAGCATAATAAAACACTTAGTAAATAAGTCTAATCTCCTGGTAGTAATCATCTTATTTCCTCAGGCTGCAGGCATGTGTTTGTACCTCAGTCCATTACCAAACTTATCCTGCTGTAATTTCAAAAAGGTTTCTAGCTTTTTAGATTTTATTTTTCCCTTTTCCATCTCGTGCACCTTTTCTTTTTCTTGACATTTAAATTCTTTACATTCTTGGTACAGAACTCCCTTGCTGCTGTATTTTCAGTGAAGGGAGGTGTCACTGTAAAGTCTCATGCTATATCGGGATGTTTACACACTTCTGAATTTAGATTAAAACCGTTTTGTTTGGCAGAAACATAATTAAAGATCACGTTGAGCTATAAATTCCTCCTCAGCTTGAGGAAGGTTGATATCCCAGTGCGCTCTATGATCTGATAAAAGTTAGTGGCTTTTAGAGTTGGATGTTTGGAGCTGTTGGGGTGGACGGTGCTGGGATCACTGGAAAGTGGCAGTTTCGGGCTAAAAGAGGAAGATGTTTTCCCAGAATGTGCCAGGATACGCTTCCTGACAGAGCAAAGCGAAGGTCTTCCTGAGTTTGGGGATTCCTCTGTTTCAAGGCCTGTTTATGCTCTCAGCTCATTCATGTAAAACTCATTTAACTCTACAGTATTTGACTTCTGATGCCTTTTTTTGATTATGACTAAGATTTCATGTGGAAATCTTTATAACAAAAGCAGAAAAGTCTGTTTTTCTTGGCTTCCTCTCGCCCGTTTCCACCAACCTCTTTATTTTCCCCTGCTCCAGTGTGATTTCTCACTGTGATGTAGTCGGAGCCACGTGGAAAAACTGCAATAACTGGGGATCAGTGTGGCAGTGCTGCCATGTGAGTCTGCTGGAGACAAAGACTTGTTTGTGCAGTGTCTCAGTGTGGCCGCTGCTGCTGCTGCTGCTGCAATGATGAAATAAAGCAGCAGTTTAAAGCCAGAGCTGTTGTTTCTGTCAAACAGTCCGACCTCACAGCAGCCCAGACTAAAGGTCCACTCCACCATCTCTCATGGGGATGTGTAAACAAAGGCCGGGTGTTTGACTGGAGGTTGGATTTCACGTGGCACTGACTAGATTCATGTCCATGTTACCTCTAATAAGTGCTTCTGTGAATATCACTTATCACTCATACTAATTGTGTGACTGTGCTACTCTGCTGCTGAATGCTCCTGCTGTTACTACTTTAAGTTCATCTGAAATACACATCTGCATCACAGCTGGATCACGACTGTCTGAGGCACCAGAGAGTGTGTGTGAGTCCGGGTCAAGTAATCCCTCCCTCTTTACTTTTTAAATGCAGTGTCCCTCCCCCTCTGTATCTTTTCCATATCATGTCCTCACCATCTGGTTAAAGTTAAAACAGACTTGCATCATCAGAACAAATGTGTAAATATCACCTCAGATACTTAAGATAAAGGCCATTAATGCCATTTATCACAAGTCTGTTTGAGCGTTCTCCTGTGGGTGAAGTTGTCAGTGAACTTTTCTTCATGTGGTTTTCTATTAGCCTTCAGTGTGTAATTATTAAGATGTTGTTTTGGGGTGAGAAGGTGCTCACTGGTCTTTATTCAACACAGATTTCCATCCATGTCTTTGTAATTCAGAACATTTTCACACGAAAGTAGGCCAAATATTTTCCCAATGTCAAACTTGTTCATGCATCATTTCTCCAAAAAGTAATTTGAAGTTGTACGAGCTTTAGTAAAATGTGCAACTGTTTTAAAGTTAATGGTTAAAGGTCAATCAAGACTAGAAAAGCTCTGTATAAAAACAGACTGTTCATGAATACGTTAGTTCTTATTTCAGGCTTCTGGATGCACAGGGACTTTTTGTTGTTTTCATGTTTGTTTTCTGGGTCAGTGTTGACAATTATTGAAATAGCCTCATGTGTTAGTTTTTGACTGAATGAAGTCCTGGCTGGATTGTGAGTGTGTGAGGGAGGGGGGGGGGTCACAGAGGTCAATGGAGATGTTGGTACCAGGCGTCAGTGTTTGGTTTTTGGGAGAACGAACCTGCTCAGGAATGTGCGTGGCGCTCACTCCTCCACTGTGGCGTCATCAATCATGATTACTCTTCATCACGTGCAGGGAGAGGAGGACCCTCATCTGTGGGCTCCTCTTCTCAGGTTTTACTTTTTAAAGTGATAAGAAGTGCATAATGTCTCTGTCTTACAGTAACTTCACCTGCAGAAAGCCTGCAGGATGGTTGAATGGAGCATAGGATGGTTCACGCTGGTTTTCTTCTCTTCATGCCACTTGTTTTTTTCAGGATTCACACAGAGATAAAAATATTTGGATTCACAACAAAAATAAACAGTTTTGGAGAAGCTGTAGTTTTCTCTCTCTCTGGGTGAAAGCAGCTGAGCAAATACAGCTTTCACCCTGTTGAGAGTGACGGATGGTTTTCCATCATTCTCCGGAAATACCTGCGGAGGAAAACGAATTAGTAGTAAGACGCGCATCCGTGGCTTTCCTCCACCCTCAAACCCATGGGAACTGTAAAATATAATTGGAAAGCGAGTTGTGTTATTGTGATGTTTTCTTGAGCGGAGTCATGTTTTGTCTTGCTTTAAATGACCCGTGTGCACGTGCATGACCGATATTCAGTTCATAATTCATTTGGATATGTTTACAGAGCTTTGCAGGAGCGTGCTTGTTGTTTGGAAAGAAACTTGCTCCTGTTTCTGTGGCATGTGAAGGGGAATTATAGCGATGGAGCACTTAAAGGCCCCTTGTGTTAGCTGCAGACCCCACCCCCCACCATTGGTTTAATTACACTCCTCATGCCCATTTTTTACCCTGCTAGGTGTGACACTGTGACCTCGGGGAGGGAGGAAATTAAGTCTGCAGACCCTGCCCCCCCAGTCTCTGACCATGGGAAGTCTGAACAAGCACAGCCTCTGTTTTTATGTTGTTAGTTCTAGTTTTAGCAGCTCTATCTCCACAAACTCTACACTGTCTTCAACCTCAGCCAATCAGATTCTATTTGAAGCGATAAGTGCTCATTGCAAAGTGAAGGAGAGACATGTGATGAGTGTTTGAAACCAGCGGTCATGTGGAAACCATCCAACTTTGTTGTGGAAGTTTGAGATGCCAATCATGCCGATGCTACGAGCGCCTGAAACCCCTGGGAGAATGGTGCCATTATTCCAGATGGGCGCTCTGCCCACAAGCACCCGTGATTGCTCGGCTGCCGGAAGTTTGGCCTGCTGGGTAAAAAGCCCCGGGGATCACTTTGTTTTTTGTCTCTCAAGCAGCCGGGTTATTGTGACACGAAGTGCAGGGTTAATTTGATGCAGCAGCCGGTGGAAAAAGAAGAATGTGAGCTTGTATCATAACATGATTAGTGATAACACAGTTAAACTTTTTTCACATGGAAATGTGAAAACATACAAGCAGGCTCTGTAGTTTGAAACTAATGCTTGTGTAGGAGCAAATGAATACTGTGAACAATAAAATATAAGAGGGAATAAAGTGACAACTGTTTTCATTAATAACTGATGTCCACATATTCAGTCACGTAAGACAAAGACTCCTCCTTTTCTTTTGCAGATTCATTGAACAGAAGATGATGATGTCTGACGCCAGTGACATGTTGGCAGCTGCCCTGGAGCAGATGGATGGGATCATAGCAGGTAACCACACAGTACACTCTGACTTTAAGACCTGGCCACAGCACTTAAGGTGGGCATGGTATAGACTGTGGGGTCCAGCCACATCTGGAAGTCATTCAGTTGCAAGCTGGGAATTCTGCTTCCAGTGGACAACAACAAAATGTGTCCTTCTCTTTCTCCTTCCTAATGTAATCCTCTTGAATATACACAGAAGTTGAAATAAAGCCGAGATGGTGCTGCTGGATCCGCTCGTCAATGGCTCTTTCGGCTCCAACCATGAGGAAAGAAAGTTTCCATTGTCCCAGCAGTGACGGAAACTAATGATTATTCAAGCTCTGTGAGTTTGGAAGACAAACTCCTGCTTGGGAACTTTTGGCCACATGCTGTATACTTGTGCCGCAGCAGATGAGCAGAGCAGGCTTCAGTTTCAGAGTCCCTACTTTTCCGCCGATGTGTGTAATTATAGCGCTGACCTTTCCAATCGGAGCAAGGCGGCTGATCACATGATCCCCAGTCCCCACTGTTTCCACAGAAACCACAGCCATCATCGAGCCCCACTCCCTCGCTACTGTGTGCAATACCACGATGGTTTGGATATTCATTCACTTAGCTGCTTCTTTGTTACCACTGGACATCTTCGTTACAGCTGATGTTTCAGTCACATGATAAATGGTGCGATTGGAACATTATGCACTCGGGTTCAGTCAACAAGCTACTGCTTCCCAAAATATCAGAAGATGTGTTTTCAGCACATACAGGAGAACATTTAATTGTCTTTATTTAATTATACTGTCATATGATTCCTTATTTGAACATGTGCTCGCCCATTCTGTCTGTGGTTTAGTGCGTCTGTGATAAAGCGGGGGGTGGAGAGAACAAACAAGCACCTAAATATAGTTGTTAGCTGTTATTTTCCTTAAATAGATAAATTCAGCTCAGTGTGTTCAAAGCAAAACATTCAAAGATATTTAGATAGCAAAATGTTGTTGGAGAGTCCAAAGTGCTTCATAAATTAAAATATTTAAGTGGATTAAAAGGAGTAAATATCGAGCAGCTCCAGTGTTCATGGCAGTTTTGTAGAGAGAACCAGGGAGAATATAAACTAGAGTTGAGGTGAGAGAGTAAAACATCATTTTGGTGTTTATATTGTTTTACCGACTCATATTACTATTATTTATTTTGCATTTCTGTGCATCAGTAAATAAAACAAGCTGAGATGTTCATATGTAAACTATTTAGTGTCTGTATCCATGTATAGTTTACTGTGGGAATCAGGCTTGTGCATGTGCATTCAATGAATTTTAAATCAAACCCACATGGACACATGGTTTTATATGTCTGAAAAAATGCATTTGCATATTTCTGACTTAGTTCATACAGTTTCAGTTGTGAACTTTCAGAGTTCCATGTACCTGACCCATGTGTTGAATGACATCCACAGAACATGGAGTAAAGAAAAAAGAAGTAAACGTGCATTTGCACAAATAGTAAAATGTACAGCTTTGTCTCTGTTCCTCCACCACACCCACAGATCAACCAGACCAGCCTTGGTCATAAATTCTTCTTTTAGTCATCGTCTGCCATTTTGTCTGTGAGAACCCAACACATTAGATTTTCATTATGACTTTCATACCACACATGAGACACTTTAATTCCACAACCACGCTTGTTTTAATCACTTTCTTCCATCTCTTCTCTTCACAAGGCTCCAAGGCGATGGATTACTCCAACGGGCTTTTTGACTGCCAGTCGCCCACCTCACCTTTCCTGGGTGGCCTTCGGGTGCTGCATCTTCTTGAGGACCTGCGGGCGGCGCTGGAGCTCATGGACAATGAGGAGCGGGACAACCTGCGATGTCAGATCCCTGATTCCACCGCAGAGGGGTTGGCAGAGTGGCTGCATGGAGGAATGGTAAAAATAAAGGCCTTTTGCTTTCAGTGTTTTTTCTTTGAGCGTGTGGCTGCAGGAAAACTGATACAGCAAAACTACTGTCAAAGAAAATGTCTTTTTTTTTGTTATAGTGTCTCTTTTTCTCTTAAAAAACCCAAAACAAAACCAATACGATTGTAGTTACAGTACTGGATCGATATGAATCTGTAAGAGTAGCACACAGTCCTTGCATACAGATCAATGTTCTCTTGGCCATACACAGATTATTCAAGAATTGATTGGGGATCTGGTCACAAACTGAATGAAGAATATAGTTTACATATACACCCTGTATATGCATTTTTACCTTTACATTTTCAACATCTGGATACTGTGAATCTCATAACGCCTCCTCCGGTTGTGTGAGTCATCAGGTTTCAGTCCACCTCCGCTGTCTCCTGGAAGCTTTTACACTCAAGACTGGATATTTATCAGACCTGGCCAAGACACAAACTGATGCAAAGATTTAAAAATGGTTTCTCTGATTCTTCTTGTCATTTTCCAGGGAGGGAGAAGATCATCATAAATCTTAATAGACAAAGTTGATTTGTGCACAAAGAGTAAAAAAAGGAGAAACTGTTTTATCTGTAGTTCAGCTCTGAGTATAATGATCAGTGACTTCGCACAGTGAAGTTTTTAGACGTCACCTGGTAAAAATTATTCTCTGATCTGCTTTGCATCACTTGGTCTTGTTCCATTGCCCATACAGTGACTCTGTTTATTGTAGGAGTGCTGTTATGACGTGCTGTGTGAGTGATGGAAGTTTCTATAGGAGTCCGGCTGAAAATACTTTCCATCTCCTTAAACTCACGTCGTCTCATAGCAAGGCTCTTGTTTTTCTTCCCTCACGGACTCGTCTCTCCATGTGTGATATTCGAGCGAGCAGTTTGCTTTTGATTCAATTTTCAAATAACTTGCATGTGAGAAAAGTACTGACCCTCACATGCTTTTCTGGAAAAGTCAAATCTGTTGTTTTCTTCGAAACCCTGTGAGTTCATCTTTCACAAAGGTTAGAGGATATAGTTCTACACTATTCTACAAGATCTATGTGGCTCAAGGGTGAAGAGTATTTAGTTTTGGCCTCTTTAGCCAGATTCATATTTCAACATGACAACTAGAGGCTTCTACTCTGCTTTTCTTTCATGAACTCTCTCAAATCAACTTGTACTATTTTCCCATTTCAGGCGAACGGACACGGCTCAGAAACAGTCAACCAAGATCGTCTGTCACGACTGGAGAGTGACAAAGAGTGTCTTATTCTCCAGGTCAACATGTTTGTTCAATAATGACATATATGATAACGTGGACAAAAGATAACACAAATACAGAAATCTCTCATGTGAAAGAAGTAGAATATAAAAAGCTGGTTGATAATCGAACATTCATTGATAAAAGATTTCTCTCACTGTGCAGGTGAGTGTTCTGACAGACCAGGTGGAGGTGCAGGGTGAAAAGATTCGAGACCTTGACTCTTGTCTTGACCATCATCGGGAGAAACTAAATGCTACTGAGGAGCTTCTTCAACAGGTAACGCCTCTACAAAGTCGATATTTCAAATGTGAAATCTAGATGAATGGAAAACTGCAATATCCTAAAGTTTTCCTCTTGCTCTACAGGAGCTGTTGAACCGATCAGCGCTGGAGACCCAGAAGCTGGAGCTGATGACCGAGGTGTCAAGTCTGAAGCTGAAGCTGACGACTGTGGAGCGAGATCACAGGGACCATGAGGTGAAACAGAGCAGAATGGAGAGAAGTTCTCAGTTTGCACCTGCACCTCGAGTCATGTGATGTGTGACTCTGAATCCTGGCGGCCGCCCAGTTATTGTTTTTGAGTCACAAAGGTCCGTCTCACTCGGCTGGAGGACTCGGAGCTGTCATGTGGTGCAGGGTGAACTTCTTCAACGTTTACAAAAGAGGCTTAAACTCCTCGTGTGCCCCGGCAGCTGTTTCCTGCCAGAAATCCCCCCACCCACCCATCCATGCATCTCCCTTCTCCTCCCCCCTCTCTAAAAGGCAGTGGGACTAACAGTTTCCATACATTCTGTCCACCAGCAGGAACATGTATATTTGGAGAATATTATGTGGAATTTCCAGGCAGTAAAAGCTTTAGGGGATTGTTTCTGCAACTGTTTAAGTTTCCATTTAGCCTCCATTATAGAAAGTTTACATTAATCCCATCTAAACTATGCTGATCCATTGTGATTACTGCATTTATTTAAACTTCAGAGCCTAATTGAAAAAAGGAAAACCTAAAAAAATACTACTTCAAAAAAGAACAAGCTGCTGAAACCCATTCACACCCCATAACCATATATCTCTGTGTCCATATGCCATAATTATTACATTCATATACTTTCAGTTAGTCGTGTAAATCAAAAGATATATTGATAATTGTATAATTGACCCAATTTTACAGAAACAGTTTTGACATGTGTGTTTATTTGCATATGGAGCAAGAGAGGGGGGTGTGATCACAAGTGGTCACAGGAGACACACTCAGGACACATTAGTGTGTGAAAAGAGGAATGTCTCTGGACAGATGTTAACACCAGCCTTTGAATTCTCAAAGAAAGAGTGTTTAATGGGTAAAGTACATCTTAATATCAGTACTAATTCCATATAATGTCCAAGTCTTAGAGCTCCCACACTGTAATTGACCATGACACTTCCCATTTAGATTCTTCTCCATGAGCTTCTCAGATTTTCTCCAGTGGGACGTCAGTCTGAAAGAAATGTTTGGGGCCTTTGGCAGGAATTCTCCCCTGTTTAAAAAAAAAAAAAAAAAAAAAAATATTATCACACATCTCCCCCGCACAGTCTCCACAAACCTCCCCGGTGCAGGTTACTCTCCAAGTTAACTGGTTAATGTGAATTCTTTCCTCTTCCTTAGGGCTTGTACCAAGAAGTAACAGACCTGAGGTTCAGGGTGACTGACATGGAGAACGAAAGACTGCTGTGTGAGAAAAAACTCAAAGTTACCAAAGTGAGTGTTTGTAGTTCACAGGTCAGAATTGATTTGTGCCCTTTTTGAAATGCTTCAGTACTTATTTAAAACCTTGTGATTTTTCCCTCCATCGTGACTTTGTTTCTCTGCTCATTTCTCCCTCTTTCCATCCTCCCCCTCTCTCTTCTGTAAATTTAACATCTTCCCGCAACATGCTAACCTGTCAAGCGTCCAAAGTGGAACACTAAGCGGTCCACTGGAGCCGAGGTGAACAAGGTTTAATCTCCTGCTTGTCCTCTTCCTCTCTCTGGCCCTTAAGATCCTCTAAACCTGCTCCTTCCTCCACTGCTGCACTCTGCTTTCCTGACTCTCACCACACACTTGCTGTAAGTGCTTCCACCTGCAGAGGCTCCAGATTTGTACCAGGTTCAAATCTTTTTTTGCGATTAACACCTGTTGAACAATCGGTGTGTTCCTTCAGTTGAGGAGGGAAACTGGTACATCTCCTTGATTCCAGATGAATCTTTTAATCATAAGTTCTATTTGCAGAGACCATTTGTGTTTGTTTTTTGTCTGTCCTGTTTTCCAGTGTGTCCACTGTTCTGCATGCCAACCATTCTCTAGATTAGAAGACTAGAATCTAGATTACAGATGTAGTGAATAGCGTGAGCCTGCACTGAATCTCACCATCACCGAGAGCGCCTGTCGTTTACACTCCTCTGGAGTTGTTGAGCTCCCAAAATGGAGAACTTTGAAAATGCTGCTGACCCAGTTTTAGATGGAAAACTCGGGAGCTGTGTTGTCGTATGAATGGAAAGAACTGAGATGTTTAAAAATGGATGACACAGTCAACCACATTTTAATCAGCCACAACTCAACTACCAAGTGTTGAAGGCAAAACACTTCCTGACACTAACAGAACCATATTGTCTTCGTTCCAAGAAAATAAATAATCTTTCACTTTTTACTATTTCTGTTCTCGTTCATAGTTGTTTCTGTAACTAGGCAACAACTTGCAGAGAAGACAGTCGACTTCCTGTTTTCAGTAACACAAATTGTCACATGATATGTATTTTCAGGTGTGTTAGTACTTTAAAACTAAAATGTGTTTGTGTACATAGCTCACAATTCCCCCATAGTGTATAAACAGAGAACAAGGGGTTAAAATAAATCACTGACCTACTGACTAATTCTCACTAATGTCAGGTCCGAGTGTCATTTCACTGATTATACACATGACATTTACTTCACTACGTCTCTGTCTCTGGAGGAACTTTGAGTTTGAAACGGGTTCAGTGAGTCTGCAGACAGACAGACTCCAGCTCTGCTGGCACAGTGATGCCTGAGCTACGTGCTAACATGCTCACAGTGACAGGACGAACACGCTCATGTTTAGGAGGTTTAATGCTTACCAGGTTCATCAGCTTACTTTAGGGTGTTAGCATGCGATTATGTGCTAATCAGCACGAAACACAAAGTCCAGCTGAGGCTGATGGAAATGGAAGTTTAGCAGAGTCATAAACCAAAATATCAAACATTGAAATGATGGAGATGAAGTTATTGGGGACATGTTTTTCATTATATACTTGGTAATAACTAGGAAATAAAATCTTAAGAAAGAAATAGAGGCCTAATTAAAACTGAAAAACAAGACTTAATTAAGTTTGTCCGTCAGTCAGAGTCTGACTCACAAAGTGTGAGAGTTATATAGCAATGATTTAACATCTGTCGTCTGTCACAGGACGAGCTGCAGCTTCTACAGAAGCAGCTGGAGGAGCGAGAGCTGGAGCTGCGGAGGCTGAGGGACGAGAGCAGACTGAAGGTGGAGGGTCACAGCAGAGCGGAGGGAGGAGACGGAGGTGGGAGTTGTTTTTTATTAATTGTCTGGAAGATTCTTAAACTATTTCATGCAGCTCAACTCTAATATTACACAAGGGTTTATGAGGATTAGAGAAATAGACATTTCACATTCCTAAAACACCAAACCTCCCTCCAGCAGCTTTCCGAAAGCAATAATGGGTTTCTTACGTTCATCCGGAGTCCTCTGTGAATTATTTATTTATTTTACTATCTCGCATCTCACAGATGCTCCAAACTCATTTTTTACCTCAATCCTTGTCAGTGTTTTTGTTTGGAGGCTCCATACAACCACATGACTGTTGTACTTCACCCTCTGCTGACCTTATCTTATCCTCTCTGATGGTGGAGGAATTCCAGTTATTAAAAGCAGAGTCTCGAATCCTGGTCTACGTGTAAACACAAGCTGGACAGTGTGACCTGCTGTCTTTCAGACACACAACGTCAAACATCTAACGTCCTAATAATCTCTTTTCTAGCCGGTGATTAGAAAACTGAGACAGAACAAAATATATAAAATAACAGGCAGGAAAATAAACCTGATACAAGAAGCTGAATAAATAATGAATAATATTAATTGGTGCAGCTTTTAAAGTAAAATCAGAACTTAAAGGTTTAAAAAAAGATGAACTTGATTTGGGTTAAACAAAGTGTTGTGGATGTTTTTAATTGTGCAGCATTTCTCATTAAACGCACAGAATGTCCCTGTTTTTGTTGTGATCATTAAATCAATAGTTTACTGCATTAGTCCAGATAAGAACCTGAGCTTACTTTGAATCCAAACAAACCTTAAACATGTTTTTTTATCATCTTGTGTCCAGATACAGAAATGTTAAAGGTGAGGCGGGTGTTGGAGACGCTCGCGTCAGCCAACGATGAGAAGGTACGGTCATGTAATGTCGTCATAATCACGTGAAGCTGATTTGAGTGAAACGGAACTGACTGTAATGTGTTTATTCACAGGAGAGACGGATCAAAGAGCTGGAGGAGTCGCTTACTAAGTGCAACCAAGTGCAGGAGCTTGAAAAAGGTTAGACTGTGTTAAAATGGGACTCATCATTTAAACATATACTAATTATTACAAGTGCATTTATGTCATTACATCAGTTTTCAACTCCTCTGTTAATTTATCTTTGTGTTCAGATCAAGTGGACAAGTTTTATACAAACAACTTTACTCTTGAGATTTCTGCCCCGAAACAGAAAATAATTTATAATTTAATCGAGGACAAAACTTCAATATTTTGTGATTCCAGCTTTTCTCTTTTTATATTTTCTTGTAAATTGATAATTTGAAAATTTGGCCGTTTATTGGACAAAGCAAGACACTTACAGAAGTTACCTTGGGCTCTGGGAAACTGTTCGCCTCTTTTTGCAGTATTTTAGACGAACGACTTTAATCATTGATTGAAAAAGTAAAGCAGATTATCAGTAACTCTTGTTCGTTGCAGCCTTAGGTTCTCTAGTTATTATGGTACCAACTCACCTCCAAATAAAAACTAACATCAGGAATAAAAACCCTGAGAAAGAACATGTTGTTTTCATGTCCTGCTCGTCTCCAGTAGACGATCTTTGAATCTAATAATGTGAAGAAGATTAATAGTGAGACTAAAACAGTTAGTCGAAGTTTCACTCCACATCCCTGCTGACCGTCCTGTGTGTCCTCTCTCAGAGAAGTTGAAGGAAGATGACTATCACGATATCCCAGATGATCCCTCGGTTCCTGTGTCCATGGAGGTGGATCAGGTCACGCTGGCGTTGGAGGGGGAGGCAGGAAGGAGCTTTGGCGAGGTAAACACAACCTCTGTCAAAACAATTCACACACAGGATGAACCCCAGACTCTCGACTTCCTTTCAGAAAAAAACCAAACAACTCAATCCCAACCTCCCACTCTGAAATTGTTTCTCTGTGGAATCCAGAGCTTCGCTTCAGATTTTTATTTGTTGGGTAAATGTTTTGCTGCCTTGAATATAAAATGTTAAATTAATCTTTTTTTCTGTCGCTGTCTCTCTTCTCAGTCTGTTCCGTGTATCGCGGTGTTGTCTGAGATGAACGAGCTGGACAGAGAACGACAGTTACAGACACCAAGGTAAAACTCACCGGATTTCAAATCTAATAATTGTTACCACATGTTGCTTTATTTGGTCTCATACTAAATAAAATACACTGAAATATCTGCACAAAATGTAAATTGACAGACTTTTCTAAAAGTTTACAGTGGGCCTTGAAAAGTTTTTCACTGAAGAAACAAAACTTTCATTCCTTTTAACTAAACGTTTCAGATTTAATTTATTTATATCTATTTTCTCTTTACTTAAATTTCAGACATCGCACAATACAAATGTTTTACTGGTAGAGAAGATGATCTGTTTTCATCGTGTCAGTTTCTATATAAATATATATTTAGATGAGCTACAGTCTTCATGTGACACAGCCTCGTGTCAGTCTGCTGCGTGTAGGAGACGTCTTAGTTTGTTCTGTCTTTTTCAAATTGAATTCAAAATGTTTATCTGTTGTAAGAATATGCTGGGAAATAAACACAGAAATCAAACTAGAGATCTTCACCACAAGAAGCTTCACATTCTTCAGGTTTCTTAATATTTCATGTCGTCTCTTGATACTTGTAGAGTTTAATGTGATGTTCATTCTCTGGTGATTAAAGATTTCACACGGCAGCAGGTTCAGTGAAGAAAACCTGTGAATCATACAATCTGTGTGAGAGTGGAACAGCTGACGTTCAGCCTCATTCGTTATATTTTGAAGCAGTTGCTGCAGAGTCAGCTACATTTTTTGTAGAAGTTTGTGTTGAATGGTTTCATCAGTTCTTCAGTTTCCAAATCTTTTATTTAATTTAATTTTTTAATTAAACCATGAAGTGGTTTTAATTTGGAGCACCCTTGAACGTGAAGTAAATATTAGTTTTCTTTGGTCTAAGATCCCATCAGCAGAGTGACTGTCTGAAACATAACTGTACTTCTAGTGGGGACGAAAGTTCAGGACTCTTGAATCACGTATTCTCAAAACTTGAAATCTTCTTCTTGTTGTTTCAGCTTGACCGGACCCAGCAGCAGTGACCAGGTAAGACTCCGTCACACGGACATGTTGAGCCTCCAGTCGGAGATCGATCTGATTAAATCAAAGCTCAAACATTCAGACTTATTTTCACTTGACCTTTGAATGTTGAGTGTAATTGATCCACGTGATTCCTGCTGGTTTTACAGACAAATCACAGGAGCAATCACATGTGCTGCACTTAGTCCTGCACTGACACCTAGTGGTTGAATTGAGCAATTAAACTTTTACCTTCCTCTTTTTTTCCTGCTTGAATTTACAAGTTAAATC
This sequence comes from Paralichthys olivaceus, assembly GCF_024713975.1. Lineage (NCBI taxonomy): Eukaryota > Metazoa > Chordata > Actinopteri > Pleuronectiformes > Paralichthyidae > Paralichthys > Paralichthys olivaceus. Next base: position 3,175,037 of record NC_091115.1, read on the forward strand.
TTTTGACTTTATCCAACTCGCTTCCCTCCTGTTTTTTTCCTCATAGACGATAAACAAAACAGCAGATGGTTCCCTCTCCCCGAGCAGTGAACAGACATTTGGTTCCAAGAAGAGTCGCTCCTCTTTTGGTCGAGGATTCCTGAAGCTGCGTGGAGGAAAGCAGACGGCCAGCACCTCAAACCTCGGTGAGCTTAAACAAACGGCTCTTTTTAATCCTGCTTTTTTATTATCATCACAGTTTTTTAATTTCAAAATGTTTCATTGTTGATTCTGATGTTTCTTCCATGACTCTGTAACTTGTGAAGATCGCAGCCGGAGTTCCAGTGCCCCCGTGTTAGGTACAGTAGAGCAGAGTGGCCTTGTCGGCCTGCAGCATGGCTGCTCTGGATGATACAGCTGGATGCACCTTACAGACTGACTGACACTGAAATATGATCATTTAAAAGGTCGAATTTCCCAAATTATTATTATTATCCCAAAAAATTAAGTCAATTCCGACACCACGTGAACGCAACACTTTCTGTTCATCAACTCAGGTTCACTCTGTCCTATGATGGATTAAGTAATGTTTCCCAGCCTTTTGTTTTTTCTTGTGAAGAGGTGAAATTATTCCTCATCAAAAGTTGTAAACCACAGCTTTAAAATCATAGTTTTCTAGTTTCTTCTCATCTTAAATCATCCAGTTGTCCCTGATCCATGAAGTTATGAACCATCTGCAATGAAGCCGTTCTGATCGTACCTGTCAGTGAAGTCGTCGACCATCTGTACACGTTGGATCGTAATGACTCGCTGGTTCTTTGCATGTGATGTTCAGGTTCTTAACTCAGTAACTCTGGTTGTAGTGGAGCTCCAGGTGTTGGTGGGAGTCAAATCTTTTACCAGATAAATAAATAATGTTCTAATAATTATTCCTCCAGCTGAGACAGAACGTAAAGGCACAGATCACCTGGACTTGGCCGGCGTTCCTCCACAGAAATCCCACAATGCACCTCCTTCGCCGTCCTCACCAGAAACCAAAAAGAAGTCGAAAGGCTTCATGAAGTTCTTTGGCAGGTAAAACTCGAGTGTTCACAGTAACGTCAGAGGATTATCTTCATATATATCATATTTATACTGCGATACGTATTTTACTCCTGCAGACTGAAGAGGAGTCACTCCACCTCCTTCAACCTCGATGACGCAGCGGAGATGGAGTTCAGGAGGGGAGGAGTCAGAGCCACAGCTGGACCCAGACTCGGGTGGTCACGAGAAGCTAAACACAAGTAGGTGTCGACTAATGATTCATATTAGATTCTCAAAACACTTTGCAGGCGACAACGAGAGTTTATAGTTTAAAGAAACAATGGGATTCTGGGAAACTTTGTAATTTTATTGTTTTTGCCGTCTGGAACAAGATGATTATTAGATCAGGGACTTTTTTAATTTCTGAAAATATAAAGACAGAATTTTTTTTTTCTTTTAAGTTTCTTGATGTTTTGTCACAGTTTGGATCATTAGTTATTCTCATGGATGTTTTCTTTCTTCGTCTCTGTTCAGTGCTGTCGACGTTCCTTTCTCACGCTGGAGTAAAGAGGAAGTTTACGAGTGGCTGCACGAACAAGGACTCGGGTTATATTCTGCTCAGGGTCAGAACTGGATCAAATCAGGACAAACGCTGCTGCAGGCGTCTCAGCACGATGTGGAGAAGGTGAGGAGCCATCGGGGGAGGAGGAGGTGTTTTATTTCGTTTTTGTTCCTATGATTTGGCTCAGAAACGAAATATTATACTGCAATTAGTACAAAGCATATACTGTTTATAAAGATGGACGTCATGACAGGTACAGTTTGTTACAAACATCCTAATTGTAGTTTTACCTTTTCAACCTACCTTTGAAATTTCCAAGCCCAAGTTAAAACCTCCGGAAAGTCCAGTGTTTGAATGTGATGAGGGCAAAGAGAGTCAACACGATGTGTCTGTTCAAAGTTTCCTGTGACTGATGGAGTTTGTCCTCTGATCAGGAGCTGGGCATTAAGCAGCCTCTCCACAGGAAGAAGCTGCAGCTGGCGTTGCAGGCGCTCGGCTCAGATGAGGACGACCTGAAGGGCAAACTGGACCACAACTGGGTGACCAGTCAGTGTCTCATCATCCAGCATCTGTTCTGTCAGCCTCAACTTTGAATTCAGATTCAACACGCTGGTGTTTCTGTGTTTCAGGATGGCTGGATGACATCGGCCTCCCGCAGTACAAGAGTCACTTCGATGAGGCTCGTGTTGATGGACGGATGTTGCACTACATGACAGTGGTGAGCCGACGCCGCCTTTTTAATCCTCGACACGCTGCAAAACGAAAATCATTCAACAGGTCATGTGTCTGCGTGACAACTCTTTGTGTTTGATTGCAGGAGGACTTGTTGTCTCTGAAGGTCGGCAGCGTTCTCCATCACCTCAGCATCAAACGAGCCATTCAGGTCCTCCGCCTCAACTCCTACGAAGCAAACTGCCTCAGGCGACGACCGTGCGATGAGGTGTCACTCACGACAACACGTCACGTTCCCTATTTGAAAATATAATGTAATGTTGTATGTACTTATTTAAAATGGATGTTTTCATTCCCTCGTCTTCGTCCAGAACAACATGACTCCGGCTGAGATCTCCCAGTGGACGAACCACAGAGTGATGGAGTGGCTCCGATCTGTGGATTTGGCCGAGTACGCTCCGAACCTGAGAGGCAGCGGAGTTCACGGAGGACTGATGGTGAGCAGCCCGAGTCACAGCTCCAGATAGTTGAGATAAATTATTTTAATTCATCAAAGTAATTCTGTAAATGGAAAATTGTGGCAACACATTTTAGAAAACAGAACAAAAATAACAGGTAGTTTAAAAAAAAATTAAAAATTTTAAGTTTAACAAAAATTAAAAATCACTTCAAGAGAAAATAGAAAAACTGGGAAAATTTTTTTTTTAAGTTTTTAAAAAATTAAAAAAATCACTTCAGTGACCAAGAGAAAATAGAAAAACTGGGAATTTTTTTTTTTTTTTTTTTTATATTTCTAATATGAAACTTTTCTCAGGGATAATGATTTGTAGATGAGCTTCATCATTGTCCCTGAAGTTTAAACAATTCAACCATCTCAGACGAATCATACGAAACTAACGAGACAGAAAACTTCAGGATTTCGGAAGTCACACTTTACTATGTCGTTTTTTAAGGATTTCGGAACTCATACTGTACTATGTCGTTTTTTCTCGTGATTTTGGAAGTCATACTTTACTATGTTGTTTTTTCAGGCTTTCAAAATCTCAAAAAAACAACATAGTATAGTATGACTTTGAAAATCTCGAAAAGATTTCTGAAATCTCAAAATCTCCAAAAAACGACATAGTTTAGTATGGCTTTCAAAATCTCATAAAAATTACATAGTATAGTATGACTTTCGAAATCTTGAAAAAACGACAGTTTAGTATGGAGTCCGAAATCTCGAAAAAACAACATAGTAAAGTATGAGTTCCGAAATCAGGAAAAAAAAAACGAGATGACTTCCGAAATCCTGAAAAAACGACATAGTTTAGTATGGCTTCCAAAAATATGAAAAAATTACATAGTATAGTATGGAGTCCGAAATCTCAAAAAAACGAAATAGTATAGTATGCAGTCCAAAATCTCATAAAAATTACATAGTATAGTATGACTTTGAAAATCTCGAAAAGATTTCTGAAATCTCGGAATCTCGAGAAAACGACATAGTTTAGTATGTCTTCCAAAATCTCATAAAAACGACATAGTATAGTATGACTTTCGAAATCTTGAAAAAACGACATAGTTTAGTATGGAGTCCGAAATCTCGAAAAAACTACATAGTTTAGTATGGAGTCCGAAATCTCGAAAAAACTACATAGTTTAGTATGGAGTCCAAAATCTCGAAAAAACGACATAGTATAGTATGGCTTTCAAAATCTCATAAAAATTACATAGTATAGTATGGCTTCCAAAATCATGAAAAAACGACATAGTTTAGTATGGAGTCCAAAATCTCGAAAAAACGACATAGTATAGTATGGCTTTCAAAATCTCGAAAAAACGACAGTATAAATCTATTTTGTTGTTTCTGTTTCTAGATTTTATAGTTTCTGGATTGTTGTTTCTAGATTTTGAAGCCCCGATATATATTACTGTCGTTTTTGTTTCTAGATTTTCTGTTTTCTAGATTTTGACATAGTATAGTATGACTTTGAAAATCTCAAAAAAACGACATAGTATAGTATGGCTTTCAAAATCTCATAAAAATTACATAGTATAGTATGACTTCCAAAATCTCGAAAAAACGACATAGTTTAGTATGGAGTCCAAAATCTCGAAAAAACGACATAGTATAGTATGGCTTTCAAAATCTCGAAAAAACGACATAGTTTAGTATGGCTTTCAAAATCTCATAAAAATTACATAGTATAGTATGACTTCCAAAATCTCGAAAAAACGACATAGTATAGTATGACTTCCAAAATCTCTAAAAAACGACATAGTTTAGTATGGAGTCCGAAATCTCAAAAAAACGAAATAGTATAGTATGACTTTCGAAATCTTGAAAAAACGACATAGTGTAGTATGGCTTTCAAAATCTCATAAAAATTACATAGTATAGTATGACTTTCGAAATCTTGAAAAAACGACATAGTTTAGTATGGCTTCCAAAAATATGAAAAAATTACATAGTATAGTATGACTTCCAAAATCTCATAAAAACGACATAGTATAGTATGGAGTCCAAAATCTCATAAAAATTACATAGTATAGTATGGAGTCCGAAATCTCAAAAAAACGAAATAGTATAGTATGACTTTCGAAATCTTGAAAAAACGACATAGTATAGTATGGCTTTCAAAATCTCATAAAAATTACATAGTATAGTATGGAGTCCAAAATCTCGAAAAAACGACATAGTATAGTATGACTTTCGAAATCTTGAAAAAACGACATAGTTTAGTATGGCTTCCAAAAATATGAAAAAATTACATAGTATAGTATGACTTCCAAAATCTCGAAAAAACGGCATAGTATAGTATGACTTCCAAAATCATGAAAAAACGACATAGTTTAGTATGGCTTTCAAAATCTCATAAAAATTACATAGTATAGTATGACTTCCAAAATCTCATAAAAATTACATAGTCTAGTATGGAGTCCGAAATCTCGAAAAAACAACATAGTAAAGTATGAGTTCCGAAATCAGGGGGAAAAAAAACGAGATGACTTCCGAAATCCTGAAAAAACGACAAAGTATGATTTCTGTTTCTAGATTTTGTCGGTTTTTTTTTGTTTCTAGATTTTGTTTCTAGATTTTGAAGCCATGTGGTTTCCGTTTCTAGATTTTGTTGTTTCTGTTTCTAGATTTTATAGTTTCTGGATTGTTGTTTCTAGATTTTGAAGCCCCGATATATATTACTGTCGTTTTTGTTTCTAGATTTTCTGTTTTCTAGATTTTGACATAGTATAGTATGACTTTGAAAATCTCAAAAAAACGACATAGTATAGTATGGCTTTCAAAATCTCATAAAAATTACATAGTATAGTATGACTTCCAAAATCTCGAAAAAACGACATAGTATAGTATGACCTCCAAAATCTCTAAAAAACGACATAGTTTAGTATGGAGTCCGAAATCTCAAAAAAATGAAATAGTATAGTATGACTTTTGAAATCTTGAAAAAACGACATAGTTTGGTATGACTTCCAAAATCTCCAGAAAACGACATAGTATAGTATGGAGTCCAAAATCTCATAAAAATTACATAGTATAGTATGGCTTCCAAAAATATGAAAAAATTACATAGTATAGTATGGAGTCCGAAATCTCAAAAAAACGAAATAGTATAGTATGACTTTCGAAATCTTGAAAAAACGACATAGTTTAGTATGGCTTCCAAAATCTCATAAAAATTACATAGTATAGTATGACTTCCAAAATCTCATAAAAATTACATAGTATAGTATGACTTCCAAAATCTCATAAAAATTACATAGTATAGTATGACTTCCAAAATCTCGAAAAAACGGCATAGTATAGTATGACTTCCAAAATCATGAAAAAACGACATAGTTTAGTATGGCTTTCAAAATCTCATAAAAATTACATAGTATAGTATGACTTTCGAAATCTTGAAAAAACGACATAGTTTAGTATGGCTTCCAAAATCTCCAAAAAACAACATAGTGTAGTATGACTTCCAAAATTTCATAAAAATTACATAGTTTAGTATGGAGTCCGAAATCTCGAAAAAACAACATAGTAAAGTATGAGTTCCGAAATCAGGGAAAAAAAAAACGAGATGACTTCCGAAATCCTGAAAAAACGACAAAGTATGATTTCTGTTTCTAGATTTTGTCGGTTTTTTTTTGTTTCTAGATTTTGTTTCTAGATTTTGAAGCCATGTGGTTTCCGTTTCTAGATTTTGTTGTTTCTGTTTCTAGATTTTATAGTTTCTGGATTGTTGTTTCTAGATTTTGAAGCCCCGATATATATTACTGTCGTTTTTGTTTCTAGATTTTCTGTTTTCTAGATTTTGACATAGTATAGTATGACTTTGAAAATCTCAAAAAAACGACATAGTATAGTATGGCTTTCAAAATCTCATAAAAATTACATAGTATAGTATGACTTCCAAAATCTCGAAAAAACGACATAGTATAGTATGACTTCCAAAATCTCTAAAAAACGACATAGTTTAGTATGGAGTCCGAAATCTCAAAAAAATGAAATAGTATAGTATGACTTTTGAAATCTTGAAAAAACGACATAGTTTAGTATGACTTCCAAAATCTCCAGAAAACGACATAGTATAGTATGGAGTCCAAAATCTCATAAAAATTACATAGTATAGTATGACTTCCAAAATCATGAAAAAACGACATAGTTTAGTATGGAGTCCGAAATCTCGAAAAAACGACATAGTTTAGTATGGCTTCCAAAAATATGAAAAAATTACATAGTATAGTATGACTTCCAAAATCTCATAAAAATTACATAGTATAGTATGACTTCCAAAATCTCATAAAAATTACATAGTATAGTATGACTTCCAAAATCATGAAAAAACGACATAGTTTAGTATGGCTTCCAAAAATATGAAAAAATTACATGGTATAGTATGGCTTTCAAAATCTCATAAAAATTACATAGTATAGTATGGCTTTCAAAATCTCATAAAAATTACATAGTATAGTATGGAGTCCAAAATCTCGAAAAGACAACATAGTAAAGTATGAGTTCCGAAATCAGGAAAAAAAAAACGAGATGACTTCCGAAATCCTGAAAAAACGACAAAGTATGATTTCGGTTTCTAGATTTTGTCGTTTTTTTTTTGTTTCTAGATTTTGTTTCTAGATTTTGAAGCCATGTGGTTTCCGTTTCTAGATTTTGTTGTTTCTGTTTCTAGATTTTATAGTTTCTGGATTGTTGTTTCTAGATTTTGAAGCCCCGATATATATTACTGTCGTTTTTGTTTCTAGATTTTCTGTTTTCTAGATTTTGACATAGTATAGTATGACTTTGAAAATCTCAAAAAAACGACATAGTATAGTATGGCTTTCAAAATCTCATAAAAATTACATAGTATAGTATGACTTCCAAAATCATGAAAAAACGACATAGTTTAGTATGGAGTCCGAAATCTCGAAAAAACGACATAGTTTAGTATGGCTTCCAAAAATATGAAAAAATTACATAGTATAGTATGGAGTCCGAAATCTCAAAAAAACGAAATAGTATAGTATGACTTTTGAAATCTTGAAAAAACGACATAGTTTAGTATGACTTCCAAAATCTCCAGAAAACGACATAGTATAGTATGGAGTCCAAAATCTCATAAAAATTACATAGTATAGTATGACTTTCGAAATCTTGAAAAAACGACATAGTATAGTATGGAGTCCAAAATCTTGAAAAAACGACATAGTTTAGTATGGCTTTCAAAATCTCATAAAAATTACATAGTATAGTATGACTTTCGAAATCTTGAAAAAACGACATAGTTTAGTATGGCTTCCAAAAATATGAAAAAATTACATAGTATAGTATGACTTCCAAAATCTCATAAAAATTACATAGTATAGTATGACTTCCAAAATCTCGAAAAAACGGCATAGTATAGTATGACTTCCAAAATCATGAAAAAACGACATAGTTTAGTATGACTTCCAAAATCTCATAAAAATTACATAGTTTAGTATGGAGTCCGAAATCTCGAAAAAACAACATAGTAAAGTATGAGTTCCGAAATCAGGGAAAAAAAAACGAGATGACTTCCGAAATCCTGAAAAAACGACAAAGTATGATTTCGGTTTCTAGATTTTGTCGTTTTTTTTTTGTTTCTAGATTTTGTTTCTAGATTTTGAAGCCATGTGGTTTCCGTTTCTAGATTTTGTAGTTTCTGTTTCTAGATTTTATAGTTTCTGGATTGTTGTTTCTAGATTTTGAAGCCCCGATATATATTACTGTCGTTTTTGTTTCTAGATTTTCTGTTTTCTAGATTTTGACATAGTATAGTATGACTTTGAAAATCTCGAAAAAACGACATAGTATAGTATGACTTCCAAAATCTCTAAAAAACGACATAGTTTAGTATGGAGTCCGAAATCTCAAAAAAATGAAATAGTATAGTATGACTTTGAAAATCTCGAAAAGATTTCTGAAATCTCGGAATCTCGAGAAAACGACATAGTTTAGTATGGAGTCCAAAATCTCCAGAAAACGACATAGTATAGTATGGAGTCCAAAATCTCATAAAAATGACATAGTATAGTATGACTTTGAAAATCTCGAAAAGATTTCTGAAATCTCGGAATCTCGAGAAAACGACATAGTTTAGTATGGAGTCCAAAATGTCTAAAAAATGACATAGTTTAGTATGGAGTCCAAAATCTCGAAAAAACAACATAGTAAAGTATGAGTTCCGAAATCAGGGGGAAAAAAAACGAGATGACTTCCGAAATCCTGAAAAAACGACAAAGTATGATTTCTGTTTCTAGATTTTGTCGGTTTTTTTTTGTTTCTAGATTTTGTTTCTAGATTTTGAAGCCATGTGGTTTCCGTTTCTAGATTTTGTTGTTTCTGTTTCTAGATTTTATAGTTTCTGGATTGTTGTTTCTAGATTTTGAAGCCCCGATATATATTACTGTCGTTTTTGTTTCTAGATTTTCTGTTTTCTAGATTTTGACATAGTATAGTATGACTTTGAAAACCTCAAAAAAACGACATAGTATAGTATGGCTTTCAAAATCTCATAAAAATTACATAGTATAGTATGACTTCCAAAATCTCTAAAAAACGACATAGTTTAGTATGGAGTCCGAAATCTCAAAAAAATGAAATAGTATAGTATGACTTTTGAAATCTTGAAAAAACGACATAGTTTAGTATGACTTCCAAAATCTCCAGAAAACGACATAGTATAGTATGGAGTCCAAAATCTCATAAAAATTACATAGCATAGTATGACTTCCAAAATCATGAAAAAACGACATAGTTTAGTATGGAGTCCGAAATCTCGAAAAAACGACATAGTTTAGTATGGCTTCCAAAAATATGAAAAAATTACATAGTATAGTATGACTTCCAAAATCTCATAAAAATTACATAGTATAGTATGACTTCCAAAATCTCATAAAAATTACATAGTATAGTATGACTTCCAAAATCATGAAAAAACAACATAGTATAGTATGGCTTTCAAAATCTCATAAAAATTACATAGACTTTCGAAATCTTGAAATCTTGAAAAAACGACATAGTTTAGTATGGCTTCCAAAATCTCGAAAAAACAACATAGTGTAGTATGACTTCCAAAATCTCATAAAAATTACATAGTTTAGTATGGAGTCCGAAATCTCGAAAAAACAACATAGTAAAGTATGAGTTCCGAAATCAGGGAAAAAAAAACGAGATGACTTCCGAAATCCTGAAAAAACGACAAAGTATGATTTCGGTTTCTAGATTTTGTCGTTTTTTTTTTGTTTCTAGATTTTGTTTCTAGATTTTGAAGCCATGTGGTTTCCGTTTCTAGATTTTGTAGTTTCTGTTTCTAGATTTTATAGTTTCTGGATTGTTGTTTCTAGATTTTGAAGCCCCGATATATATTACTGTCGTTTTTGTTTCTAGATTTTCTGTTTTCTAGATTTTGACATAGTATAGTATGACTTTGAAAATCTCGAAAAAACGACATAGTATAGTATGACTTCCAAAATCTCTAAAAAACGACATAGTTTAGTATGGAGTCCGAAATCTCAAAAAAATGAAATAGTATAGTATGACTTTGAAAATCTCGAAAAGATTTCTGAAATCTCGGAATCTCGAGAAAACGACATAGTTTAGTATGGAGTCCAAAATCTCCAGAAAACGACATAGTATAGTATGGAGTCCAAAATCTCATAAAAATGACATAGTATAGTATGACTTTGAAAATCTCGAAAAGATTTCTGAAATCTCGGAATCTCGAGAAAACGACATAGTTTAGTATGGAGTCCAAAATGTCTAAAAAATGACATAGTTTAGTATGGAGTCCAAAATCTCGAAAAAACAACATAGTAAAGTATGAGTTCCGAAATCAGGGGGAAAAAAAACGAGATGACTTCCGAAATCCTGAAAAAACGACAAAGTATGATTTCTGTTTCTAGATTTTGTCGGTTTTTTTTTGTTTCTAGATTTTGTTTCTAGATTTTGAAGCCATGTGGTTTCCGTTTCTAGATTTTGTTGTTTCTGTTTCTAGATTTTATAGTTTCTGGATTGTTGTTTCTAGATTTTGAAGCCCCGATATATATTACTGTCGTTTTTGTTTCTAGATTTTCTGTTTTCTAGATTTTGACATAGTATAGTATGACTTTGAAAACCTCAAAAAAACGACATAGTATAGTATGGCTTTCAAAATCTCATAAAAATTACATAGTATAGTATGACTTCCAAAATCTCTAAAAAACGACATAGTTTAGTATGGAGTCCGAAATCTCAAAAAAATGAAATAGTATAGTATGACTTTTGAAATCTTGAAAAAACGACATAGTTTAGTATGACTTCCAAAATCTCCAGAAAACGACATAGTATAGTATGGAGTCCAAAATCTCATAAAAATTACATAGCATAGTATGACTTCCAAAATCATGAAAAAACGACATAGTTTAGTATGGAGTCCGAAATCTCGAAAAAACGACATAGTTTAGTATGGCTTCCAAAAATATGAAAAAATTACATAGTATAGTATGACTTCCAAAATCTCATAAAAATTACATAGTATAGTATGACTTCCAAAATCTCATAAAAATTACATAGTATAGTATGACTTCCAAAATCATGAAAAAACAACATAGTATAGTATGGCTTTCAAAATCTCATAAAAATTACATAGTATAGTATGGCTTTCAAAATCTCATAAAAATTACATAGTATAGTATGGAGTCCAAAATCTCGAAAAGACAACATAGTAAAGTATGAGTTCCGAAATCAGGAAAAAAAAAACGAGATGACTTCCGAAATCCTGAAAAAACGACAAAGTATGATTTCGGTTTCTAGATTTTGTCGTTTTTTTTTTTGTTTCTAGATTTTGTTTCTAGATTTTGAAGCCATGTGGTTTCCGTTTCTAGATTTTGTTGTTTCTGTTTCTAGATTTTATAGTTTCTGGATTGTTGTTTCTAGATTTTGAAGCCCCGATATATATTACTGTCGTTTTTGTTTCTAGATTTTCTGTTTTCTAGATTTTGACATAGTATAGTATGACTTTGAAAATCTCAAAAAAACGACATAGTATAGTATGGCTTTCAAAATCTCATAAAAATTACATAGTATAGTATGACTTCCAAAATCTCGAAAAAACGACATAGTATAGTATGACTTCCAAAATCTCTAAAAAACGACATAGTATAGTATGGAGTCCGAAATCTCAAAAAAATGAAATAGTATAGTATGGAGTCCAAAATCTCATAAAAATTACATAGTATAGTATGACTTCCAAAATCATGAAAAAACGACATAGTTTAGTATGGAGTCCGAAATCTCGAAAAAACGACATAGTTTAGTATGGCTTCCAAAAATATGAAAAAATTACATAGTATAGTATGGAGTCCGAAATCTCAAAAAAACGAAATAGTATAGTATGACTTTCGAAATCTTGAAAAAACGACATAGTATAGTATGGAGTCCGAAATCTTGAAAAAACGACATAGTTTAGTATGGCTTTCAAAATCTCATAAAAATTACATAGTATAGTATGACTTTCGAAATCTTGAAAAAACGACATAGTTTAGTATGGCTTCCAAAAATATGAAAAAATTACATAGTATAGTATGACTTCCAAAATCTCATAAAAATTACATAGTATAGTATGACTTCCAAAATCATGAAAAAACGACATAGTTTAGTATGGCTTTCAAAATCTCATAAAAATTACATAGACTTTCGAAATCTTGAAATCTTGAAAAAACGACATAGTTTAGTATGGAGTCCGAAATCTCGAAAAAACAACATAGTAAAGTATGAGTTCCGAAATCAGGGGAAAAAAAACGAGATGACTTCCGAAATCCTGAAAAAACGACAAAGTATGATTTCGGTTTCTAGATTTTGTCGTTTTTTTTTTTTGTTTCTAGATTTTGTTTCTAGATTTTGAAGCCATGTGGTTTCCGTTTCTAGATTTTGTAGTTTCTGTTTCTAGATTTTATAGTTTCTGGATTGTTGTTTCTAGATTTTGAAGCCCCGATATATATTACTGTTGTTTTTGTTTCTAGATTTTCTGTTTTCTAGATTTTGACATAGTATAGTATGACTTTGAAAATCTCGAAAAAACGACATAGTATAGTATGACTTCCAAAATCTCTAAAAAACGACATAGTTTAGTATGGAGTCCGAAATCTCAAAAAAATGAAATAGTATAGTATGACTTTTGAAATCTTGAAAAAACGACATAGTTTAGTATGACTTCCAAAATCTCCAGAAAACGACATAGTATAGTATGGAGTCCAAAATCTCATAAAAATTACATAGTATAGTATGACTTCCAAAATCATGAAAAAACGACATAGTTTAGTATGGAGTCCGAAATCTCGAAAAAACGACATAGTTTAGTATGGCTTCCAAAAATATGAAAAAATTACATAGTATAGTATGACTTCCAAAATCTCATAAAAATTACATAGTATAGTATGACTTCCAAAATCTCGAAAAAACGGCATAGTATAGTATGACTTCCAAAATCATGAAAAAACGACATAGTTTAGTATGGCTTCCAAAATCTCCAAAAAACAACATAGTGTAGTATGACTTCCAAAATCTCATAAAAATTACATAGTTTAGTATGGAGTCCAAAATCTCATAAAAATTACATAGTATAGTATGGAGTCCGAAATCTCGAAAAAACAACATAGTAAAGTATGAGTTCCGAAATCAGGAAAAAAAAAACGAGATGACTTCCGAAATCCTGAAAAAACGACAAAGTATGATTTCTGTTTCTAGATTTTGTCGTTTTTTTTTTTTTGTTTCTAGATTTTGTTTCTAGATTTTGAAGCCATGTGGTTTCCGTTTCTAGATTTTGTTGTTTCTGTTTCTAGATTTTATAGTTTCTGGATTGTTGTTTCTAGATTTTGAAGGCCCGATATATATTACTGTCGTTTTTGTTTCTAGATTTTCTGTTTTCTAGATTTTGACATAGTATAGTATGACTTCCAAAATCTCGAAAAAACGGCATAGTTTAGTATGACTTCCAAAATCATGAAAAAACGACATAGTTTAGTATGGCTTTCAAAATCTCATAAAAATTACATAGTATAGTATGACTTTCGAAATCTTGAAAAAACGACAGTTTAGTATGACTTCCAAAATCATGAAAAAACGACATAGTTTAGTATGACTTCCAAAATCATGAAAAAACGACATAGTTTAGTATGGAGTCCAAAATCTCGAAAAAACGACAGTTTAGTATGGAGTCCAAAATCTCGAAAAAACAACATAGTAAAGTATGAGTTCCAAAATCAGGGGAAAAAAAAACGAGATGACTTCCGAAATCCTGAAAAAACGACAAAGTATGATTTCTGTTTCTAGATTTTGTTTCTAGATTTTGAAGCCATGTGGTTTCCGTTTCTAGATTTTGTTGTTTCTAGATTTTATAGTTTCTGGATTGTTGTTTCTAGATTTTGAAGCCCCGATATATATTACTGTCGTGCTTCAAAATCTAGAAACAGAAACTATAAAATCTACAAACAACAATCCAGGAACTACAAAATCTAGAAACAGAAACGACAAAATCTAGAAACAAACATGACACTAATATACTGGGGCTTCAAAATCTAGAAACTAAAATCTAGAAACAGAAACGACAAAATCTAGAAACGGAAATGACAGTAATATAATGGGGCTTCAAAATCTAGAAACAAAATTTAGAAACAAAAAACCCGACAAAATCTAGAAACTAAAATCTAGAAACAGAAACGACAAAATCTAGAAACAGAAACGACAAAATCTAGAAACAAAATCTAGAAACAGAAACGACAAAATCTAGAAACAAAAACGACAGTAATATATATTAGGGCTTCAAAATCTAGAAACAACAATCCGGAAACTATAAAATCTAGAAACAGAAACAACAAAATCTAGAAACGGAAACCACATGGCTTCAAAATCTAGAAACAGAAACTATAAAATCTACAAACAACAATCCAGGAACAAAAACAACAAAATCTAGAAACAAAATCTAGAAACAGAAACGACACTACTATACTAGGGCTTCAAAATCTACAGAATCTACAAAAACAACAAAATCTAGAAACAAAAACGACACTAATATTATGGGGCTTCAAAATCTAGAAACAAAAACAACAAAATCTAGAAACGGAAACGACACTAATATATTGGGGCTTCAAAATCTAGAAACAACAATCCAGAAACTATAAAATCTAGAAACAGAAACGACAAAATCTAGAAACAAAAACGACACTAATATACTGGGGCTTCAAAATCTAGAAACTAAAATCCAGGAACAGAAACAACAAAATCTAGAAACGGAAACCACATGGCTTCAAAATCTAGAAACAGAAACTATAAAATCTACAAACAACAATCCAGGAACAAAAACAACAAAATCTAGAAACAGAAACGACACTAATATATTGGGGCTTCAAAATCTAGAAACAGAAATGGCTTCAAAATCTAGAAACAAAATCTAGAAACAAAAAACCCGACAAAATCTAGAAACTAAAATGTAGAAACAGAAACGACAAAATCTAGAAACAGAAACTATAAAATCTACAAACAACAATCCAGGAACAAAAACAACAAAATCTAGAAACAGAAACGACACTACTATACTAGGGCTTCAAAATCTACAGAATCTACAAAAACAACAAAATCTAGAAACAAAAACGACACTAATATTATGGGGCTTCAAAATCTAGAAACTAAAATCTAGAAACAAAAACAACAAAATCTAGAAACGGAAACGACACTAATATTATGGGGCTTCAAAATCTAGAAACTAAAATCTAGAAACAGAAATGGCTTCAAAATCTAGAAACAGAAACTATAAAATCTACAAACAACAATCCAGGAACAAAAACAACAAAATCTAGAAACAGAAACGACACTAATATATTGGGGCTTCAAAATCTAGAAACAGAAATGGCTTCAAAATCTAGAAACAAAATCTAGAAACAAAAAACCCGACAAAATCTAGAAACTAAAATGTAGAAACAGAAACGACAAAATCTAGAAACAGAAACTATAAAATCTACAAACAACAATCCAGGAACAAAAACAACAAAATCTAGAAACAGAAACGACACTACTATACTAGGGCTTCAAAATCTACAGAATCTACAAAAACAACAAAATCTAGAAACAAAAACGACACTAATATTATGGGGCTTCAAAATCTAGAAACTAAAATCTAGAAACAAAAACAACAAAATCTAGAAACGGAAACGACACTAATATTATGGGGCTTCAAAATCTAGAAACTAAAATCTAGAAACAGAAATGGCTTCAAAATCTAGAAACAGAATCGACAAAATCTAGAAACAAAAACGACACTAATATACTAGGGCTTCAAAATCTACAAACAACAATCCAGGAACAAAAACAACAAAATCTAGAAACTAAAATCTAGAAACAGAAATGGCTTCAAAATCTAGAAACAAAATCTAGAAACTAAAATGTAGAAACAGAAACGACAAAATCTAGAAACAGAAACTATAAAATCTACAAACAACAATCCAGGAACAAAAACAACAAAATCTAGAAACAAAATCTAGAAACAGAAACGACACTACTATACTAGGGCTTCAAAATCTACAGAATCTACAAAAACAACAAAATCTAGAAACAAAAACGACACTAATATTATGGGGCTTCAAAATCTAGAAACAAAAACAACAAAATCTAGAAACGGAAACGACACTAATATTATGGGGCTTCAAAATCTAGAAACTAAAATCTAGAAACAGAAATGGCTTCAAAATCTAGAAACAGAATCGACAAAATCTAGAAACAAAAACGACACTAATATACTAGGGCTTCAAAATCTACAAACAACAATCCAGGAACAAAAACAACAAAATCTAGAAACAGATTAGGGATAATGATTTGTAGATGAGCTTCATCATTGTCCCTGAAGTTTAAACAATTTAACCATCTCAGACGAAACTAACGAGACAGAAAACTTCAGACTGACGATGTTTCCTCTAATGTCTCTGACCTCCAGGTGCTGGAGCCGCGCTTCAACGTGGAAGCTCTCGCTCTCCTGCTCAACATCCCCCCCAACAAAACCCTGCTGAGACGCCACCTGGCCACGCACTTCCACCTGCTCATCGGCTCAGAGGCTCAGCGGCTCAAACAAGACTGTCTGGAAAACCCCGACTACAGCGTCCTCACTGCCACGGCCAAGGTCAAGGTAAAGGCCCAAATCCCCGTCTTTGATCAATAAATGGATTATTGGTTTTTCTGAAACCACACGGACACGTCCCTCTCTCTGTCTGTCTCACTCTCAGCCTCGACGACTGTCATTCGGTGGGTTTGGAACTCTGCGAAGGAAACGTCAGGACGATAACGAGGAGTACGTCTGCCCCATGAACGTCGAAATGCCCAAAAGCAGCAGCTTCCAGACGGGGGTCCGGATCTACGAGGACACCCTCGACCACTTGGAACAGGTAGAGATCAACACTTCTGCTTCTGTCCTCTGTTTGACTTCTCCTTGACACGTCTCTTTGTGCTGTGACAGATGGAAGACTCTGAGGGGACCGTCCGGCAGATCGGAGCGTTTTCTGAGGGAATCAACAATCTGACGGTGAGAGTCTGAGCTGCTGCAGCGTGTTGGCTGAAGACTGATGTACTGACCTGAGGTCTGTGTTTCAGAACATGCTGAAGGGCGACGAGTTCTTCCAGGAAGTGTCCGCCTGTCATCCGGACGTCGACGCAGCAGAGACACTCGACAACATGTGAAGCTTTGGTGGAAAAGAACAATCTGTGCCATCGTCGTCCTCAAACCTCCGAGTTAAAGATCACCTGAGACGTTTCATCTTTACAGTGATGTTCAGTGACAGTCTCTGTGGTCAGTGATATTTATTGAAGCTGTTATAATGCATGAACTTCAAATTCAAGGTTTGCATTAATGTACCTGCATTTATTTGTATTACTCAAGTAGTCGGTGAGATAAACATACTTTCAAATGTTCGTCTCGTTTTTAAGAGATCTCACTCAGTCACAAGTCAAATTCTAATTTTGTGGTACGTTAACTTTTTTAAAGTTAATTCAAAAGGCATCAAACTGTTTAATGTTCAGATTTGTCTTGGCTCTTTTTAAAGAATTTAAGTGTCGGCAGACGCGTTTTAAAATAGTTGTTTCCACCTGTATCATCCATTTAAACAAATCTGAACTCAAACAGTTTGTGGTCGGACTCCACCACAGAAAATGTTTAACGTTGTGAGAAACTTGTGTATTTGCTTTCTCACCAGGAACTAGATTAGAAGATGAAAATCACTCAGCTCTGTGTCTAAAAACAGGAAAAACTGCTGATTCATCACCTAAAGCTCACTTTGAATATTGTTCACTACAAAACGTTCCAGCTCGTGACGTCACTATGATCATTTGTTTTACTTCAGATTGAACAAACAGGATGAATCAATGTTTAGCTTCAGATTTAGCGGATGTGAGTGATATTCATCTTCTAATCAACAAAGATCTTAACATGCGTGATGAAACTGTTCAAAACCAAAGTCTTTGTTTCTGAAATCAACCAAATGTTTTCTTCTGTTTTTCAATTTTTGTTAATAAAAACAAAAAATATATTTTCTGTCTTAACATCATCAATAGAGGAGCTATAATCGGTACTACTTAACATCCCACAATGCATTGTTTTCATCTTTGTTTACAGTCTATGGTACCATGATGCATTGCGGTCGCTCTAAATTAAAGACGTGACCAGAAATATCCTGACGTTTTAGCAAAAACTAAAAAAACTAGTTTGACTCACGTGGGAGAAACATTTGTGTCAGACTTCTGCCTTAAGCCTAGTTAATGCTTCTGCGTCGGTACGCCGTAGCTACGCCGTCGACGCGGACCCCTACGCCGTAGCCTGACGCGCGCCTCCAAAAAATCCTAACTACGCACCACGTTGACGCGGACCTCAAGCGCTGTGATTGGTCCGCTCAGAACTTAAGTTCCGGCAGTTGCGTTTCCGGTCTTTCTTCCTCGTCGTAAAAACCGCCTGCGCTTCAACATTTGCAATATAAGCATTTGTTCTTCAATATTGATGAGCTCCAACAACAAATACAGCTGCTCCACCTCGGTCTCCATTGTTTACTGTTGTTTACTTTACGGAGGAAAAAGCGAGGATTCGGCTAAAACCACACAAACACACAGCTACACCCCCTAGCGGCATGGCGGTGAATTGCAGAGCAACGCGTTCCTTCGACGGCGTAGGTACGGCGTCGACGTGACGCAGATGCATAAACTAGGCTTTAGTCTGCTACATGGAACTCCTCCTACAGCCGCTCAACCTACGAATCACAGTCGAGAGATCGTAATAAAAACATCCAAACATCCATCATTCAAGAGTAACTGGATTTTATGTTGCATATTCAAACACAAGCAGCAAAGACGTCGCATCACTAACATCAACAAGTCGGCCGGAGCCGAATAAACAGCACAAGTAAACAGCAGGAGAAACTCTGCGACGCTGGGAGAACGAACGAATCCGTAGAAATGAAGCACGATTATTTTCAGTGTGCATAAAAAAAGCTTTTGTAAGTTAAGGCACTAAAGCCAGAAAAACCTCCTCTGACACAGAGGCCGCAGCGCGACAGTGGTTCGTTAGCAACAGATTTTAAATCACATCCTCATTTCATCACAAGCTGAAAATATCTCGCTTTGGTTTTCCATCTGAAAATACACGACTCCACATACACATCTTAAATCTGCACTCACATATACATCCTCCCTCTCAGTACACGTCCCCCCCCCCAGGTCTTGGTCCGTGCTGTGATTCTGTTGCATGATATATTTCACGGCATAAATATCGTTTACATAGTGCAAATACCCAACTACACGAGTGCTCAATGCTTTTTGGAGTAGAGATAATTATTTCGAAGTGCCATCGATTTCCAAACCTCGGCGTCTAGAAGGTGAACCTGCGATCTTCGGCGTGGCCGACTTTGTCCAGGTTGGGGTTGCAGGCGAACTGGATCATGGGAGGAGGTCCGCACATGAGAACGAGGGCGTCGTCTCCGGGAGGAGGGAGGTGTTCTCTGACCATGTCCTCGCTGATGAAGCCTTGACTGTACTCCCAGTCTGAAGCAGAGAAAAACACCAGAGCTCAACAGATTCAGAATCAATATTTATCACAATTTACTTTATATCATATTAACGTTAAACTTTCCGTCGATGTCACGTCCAAAATCATTTCAACTCATCGAACAGTGTACACTACTGACACCTACTGGTGAGGAGGGTGATGTACAGTAACCTAACTACTAAAAGTAAGTGATATATAAAATATCTACACCAGACTACACTATGAATTAAATAACATGAAGTAATCAATCACATCACTAGTAATAACTCTGAAAGTGATCCTGCATTAATGTGGCGTTTGATTAACCGGCTGAATAATAAATAATAAAAATAATCTGCTGAGAAATCAATGAAAAAAATAATTAAATTAAACTAATACAACAACTCTTCATTATCAGTAATGATTCAACAGAGAGAGAGAGAGAGAGAGAACAGGTCTTTGTTTCTAAAGTCTCCTGTTCCTCCAGGTTCAGCTATAATTCATGTCCATTAGTACAACATGTGTCGTCAGCACTAATATTAACGATATTAAAAGTGAACTCACTCTCCGGGGCCTTGTCCACAGTGAACCACAGCTTGAATCGATCCGGGTTGTTGACCTGAATCTCCTCCAGCTCCGGCCGCAGCAGGATGTCTTTCTCCGTCTGAGAGGACAGACGAAAAAAAAACCTGGTTTAACTCATCTGCAATCAATAATCAAAACTGCTGCAAACCACCGAAGAAGAACGAAACACTGGACTAAAGGAAGAACTTTACAGTGACGTCCATCAGATGAATTTCCCAATTATTTGATTTATTTAACATTAATAGAAATATCATGACTGTAACATCTGTCCAGAGACTTTAGATCAAATTCTATCCTTTTGTTTTTATTTGAATGTAATAAAATATAGACTCTGGGTTTATTTTATAAATGAACTGTTCGGTATCATGTCGAACAAATTACAGATTTCAAATGATGACCTTATTCTGGATAATGTTTTATTTACACCACGTTGTTTACCTGAGTTATCAGTAAGTTTACACGTCACAGAGCGAAGGTGGATTTTACGTTTAGCAGTAAACTGCTGTGAAAACTCAAACTCATTCGCTGTAGAGACACAGTTTGTAATTTATAATAAATAAGAAATGTAAGAAATGAGAAAACAGCCTCTGACAACATTTGTATCTGAAGCAGGTGGAGACTCATGAAACTCACCTGGTTGGCAAAGAGCAGGTGACACACCGTCTGGTCCTCGGGATCCTTCATCACTGCTGTGATGAGCTGCAGCATCGGAGTGATCCCTGGAAAACAACGGAGGAGAAAAATCAAATAAAGTTCTTTAATGATCACTTAAAGAATAAAATAATGAAAGCCATCATTAGTTGCAGATCTAAAAATAAAAGAGAAAAACTGCCTGTTACTGCTTCTTCTTTTTTACTAAAGTTTCTCTGCAGACATTTTTCAAACTGACAAATTAAAGTTGAATCTTGACGAGTGCTGCTGTTGTTTGGACTCTTGTATAATAAATGATCGTGAGACGTGACGAGTGTTGATGTTGATGATTCAGAACATCAGCTCAACTTCTCCTGGGAGGAGAAACTCTGAAGAGCTCAGACCTCTGACAGTTCCCTTAAAGTCAATGAAGCTGCTCCAGTTTACATAAACCCATAGATATCAGTTCCCCAACTGTGTCTGATCATTTTCATCAAGATCCATTTACTCATTCATTCACTCATTATTCCCTGGGAAATTTATAAAAATGTCAAAAAACTATTTAATGTTTAAAAAAGTGATAAAAACTTAATTGCACCTGCACAATCAAACAAACAACGAGACAGAGTGAAGACGTCTTGTCGGAGCCGGTCAAACTCACCTGTCCCTCCAGCGATCATCCCCACGTGTTTTGCCGTCTTGGTCGCAGCTGGAGACTTTTTATCTGGTTGAATGGCAAAAACTCCTGTAGAGAGAAAAATAAATAAATCACAGCGTCAAAGATTCAAAGTTCAACTTGTATAAAAACATTTTAAAACTGGCCACTCATGATTGATTGATTGATTTGGGCTTCGTGTCGTCACGCTCACCTTTGCCCTTGTAAACAAGCAGCCCGCTCGGTCCCCTGAAGTCGATGGTGTCATTGATCCTGAGGCTCTCCATGTACTGACTCATCTTCCCCCCCTCGGGGAATTTAGGGTGAACATCTTTGAAGTAAATCTGTCGCCGATCAGAGACGATTGTTAAGAAGAGTCAAAGAGCAGCTTTAACTCTAAAGAGAAACAACTCTGATTGAAGATTTACCTTCACCACCAGGTCCACGAAACCTTTGTCGTCATCACTGGACACTGGCGTGTACGGACGGACGACCAGTTTACCGTCAATTTTTGCTGACAGATAAATGTGCTGACCTGGAAAAGATCCCGTCAGAGACTTAATAAAACACAATGACCACGTACATGTTTACATCTAATAAATGACGTGTTTGAATATTTTAAAACTGACAATCGATAAATCATCTAGAGTCTTTGGTTTGATCTCGAATGTGATGACGAGAATATAAATGATAATACGTTCAGATTGATGCTCAGTTACAAACATCACCAGCAACGGCTCTGACAAATTGTGATGTGAATAAAAGATGCTTCTAATTTTTTTTTTTTTTTTTTTTACTTTGTCTTTAAATTTCTCCTATTCTCAGTTCTAATCTAGATTCATAGTTTAGCCTAGAAAAAATTTTTTTTTTAAGAAAGTGAAAACAGCTTTTGTGATTTCTGTTGACATCTTTAAGATCCTGATTTTTAATCAACATTCAGTCTGAAACTCAAACATTTTCAATTTACTGTCATTTAAAACCAAGAACAGAATTCAATCCTTCAATTGAAGAAACAGGAACAAGGAAATGTTTGACAGATGATTAAAGTGGATTCATCTGCTTGTGTCTGACTCATCAGTTTATTTTTACTAAACTGACGGAGCTTCATCTAAACACACACACATCATGTCTGTTTGTATTAAACAGTTAAACATTAAAACCTTTCAGTAATGAATGTGGTTCCTTCTTCTTTCCATGCGTCAAACACAAGTGAAGTAAAATAATAAAACCTTGTTGGACCAACGACGTAAGAATAGAGACAAGTGAAAGGAGTAAATACTAACATACTAATACTAATACTACACTAATCAGATATAAATACATGGAAACGTTACAGCAACAAATGAAAAAGAGAAATAGAAACTCAAAGTAAACAAACACTCTGTAAACAGGATATGAACCATGTGCACATGTAAGAAGCAGAAATAAAAGTATGTTGTATTTGTATTGGTGTGTTTATGTTTGTGTTGTTGTGTTTATGTTTGTGTTGGTGGAGCTCACTGACCGATTGGGAGACCGAGGATGTGCTCAGGTGATGGAAGAGCGAAGCGGAACTTCCTGGTGTCATGGCTGATGATCTGTTCAACACACACACACACACCCACACAGACACACACGTGTTGTCTATCACCATGTAAACACTGTGGACCTCACGTGTGTGTGTGTGGATGTGCAGGATTGTACAGTGTGAGCTCACCTGTTTGTCCAGCAGCCGCAGAGCGTACTTGATGCTCGGGTCCTCCAGGGTGATGGCGGGTTTCCTCTTGGAGAACAGGAGCCTGAAGAGGAGGCTGACGATGCTGTCGATGCCTCCTCGGATCAGCTGGAGGTCAAACAGCGGGGGTCAGACTCAGAGCGGCGGGGCTAACAGGAGCTAACAGCAGCTAGGAGCGGCTAATAACAGCTAACAGTAGATAAGAGCAGCTAACAGCAGATAAGAGCAGCTAACAGCAGCTAACAGTCGATAAGAGCAGCTAACAGCAGCTAACAGTAGCTAACAGTAGCTAACAGTAGCTAACAGTAGCTAGCAGCAGCCACGTGAGGCCTCTGAGGGGCGTAGTCTTACGTCATCAAGTCAACAGAACAAGTGAGTCACGATGATTCTTGACTTCGACACAACTTTCCTCAGCGCTAACTGCAGTTAGCTCCAGTTAGCTCCAGTTAGCTGCAGCTAGCGCGCCACCACACACCGCGTCGCACGAGCCGCGCTTCGAACACTCACCCGGATAATGTAGGAGAACATGTTCGGGCTCTTTGGAAACTCGAGTTCGTTCGAAGACGCGGGAAGAAAAGAAGCTGAAGGTTCGAGTCCCGCGACACACTGCGACTGAGCTGCACGGAAGTGAAGCTAGCTCCGAGAGCCACCAGCGTCCGGTCGGAAGTTTTTTTTTTTTCAAAATAAAACCGTCGGTTGAAAAACACAGTTTAGATTTTCTTTAAAATAACATGTAATATATTTGATACATAATAAAAAGTCTTGATATTTACTGAGTTACTGTTTCACGCATTTCTAAAACAGTTCACCTTTAAGCGAAATAAAAGCAGGTACTTCCGGCATGAAAGCGGCTAACTATAGCTAACTTCCGCAAACACCACGACGCCCTGACGTAGCTTCCTGTGTGGATTCTCAAAATAAAAGCTCCCGGTCAATAAAATAAGAGGATAAATAAAATGAAATACATGAAGATGACTGATGTTTACAGATGTCAGTGATTCTCTGTGCAGGGAAACACGTCACAGACTCGAATTCAGTGGTCACACCGGAGCAGAATCCAAAGAATCCATTGAAATGATTGTTTCATGTTTAAATGCAGATGATTCTCAAAAGCTACAGAACTTCACTGATGATTTATCTAGAGATATTTAATTTGTCACTGATGAGACTGATTTCAAATCTGAATTATTTATTGAGACTATGTAAAGAATAAATACTATCAGACACACACACACACAGTGCGGAGCTGCTGCACGTCCTCTGGGGGGCAGTAGTGACCTTTCTAACACATGATGCTCAGCCAGTTCAAAGTTTAGAGACAAACATCAGTGAAAATGGGATTTGTCATCGAAGTGAAGCATGGAGGCACATTTCTGTTGGATATTAGTGGAGTTAGTTCAGCAGCAGCGACTCACGCCTCTTCTGCAGATCGATACTCCCACTGCAGCGCTGCACGGTGATCAATACACTGTGTTACTATTATTATTATTATAAGACACCATCAGAGACACTGACAGCCTCCTTTTCTGCCTTAATGAAGCTCGGTGCATCGTAAGAATGAAAGTACGACATGATAAGCTTCTGTATCAACAGGAAATAAAACATTTTTATTGATCATTTGTGTATATGAAGTTATATAACAACAGTCAGAAAACTCCACAGAGTGAATCACTACACAAAGTGAAACGAAACTGTAAAACACCTCGTCAAAAATGAAGGTATACACAGCAAATATAACCGTCGGCGGCTCGCAGTCACCGCGAGCGATATGGCAGGAAAAAACACCCCAAACAGTTCTACGAGATCACAGAGAAAAGTTCCACACACAAAATACTCAAGCAGGCAGTTGATATACACGAAGGCAACTAGGATCTTTCTACAGCATCAGATTCTAAGACTTTACACAGCTTTGTTTCTGAAAGGTCAGTGTGGCTTTTTGTCACTGGAGAGAATCTTGAGTTCCTGGTCGCACAGGGAGCTTGATCAGGTTTGTTTTTGGGGGGTTTGATTATGCGTGCGTACTTTGGTAGGAAACCGTAATAAGAGGAGCATTGCGTTGCAGTGCAGTTAATGGCTTTTTGCTTTATGGGGTCTTTTCCCCCGCAGGCCTCCCAATCCGATGGGTTTCTGCGATGCCGCCCATTACTGGATTCCCTGATACATGCAGCCTGTCTGTCACACTCCTGCTGGATTTTCTCTCAGCTCTAATCACATATTTCTGTCAGTATTCCTGCTCACGGTCGTTTTGCCGAGCCTCAAACTTTAATCCATTTCTTTTATTTAGATCTGAAGCTGAACTGGAATTCATGAATCTACGAATGAACACGTGAAATAAAAAGAGTCCCTCGGTGTGTTGGCGAGGGGCTGAGATTAATGCAGCTGTTTTAAAGTAGAGTCGATGGTTCTGGAACACGATCAGACAGGGCGGGGGGGGGGGGGTTATAAAATGAAAATCTAATAGTTGAAAAAATATAAAGAAAATGACTATTTAGTTTTTTTTTTTTACAACAAAAAGTGCAAAGTACATCTAATCTCACGGTTAAAGGAATCTACACCAACACGGTTTGTACTGTACATTCAGATTTTTCATCTCGAATAGAAAAAGTTTGTTTTTTTGAATCAACAAGTAAAACAAAGATCCATGATGGAAAAGGAAACGTTGGCGATGACGTCTGGTGTGTGATCGATAGACATATAGAGATAGAATGAATCTGCGTTTGAATAATCCTATTTATCACTTCATATTGATTCTACATGTTTTCACACGTTTATGTAAATATATATATACACGGCATTTTCGAGGGGATATTTTAAATGTAGCGAGTGGTTTGGTATTAAACTCCCTGAAGCTTCTGATGCTGGAACTGTGTGCAAGAGGAGAAAACAAACCAGCGAGAAAGGGAGGGAACCCTAAACAAGAGGTCGACAGGCGACAAGCTCCGAGCTGTGCGCTGAATCTACGTGTGCTGTGTCCTAACCAAAACATCTCTCTGGACTCCCATCATCCTCTAGGGTTGGAATCTTTCCTTTCCCAGGCAACGCCACCCAAGTTAACACTATGGGATGAACATACAAATATTGCACAGTGCTCAACAAAATGCTGTGTGAAGCGACCCGCTCGGATAAAACATCGTCAAACATCACTCCACCGTGGTTTGTTTTTTGTCTCTCTCTCTCTCTCTCTCTCTCTTTCTGTGTAGAAGGGAAAATGGCATTAAACGCTACGACATCACTACAGAACAAACTGGTTTTTCGCTACCTACTGATAAGTCTACATCTCTAAGCACACACGGCAGTCACAGTGATACACAAAGCAGTCCTCAACAGACTCCTATGGAATGACACGTAGCTTTTTCATAATAGTGCTATCAACTACACAATAACATTGAAAACATTTAGAAAGTCCTCCTGAAGCTATAGCATCGAGTATATGCAAGAGGTTCCTCCGAGATAAGAGACTTCATGGTTTTCATGGAGTAAAACTTATTTCCTTTCCTAATTGGACCCGTAGTAAAGGACATGATGGACTGGTAGCCTACACAGACCATTAACTTGTACGGTTGTTTCTCTTGGTGTAGTCCTGTGCCGACAACAAAACTAGACGGAGGAAACTGCTGCTGGCTGAAACATGATTTGTCATCAGTGCTTTCTTGATTTTTTTTTTTTTTTGACCTCCGCCAAGGTAACGTTTTCTGGAGTTCAGGGACGCTCCCTCAATCGAATCCGGATTCTGTTTGTTGGTCTGTGGTGAAGCTCGTTGCAGATTTTCTTTCTGAAACTGGAAACGTTATTGAGCTGCTGCACAAACAGCTGCTTGTTTATTAGAAGTTTTTTTTAATATTAAACTAAATTGAACCAAATTCAAGTGTGAAACCGATAAGACGAATGTTTCTATGTCACAGACATTTCTGGAACTATAAGACAGATTTCATTTTTCTAGATTCGTGTTAGTTTCTCTAAGAAAGACGGCAGCGATCTTGTTGAAATGAATCAGCCATGTTCAGAGGACTGATATCTGAGTGTGGTTAATTCGGAGCGGCTTGATTGAATTTGAGGAGACTGTTGGACCTTGGCGGAGGTTCAGGCGCTCGACTGAGACTCGTTCAAGTTTAATCGAGCAGGAGGATCTCTGCCCCCCCCGGACACGTGTCCTGAAATAAAACCAGCCGACAATCGCTCCAAAAAAAAAAGGTTTTCTAAAGAAGTCAACAAGCTCGTTCACAGACATCCAGTGCAAAACAGCAGCCACATAAAGGTCAAACTGGCAGTAAAACATGGCTAGCTCTATTGTCACTGTGAGAAGGCAACGCAAAGCAAAGACTGCGATCGAGGGCACCATTGCAGCCGAAGACATTGTTCCCGATAAACCGAAGCTACAACCACCAACAAGTGGGAGTGTGTGCATGAAGGGAGGATCTCCACGCGGGTCACCTCCCTGGAAATGGCAGTGTTTAGAAACTCGCTTCACCTCTGTCAATATTACACTGACCCAAAGTTTAAACGATTTTTTTTTTTCTTCTTCTCCTCTCCTCTGATTGAAGGCAAAGGGGATCGTGTCAGAAGAGCGTCCCCTGGTGTCAGTAGATTTCCCCCCGTCCCAGCCTTTAGTAAAGATTGTAAAAAAAATCATGCAGTTTACTAAAAATAGTCAAGACGCTGAATTGCTCTAAAAAATATTCTTCTTAAAACCGGAGTCACGACTCCCTGTTTGTTTTTGAACTCGGACCCCGGCCTGAATGCAACAAACCTCCAACGACTACAAGGCTGTTTAAAGTAAGCACGTAACAAAATATTGTTAAATTAGCTTAAAGACACGATGGCTACAGCTTGGTGCTTTTTTTTTTTGTTTCTGAAGAAATGAGTCTGGGTTCGGAGGCAGACATTTCAAAAGCCAGTGGAAGTGAACGACGGCCTTGGAAACGAGGACCTACTTCACTTAGAAGGAAACGGGCAAACACGGGGAAACGAAGCGCTAACGGGTTTGTATCGACTCTTGTCTCTGGTAACGGAGCATCAAGCTAAACACAAAGGTCCTCTGATTGAGAAATAAGTAGAAAAAGTCATAAGAAATCATGTGCTTGTATTATTTCCAGCAGCATAATTTGTTTTTCCCACAGAACCATAGCAGTTAATGGCCTTGTATTTTGTGTTTTTATATATTCATCGGTTTCTGTGATGATCCTTCGCTGACGTCGTCCTTTACAACGTGAATATATCCCCACTAGCGTCTTGCAGGTTGGAATTAATTTTTTTTCCTTTTTATATCTGGAATGCAATAAGGTAATAAGGTAGAATTTTTAAATCCTGGGATATATAATATTGGCTTTCCTCTATATCTGCATTTACATAATTTAAAATAGAACATCTTATTAAAAACATCAAGATATACACAGATTAGGAAACGGGTAACAACATACAAACACATAAACTAGAAATCATTTTTGTCTGCATACTTATATATACAACTGTGGTACAATAAATTCTTTCAGTCATGCGCTATCTATACAGATCATATTGCTTAAAAGAAGGGGGCTTTTGGTCAGGGGGCGTTTCAGGGCTCGATGATGGAGAAAAGAAACTGCAGAATGGAACAGAAGAATAGAAACAATAAAATAAAAAAAGAGAAAAGTAGGGACCTGATAGAAAAAGCGGAGGATATGACGTGACAGGAAGTTCCAACAGTTAGGGATCGTTGTGAGATTCAGGGCTGAAAGACAAGGGAGGGGGGGGGGGGGGGGGGGGGGGGGTTACATGGATGGACCCATATATCACTGAGGTATTTACACATACTGGCTAAAGAGTACTACAAGGCAGGTGCTGAAAGGGCCCTGTCTATTTCTTGGTGGAGAGCTGAGCGTCCACCTCCTCCTCGGGCTTCAGCACGTGCCACTGAGCGATGGGTCTCCTGGGGTTGGCCAGCATGTCGGACCAGTGGCGCAGCTCCGTCCCCGAGCTGTTGAGGCCCACGAAGACTTTGCCGATGGCATCGTTCTTGCCGATCTTGTCATAGTCCAGAACGGTTATAACAACTTGGACTTTCTGTGGAGAGAGAGAAGTCCGGGGGATGAACGGAGGGGTTTTTAAAGCAGATGAAAAATGAGCCACTTCACAGGACGAGTACAAATCTGGATTATTAGACATAGAGCAAAGACGTTTCTGTCTTGTGTCTCCTTGCACTTGTTTTTCCGGAGGTCTGCTGTTGCTGAGCTCCTCTAGGTGTTGCTCTTCCTCTCTCTCATGTGCTGCTCACACTCATGACCCAGTTCTCCTGCCGCCTCTCGATAGAACAGAAATGTGAAAACTACATCCTTGATTTCTTTTGTGAGGATTTTTCAACGAAGCGTCTTCTGAGTGCAGAGTCGTTAAATCTGTATTTTTAGAAGCTTAGTAAATAAAACCACTGACTCACAGGTTGTTACAGAGAGTGAAGATGTATGTTTGTGTGTTAAACCATCCGTGATTATCGCTCTACGTAATACACTAATGCTGATTAACAGTACGTGACCCTCCAGACCAGGCCTCCGTTATTTATCAGAGCCGAGTGTGTGTGTGTGTGTGTGTGTGTGTGTGTGTGTGTGTGTGTGTGTGTGTGTGTGTGTGTGTTTGATTACTCGGAGACTGCACGTGTTTATTCAAAGGGACGCAGCGAGGAGGACTGACCTGGGCGTCAGCCTCTCGCTCAGAATATGAATTAGTGCACAAAGAGCCCTGATTAAGTTTCGATCCACCGGCAAACTGAGACGGAGCCACCGCCACCTGCATGAGCACGGAACCACTGTTCTGAGAGCGTGTCTAACACGCCATGTAATGAAATACTGAAGGTTCTCAGACGGCCAGTCGAGGTTAGTTGATTTTTTAAAGGGACAGTTCACCTTCAACTTGCTCTTTGAGAACGAGACTCTTTCATGGGAGATTAACAGAATCTCACTAATCGTCACCGACCAGTCAGAACTGTCCAAACTCTAACCGCTCCCCCGACAATCATCATTACTCCCAATGAATAATTCAAGTTGTCTCGCAGAGGTTCTTCTTTTTCTATGAAGCTAAAACTGTTTTTTAAAGCTTATATAGAACATTTAAATTGCATTTATCTGAAAAATGTGTTAGTAAGATATTTAATGTCCAGAAAAAAAGATCTTCTCATCTCACAAAATACTGAACTATTCTATTTTCTTTTTAATTTTTATATTGAGACCAACACTGGAATAATTTAAAATAAAAAAAATATACTTCAATATAAGATGATAACTGACTTTGGTTCTTTTAAAACAAGGATGTTTGAGTCTCGTGTTATTTTATGTTCTATATCTACGATTATAAAAACACTGTCAGTCGTCTTGGTGAATAAAACATGATATTTAAATAAACAGGTTTTGTCTGGATTGTTTTCTTCATCTGCGAGCGTCAACAACACGGAGAGTCAAGGTTGCATAGTTTGCATGTGGCATTATGGGTAAAAGAAAAAAAAAAGAAAAAACGGTGAGTAAGAGACAGTGGATGAAAACAAATTAATCTAAGTGGTGTCACCGAGTGCTAGCAGCTAATTGTGTGTGCGGAGGAGATTGTGAAATAACAAACCCTCTGTTAGTGTAACGTGATAGACCAATTAAAAGCACTACTTGTAATTCCCACACAATCTCGGAGACAATTAAAATCTTTAGATTAATTACGCAAATAGTCCCAAGGTCAAGTTCAACTTCCGATCCAACGCTCCGCCTCCGCTGATAAAAGCTCTCGTTGAGCGACTGTAAATTTTAGATGAAGAAAGAAAATCTGCAGAGAAATCGATTTACAAACTAAAACTGTATTTATTTTTCTCCTAAACACTCAGAGTGAATGTTGTCAGAGTGTTTTTATTTAAAATCAGATGTAACAGAGCCTCAGTGATGTTAAACAGCTCATTAGCTTCACATTTAAAACCTCCTCAAGTGGCGTCGCTGCAGTTTAACTTGACCTTTAAGTTTTTCTCTTGCATAATAATCTCACTCTCGTGCCTTTCACCCAATCAATGACAAGTTTATGATTCAATCACTGGCTAATAATTATTTAACGATCAACCTGGCTCCCGGTGATGAGATAAGAAATGCAAATTTCCACCAACATGCTGGTGTAAGCTCTAAATAAGAGCTTGATTTGGACGGGGGTTGATTGGGATCAACGCAATTTAAATTGAATCTGAGGCTTGTGGACCCAAACCTGTGATTTGTGAGCTGTGACAGGTTTAATCAATTTGATTTGAATTACTATCCTGCCTGAGGAGATAATGTTGTTCATCACTTCTTCTGTTGTGGCACAGTTTCATTCTTTCTCTAATGTTCTGGAAAAAAAAAAGATTCAAGCTTTACTTCGTCTTTGTCTTGAAACGTCAATACAGGCATCGTATACTTCGCTAAATCATAACGAGCATTGAATTTATTGTAAGACATGCCACAAATAGCCCTGAGCTACATGCTACAGGCAATAACAAGGTGCAGAGAATCACGTCCACCGAGCGATTAGCTTGTCAAACTGTAAAACCCAGGCTGAGTTAAACTGAAGTACCTTTTATTACACTCCTATAATGAAAAGCCTCTAAACTGATTATTTGGTAAATGAGCGCCCGCTCATCGGTTCTTATATGAAGCCGAATGTTGGCAGGATCTGTTCTGATTCTGTTGACGGAGGAAGACGTACCTGGATTTGTTCAAATGGGACCTCAAAGCTAAAGGACTCGTTGTAGTAAGGGTTCAGGGTGTTCTTCTTGATTGTCGTCTTCTTCTTCTTCAGCCTCTTGCCGTTTTGCATCAGGTGGATCTTCACATATGGATCTGCAGAGAACAAACACACAAATCATTCCACACATCTTTCTCTACTTCTTTCACAAAGTTTTACGATTTTCTTAAATCAAAGAGCGGCGGGGTTTAAACAGCGGAGTAATGACGGCCCTGCGTTTTTCAAATCACTCAGTTAACCCCAGCCTCGTTTTCATCTGTCTGAAACCATCTCAAGTACGACCCAAGTGGTCGGCTTCATCCACTCTGTGGCAATCAGGTGGAGTGTGTGTGTGTGTGTGTGTGTCTGAAAACAACAAACCGCCGTCTGTTTCATTTATGACGTGACGCTGCTCCTCATGATTTGTTTACACTCTCAAAATGGTCATCAAAACTAAATTGGACGAGAGGAGAGTTTGGGCTCGGAGAGAACTGACGAGTGGGTCGGCAGTAATCGCCTTTTCAAACTGTGAGAGAAATGTTTTTCAGCTTTGATTGAGCCATTAAAGGGACAAGGTGAGACAGTCAAGTTTCACACAGAGAGAGGTTCTAATGAATCCACAGTACGAGCAGCTGGAGAATGTAAAAAGTTCCAGGGTCATTTTTCAACAGATGAATGGACGGATTCAGTAATTACTGTGATTCAAAGATAAAATGCTCGGCTAATTTATTCCCTTTATTCTCACTAAGTAATATCTACTGCTGCATCATGTTGGTGCTAATTAATTTAGAGAATCTGACAATACATGTCACAGGTGCTCGTTCTCGATTTGTTTGAACACATGGTCAAGTTGTAAATAATATCATAAAGGTCTGATTGATGGAGTGCTGCTACTACATTCTGGACATCCCATGTTATTAATGAATGAATATAAATGGAATAAATAACCAGGGCAAGACCAGAAGGATGAAAAA